>NC_138315.1:29735000-30282500 GCF_965601325.2 Salmo salar | reverse complement strand
TGCTGCTGTAGGCCCTCCTTGGTTGGTGACAGAAGCACCAGATCATCAGCAAACAGTAGACATTTGACTTCAGATTCTAGTAGGGTGAGGCCGGGTGCTGCAGACTGTTCTAGTGCCCTCACCAATTCGTTGATATATATGTTGAAGAGGGTGGGGTTTAAGTTGCATCCCTGTCTCACCCCACAGCCCTGTGGAAAGAAATGGGTGTGTTTTTTGCCAATTCTAACCGCACACTTCTTGTTTGTGTACATGGATTTTATAATGTTGTATGCTTTCCCCCCAAAACCATTTGCAATCAATTTGTATAGTGGACACTCATGCCAAATTGAGTCAAAGTTTAAACTACATACTAAATACTATTAGTTCATTTTAGTATACTGCAAACAAACGGTGTCCATTCATTTGAGCATACTAGCGCTTCGCCTGTCTACCGGAAGTTGATACTGTTGCTATGCAACCTCTTGCTAGCTTGTTAGCATATCAAATTACTAGCTAGACTTCCGGGTGCGTTCATAAATTCACTCTGGAGTGGCAGTGAGCACTCAGAGTGCGCTCTGGGCGTTCGTAAATTCAGAGCGGTGTCATATTGTCCTTTCGTAAATTCAGGGTGTTTCGCTCTCAGAGCGTTCAGAGCACACACTGGACACTCTGGCCGAGGAGTAGGGTTGATCCGAGCGTTCTGACCTCACAACGGCAGTTAAGCACCCAAGCTAACTGGCTAGCTACTTCCAGACACAAATGAGAGAACACCTCACTCTGACCATTTTACTCTCCCTAGCAGAGCTGGTTAGGCTGTTTTCATGTTATCCAGACTGTTGGTGACTGTAACTGTGCTGCTGGCAACAATTTAATTACGCTTTTTTACTGACGTTTACTGACACTGGCCACATTCAATGGGTGTTGAGCGTTTGTAAATTCATCAGTTATTCTGCGCTCTTGCACAATCAGACAAGAGTGCTCTGAAATTGGAGTAGATAGCCAGAGTGAATTTACAAACACACCCGAACCACTATACCACTTAGCTAAGCTATGAATGACGTGAATAATCATGTCAATAAACGTTGGGTAGTTAGTTAAATAGCATAAAGTAAATATACTGGCAAGTTTGATGTATTACTAGTCGACTAACGTTACAGTAGGTAGCTAACATACCCGGTACAAACTCCTATCATTGATATGCTATGCGGTTTGTAAGGATAGCGTAGCTAACAAATTGTCAGCCAACGTAACGTGTAACGTAACTTATTTGAAAAGTCATTACTTTATTACATTGCTGAACATTTTCTTAACATTTGTCCTAATTAGTTAAAGCAACGAATTTGTGTCCGCTCTCGTCGGTCTTTGGCTGCATGTTTTCCGCCATTTTCTTCAAATCTGAAAACGTTGTGAAGCCACGCCCATTTTCTGAAGAATTGCATTATGAGCCCTAAAAGTTCGGAAATTGTGTCCATTGCTTGTATACTTCGTATTTTGTCGAATGTAGTACGACATCCGGGAACTTTTGGTAAACCAACTATACTACATACTCAATTTATGTCACAAATAGTATGGTTAGTGTGGTTAGTATGAGTATCGAACCCAGCTCTATTCTTTTTAGTTTGCTCTTGTCACGTCCTGACCAGTATAGAGTATATTTGGTTATTGTAGTTTGGTCAGGACGTGGCAGAGGGTAGTTGATGTATGTTTATGTTTATGGGGTTTGTCACTGGTCTATGTCAGTGTTTCTATGTATAGTTGATTGGGGTTGGACTCTCAATTGAAGGCAGGTGTGTTGAGTTGCCTTTGATTGGGAGTCCTATATAGTAGGGTGTGTTTGTCTTTGTGTTTCGTGGGTAGTTGTATTTCGCACTGCGAGTGAATGTATAGCCTGTGAAACTGTCACTAGTCGTTCGTTGTTTTCACGTGTTCACATTTATTTAATAAATTAAGATGATGAGCACGCAACCCGCTGCGTATTGGTCCACTTTCTCTGACAGTGACTTCAACATATCGTTAGAAGACGAGGACCGTGACAGCTCTTATGTTTCTTTAGATTAGCCAAGGAGGCTAATTTGTCAAATATAAAGTTTATGTTCCAAACGGCCAAGTGTACACCTTCATTGCTGTAGGAGAATGTTAAGACTAAAAAGTTGTCCAGGAGAGATGGTCTTTTTGGGCTACTAATTATTTTTTGGTAGATTTCTGTGCTGTTTGCACTCCATCTATAGGCCTGTTTAGTACCATGCCATTTATTGGGCCGTGATGCTTCATGGTTGGGTTCCGCTCTTCTCAGATACACTGTGATTTTACTGTGGTCTGAGAGAGGTGTTAGTGGGCTGACTGTGAAGGCTCTGAGAGACTCTGGGTGGAGGTCGGTGATAAAGTAGTCTACAGTACTGCTGCCAAGGGCTGAGCTGTAGGTGTACCTACCAAAAGTTCCCTCTTAGCCTACCATTGACTATGTACAGACCCAGTGTTCAACAGAGCTGCAGGAGATGTGCTCCGTTTTAGTTTTTCACTTTGTCCTAGTTGTTTCTGTGGGGGTATGTGGGAAGGGAAAGGTTGTTGCTTCCTGGTAGGTGTTTATCCCCATGACTGTTAATAGTGTCTTGTTCTTCTGCTGTTCTAGCATTCAGGTCTCCACAGTCCAGTACGTTGCCTTGGGCCTGAAAGTGACTCATCTCCCCCTCTAGAATGGAAAACTCTCTTCATTGAAGTAGGCTGACTCTGAAGAGGGAATGTATGTGGCACAGAGGAAGACGTTTTTATCGTTTAAGATAGCCTCCTTGTTGATTCTCATGTTTTGATCAATTCGATTGAATGAGTTAGTTCTCTCTCTCTCTCTCTCTCTCGCGCTCTCTCTCTCTCTCTCTCTCTCTGACTCTCACTCAATTCAATTCAAGGCGCTTTATTGGCATGGGAAACATATGTTAACATTGCCAAAGCAAGTGAAGTAGATAATATACAAAAGTGAAATAAACAATAAAAATGAACAGTGAACATTACACTCACAGAAGTTCCAAAAGAATAAAGACATTACAAATGTCATATTATGTATATATATACAGTGTTGTAACGATGTGCAAATGGTTAAAGTACAAAAGAGAAAATAAATATACATAAATATGGGTTGTATTTACAATGGTGTTTGTTCTTCACTTTGCCCTTTTCTTGTGGCAACTGGTCACAAATCTTGCTGCTGTGATGGCACACTGTGGTATATATGGGAGTTTATCAAAATCGGGTTTGTTTTTCGAATTCTTTGTGGATCTGTGTAATCTGAGGGAAATATGTGTCTCTAATATGGTCATACATTTGGCAGGAGGTTAGGAAGTGGAGTGCAGTTTCCACCTCATTTTGTGGGCAGTGTGCACATAGCCTGTCTTCTCTTGAGAGCCAGGTCTGCCTACGGCGGCCTTTCTCAACAACAAGGCTATGCTCACTGACTCTGTACATAGTCAAAGCTTTCCTTAAGTTTGGGTCAGTCACAGTGGTCAGGTATTCTGCCACTGTGTACTCTCTGTTTAGGGCCAAATAGCATTCTAGTTTGCTCCGTTTTTTTGTTAATTCTTTCCAATGTGTCAAGTAATTATCTTTTTGTTTTCTCATGATTTGGTTGGGTCTAATTGTGTTGCTGTCCTGGGGCTCTGTGGGGTCTGTTTGTGTTTGTGAACAGAGCCCCAGGACCAGTTTGCTTAGGGGACTTTTCTCCAGGTTCATCTTTCTGTAGGTGATGGCTTTGTTATGGAAGGTTTGGGAATCGCTTCCTTTTAGGTGGTTGTAGAATTTAGTGGCTTTTTTCTGGATTTTGATAATTAGCGGATATCGGCCTAATACTGCTCTGCATACATTATTTAGTGTTTTACGTTGTACATGGAGAATATTTTTGCAGAATTCTACATGCAGTCTCAGTTTGGTGTTTGTACCATTTTGTGAATTCTTGGTTGGTGAGCGGATCCCAGACATCACAATCATAAAGGGCAATGGGTTCTACAACTGATTCAAATATTTTTAGCCAGATCCTAATTGGTATGTCAATTTATGTTCCTTTTGATGGCATAGAAGGCCCTTCTTGACTTGTCTCTCAGATCGCTCACAGCTTTGTGGAAGTTACCTGTGGCGCTGATGTTTAGGCCGAGGTATGCACAGTTTTTGTGTGCTCTAGGGCAACGTGTCTAGATGGAATTTGTATTTGTGGTCCTGATGACTGGACCTTTTTTGGAACACCATTATTTTTGTCTTACTGAGATTTACTGTCAGGGCCCAGGTCTGACAGAATATGTACAGAAGATCTAGGTGCTGCTGTACGCCCTCCTTGGTTGGTGACAGAAGCACCAGATCATCAGCAAACAGTGACATTTGACTTCAGATTCCAGTAGGGTGAGGCCGGGTGCTGGAGAATGTTCTAGTGCCCTCACCAATTCGTTGATATATATGTTGAAGAGGGTGGGGCTTAAGCTGCATCCCTGTCTCACCCCACAGCCCTGTGGAAAGAAATGTGTGTGTGGTTTGCCAATTTTGTTTGTGTACATGGATTTCATAATGTCGTATGTTTTTCCCCCAACACCACTTTCCATCAATTTGTATAGCAGACCCACCTGCCAAATTGAGTCAAAAGCTTTTTTGAAATCAACAAAGCATCAGAAGACTTTGGCTTTGTTTTGGTTTGTTTGTCAATTAGGGTGTGCAGGGTGAATACGTGGTCTGTCGTATGGTAATTTGGTAAAAAGCCAATTTGACATTTGCTTCGTACATTGCTTTCACTGAGGAAATGTACTAGTCTGTTGTTAATGATAATGCAGAGGATTTTCCCAAGGTTGCTGTTGACGCATATCTCACGGTAGTTATTGAGGTCAAATTTGTCTCCACTTTTGTGGATTGGGATGATCAGTCCTTGGTTCCAAATATTGGGGAAGATGCCAGAGCTAAGGATGATGTTAAAGAGTTTAAGTATAGCCAATTAGAATTTATTGTCTGTATATTTTATCATTTCATTTAGGAAACCATCAACACCACAGGCCTTTTTGGGCTGGAGGGTTTGTATTTTGTCCTGTAGTTCATTCAAGGTAATTGGAGGATCCAGTGGGTTCTGGTAGTCTTTAATAGTAGATTCTAAGATTTGTATTTGATCATGTATATGTTTTTTCTGTTTGTTCTTTGTTATAGAGCCAAAAGGATTGGAGAAGTGATTTGCCCATACATCTCCATTTTGGATAGATAATTATTTGTATTGTTGTTTGTTTAGTGTTTTCTAATTTTCCCAGAAGTGGTTGGAGTTTATGGATTCGTCAATTACATTGAGCTGATTTCTGACGTGCTGTTCTTTCTTTATCCGTGGTGTATTTCTGTATTTTTTTTGTGATTCACCATAGTGAAGGCGTAGACTCAGGTTTTATGGGTGTCTATGTTTTTGATTGGACAGGTTTCTCTCTCTCTCCCACTCTCTCTTGCTCCCTCCCTCTCTCTCTCTCTCTCTCTCTCTCTCTCTCTCTCTCTCTCTCTCTCTCTCTCTCTCTATTTCAATTTCAATTTAAGGGCATTATTGGCATGGGAAACATATGTTAAGATTGCCAAAGCAAGTGAAGTCGATTATAAACAAAAGTGAAATAAACAATAAAAATGAACAGTAAACATTACACTCACAAAAGTTCCAAAAGAATAAAGAAATGTCAAATGTCATATTATGTCTATATACAGTGTTGTCTCTCACTCTCTCTCTCCGCCTCACTTTCTGTCTCTCACTCTCTCTCTTTCTTGCTCCCCCTTCTCTCTCTCTCTTTCTTGCTCCCCCCCTCTCTCTCCATCTCTCTTTGTCTCTCTCTCTCTCTCTCTCTCTCTCTCGCTCTCTCTCTCTCTCTCTCTCTCTCTCTCTCCATCTGCTCACTTTCTGTGTGACTAAGAGCCATCACCCCCTCACATTCTGCAATCTGCAACTCCCACCACTCCTGCTCTCACAGATTGTGAACATTCTTCAGCCTACTTTGCTATAAAGCTAAACAATGAATATGCTGATTCTGGTCGTTTTTATGCTCAATATCTAAACCTTTGCTAAAACTGCAGGAAAGGTGCCAGCATATTCATGCCTTTCTTTCTATCCATTAAAAACCATTATCTGACTCCAGTGAATGTTGATAGGCAGGGTGGGCATAGTTGTAGCTGCTTTGCCTAGCTTGAAGTAACTTCATTACCCACATGTTGTGTGGGTAATGCTGGCGCAAGCTGTGCACAGGTGACCACCCCCCATGACACCATCTTCCTCACTCTGCTAGCTCTCAGGCAGGCGAACAGTGTGAGTACTGTACTGTCCACTTGTCTGAAATGTAATTACCAATGAATACTTTTTACCCAGACTTTTACACATTTTGGACATTTACTTTTGCTTTGTGGAAGTAAGGAATGGGAGTTACCATTTGTGTCAGTGTTGAGAGTGAACCTCTGAGTCTGACTGTCACTGAACATGACGATCAAATCTAACAAACTTCTCTGACAGACACTTCCCTTTTTGTTTTCCAAGTGTGTGTGCATGTGAGTGTGTGTGTGTGTGGCCTTTGACATTTTGTGGTAATACCATTGCTAAAGTAAAACCAACAAAAACAGGCCATTCTTATGGGTTTGCCAGTTGTGAGCTTCTGGCCCAGAGTTCTCATTAGGGAGAGGGTTCTCCTCTCCTCTGTTCTCCTCTCCTCTGTTCTCATCCCCTCCTCTGTCTCGCCCCTAAGTGGATTAAATGGATGTGAAACGCGAGCTGGAGCACTGCTAATAGCATTTCTTGAATGTTAAGTGTGCCATGCTGGATTGATTCTCATGGTAAAGTTGCCGATATTGTAACTGAAACAAGCAGTGTCCACACTCACTCTAATGGGAATAGTAGATGTCTGGGAAAACTGTACTGTATTTATACAGAATACATCATAATCAATCTGAGAGGGGTCAGATGAGTTTAGTTTACCACACACACACACACACACACACACACACACACACACACACACACACACACACACACACACACACACACACACACACACACACACACACAGTTGCACGCATACAGTAGCTTCAGAATACATTAATTCATCTGAGTTGCAATGTGGCCACAGTCATGAACCCTGTGTGTGTTTTGGCTTTCTTATGCATTCATTATCTCTCTGTCGGTTCCACTTCACTGCGTTTGTGTGTGTGTGTGGGAGGAGGATGAGGGGGGGTAGTTGTAGCTGCTGTGTGTGTTTTAGCATTCTTATGAATTCATTGCCCTTCTAGTTTCCTCTCTATTGAGTGTGTGTGTGTGTGTGTGTGTGTGTGTGTGTGTGTGTGTGTGTGTGTGTGTGTGTGTGTGTGTGTGTGTGTGTGTGTGTGTGTGTGTGTGTGTGTGTGTGTGTGTGTGTGTGTGTGTGTGTGTGTGTGTGTGTGTGTGTGCCTGTGAGCATGCACAGAATACAGACTACAGAATGCACACACATACAGACATCATAGCACGGTAGTTTTACCCCTGCAGCCAACGAGGCTCCTGAATCCCAAATCCTTCTTTCCCGGCAAGCAGCTAGAAAGCTCCTTTGTTCTTCAGAGACTCCACATTCCAGTAAGAGAGCGATAGAGAGAGAAAAGGAATGAGGAAGATAATAAAGGACAGAGGATAGATACACTCTTAGAAAAAAAGGTGCTATCTAGAACCAAAAGGGGTTCTGTTGTGTTAGCTAATCCAAGTTTATAATTTTAAAAGGCTAATTGATCATTAGAAACCCTTTTGCAATTATGTTAGCACAGCTGAAAAATATTTCCCTGATTAAAGTAGCAATAAAACTGGCCTTCTATAGACTAGTTGATTATCTAGAGCATCAGCATTTGTGGGTTCAATTACAGGCTCAAAATGGCCAGAAACAAAGACCTTTCTTCTGAAACTCATCAGTCTATTCTTGTTCTGAGAAATGAAGGCCATTCCATGTGAGAAATTGCCAAGAGACTTAAGATCTCGTACAACGCTGTGTACTACTCCCTTCACAGAACAGGAGTGGGAGGCCCCGGTGCACAACTGAGCAAGAGGACAAGTACATTAGCGTGTATAGTATGAGAAACAGACCCCTCACAAGTCCTCAACTGGCAGCTTCATTAAATAGTACCCGCAAAACAACAGTCTCAACGTCAACAGTGAATAGGTGACTCTGGGATGCTGGCCTTCTAGGCAGAGTTCCTCTGTCCAGTGTCTTATTTATAAGTGGCCCCAAACCTTTGAACGGTAGTAAATATATACAGTGTTGTAATGATGTGCAAGTGGTTAAAGTTGAAAAGGGAAAATAAATAACATAAATATGGGTTGTATTTACAATGGTGTTTCTTCTTCACTGGTTGCCCTTTTCTTGTGGCAACAGGTCACACATCTTGCTGCTGTGATGGCACACTGTGGTATTTCACCCAGTAGATATGGGAGTTTATCAAAATTGAGTTTGTTTTCGAATTCTTTGCGCATCTGTGTAATCTGAGGGAAATGGTCAGGTATTCTGCCACTGTGCACTCTCTTTTTAGGGCCAAATAGCATTCTAGTTTGCTCTGTTTTTTTGTTGTTAATTCTTTCCAATGTGTCAAGTAATTATCTTTCTCTCTCGCTCTTTCTCTCTCACTCACTCTCTCACTCACAATACTCTCTCTCTTTGCCTCTCTCTCTTTCTGCTCTCTCTTTCTGCTCTCTCTTTCTGCTCTCTCTCTCTCTCTCTCTCTCTCTCTCTCTCTCTCTCACTCTCTCACTCTCTCTCTCTCTTGCTCTCTCTCTCTCTCGCTGTTTCTCTCTCACTCTCTCCCTCTCAATACTCTCTCTCTCTGCCTCTCTTTCTTTCTGGTTTGTGAACTCAGCCCCAGGACCGGCTTGATGAGGGGACTATTTTCTTTGCCCAGCTCTTGGCATTGCAGGGCTTGGTAATTACATGAGAAGGAGTCACTGTGTTGTAGATGTTTCCAAAACTTAATTGCTATTGTTTATCATTAGTGGATATTGGCCTAATTCTGCCCTGCATGTGTTGTTTGTAGTTTTCCTCTGGACATGTAGGATAATCTTACAGAACATGTGGGGTTTCAATGGGGTGTTTGTCCCACTGGGTGAAATCTTGTTGTAAAAGTGGACCCCACAGCTCGCTGCCATAAAGTGTAATTGGTTCAATGACACATTCAATTAGTTTTAGCCAAATTTGAATACCGTAAATTCCGGACTATAAGCAGCAACTTTTTTCCCACGCTTTGAACCCCGCGGCTTAAACAATGACGCGGCTAATATATGGATTTTTCCCCCTTTCAATTTTTTTTCTCCAAAAAACACATTCTGTGACGTGCTCAGTTTTTTGGCGGCATGAAGCTTTCATTAGACCAATGAAGTTGCCGAACGGGTTAAGGTCAAACAACTTTTTTGTTTACTGTTTAGATTAAATCGAGCGCTCTCAAACTTCCCATCATTCTGATTACGGTAGTCATTTTGTCACCCTCATCATGGCAAAGACACGGAGAAATGCAAATGATGCAGCTTTCAAGTTGAAGGCGATTGATCTGGCTGTTGGAAAAGGAAATAGAGCTGCTGCACGGGAGCTTGGTCTTAATGAGTCGATGATAAGACGTTGGAAACAGCAGCGTGAGGAATTGACTCAGTGCAAAAAGACAACTAAAGCTTACTGCAAATTTTATAAATTTTTTGTTACGAGCCGTGTTTCGTTAAAGTCTATTTATTTTTGTTACATGCCGTGTTTCGTTAAAGCCTATTTATTTTTGTTACAAGCCGTGTTTCGTTAAAGCCTGTGTAAAGTTAATTTGTTTCAATGTACCGGTAGGCACCTGCGGCTTATAGACATGTGCGGCTTATTTATGTTCAAAATAATAAATTTTTTTAAATTCAGTGGGTGCGGCTTATATTCAGGTGCGCTTAATAGTCCGGAAATTACAGTAGGTATTTCAACTTGAATTTGTTTTTTTAATGGCGTATGCCCTGTGTGCTTTCTCTCTCAGTTCATTCACTGCCTCATTTAGGTCTCCAGCTGAGCTTATTTTTAAACCTAAGTAATTGTAGTGTGTGCAGTACTCTATATATTTTGTACCAATTGAGAACTATGGTCTAATTGCCTGAGATCTGGATCTTCTCTGGAAAATCATTATTTTTGTATTTTTGGGGATTACTGGCAGGGCCCAGGTCTGGCAGTACTGCTGTAGCAGGTCCAGGCTCTGCTGATGGCCATGTGCTGTGGGTGACATCTGCGTCGAGCAGGCATTTAACCTCCGAAATGGGGAACTAACACCAGGGGCTGAGGATTTTTCTAGAATAGTGGCCAATTCGTTGATGTAAGTATTGAAGAGTGCAGGGCTCAGATTGCAACCCTGGCGAAGGCCCCAACCCAGTTAAATAATTATGTTATTTTCTTGCTGCACGTATTGCCAGTATACATTGATTTAATTATGTAATGTGTTTTACCACCCTACACCACTTTCAATAACTTTGTAAAACAGTCCTATATGCCAAATATAATTAAATGCTTTTTGGAAGTCGATAAAGCAAGTGTACATTTTGGTATTATTTTGGTGGACATGTTTATCTACGTATCAGGATGTGTAGGGGGTAAATATGATCGGTCTTGCGATGTTTTGGTATAAATCCAATTAGCCTTTTACTCAAGACATTGTGCTTATTAAGGAAATGTAGAACTCTTACATTTATAATACTACAGAAAACCTTCCCCAGGATACTGTTCACACAAATGCCTCTGTAATTGTTAGTGTCAAATTTGAGTCCTTGATTCCAGATGTCAGGGAAATAACCTATACTCAGGATCAAATTAAACAGTTTTAATATAGCCAATTGAAAATGTGCACTAGTGAATTTGAGCATCTCATTTAGGATGCCATCAGGTTCGCATGCTTTTTTAAATTTGAGGGCCTGAAGTTTCTTATAGAGCTCCTGGTCAGTAATTGGGGAGTTCAATGGATTTTGATTGTCCTTTATAGCTTTTTGTAATCCATTAAACTTCTCATGAATTTTGCATTGTTCTGTGTTTGCATCAGTTTGAACGGGGTTGTAGATGTTTTTAAAATGGGTTGTTGATATGTCACCATTTTGTATTGCTAATTCCTCTAGTTTTTCTTTTTAGTTTTTTTCTAATTATGCCAGAAGTTGTCTGTGTTTATGGATTCCTCTATTAGTGTCAGTTGCTTGTTGTTGTACTTAGTTTTTTTGGTTCTGAGTGTACACTTATAGAGTTTTAAAGTCTCACAGTAATGAAGGCGTAATTCACCATTATTTGGGTCTCTGTGCTTTTAGTTGGATAGTGTTCTATGTTTTTTCCTGATAATTTTACAATCTGTATCAAACCAGTTGTCATCTGTGGTCTTTTTATTTTTAGATTTTTTAAATCAATTTCAGTTGTGCTTCTTTTGCCATTTGTCTGAATATATTGTTCATGTTTTTTTACTGCTACTCTAAATTGATGCCTTCTGTGAGAGTATGTGGTATCCAGAAAGTTATCGAAGAGTGTTTGGATTTTTTGGTTACTGGTTGTTTTCTGGTATTCTTCTGTGCTGTTTTGGGCCCATCTGTATGAATTTCTGAGGTTGTACAGCTTACTGGGCTGTGAATGTGTGGTTGTTTCCATGTCTGTTCTTTTGAGGAACAACGTAATTTGGCTGTGATCAGACAGAGGTGTTAGTGGCTTGACGATGATTGAGCTGAGAGAGAAAGGGTCAATGTCTGTAATCATATAGTCTACTGTGCTGTGGCCAAGAGGTGAGCAGTAGGTCAATCTCCCCAAAGAGTCCCCCGTAACCTACCAATGACATAGTACAGACCCAGCCTTCGACAGAGCTGCAACAAATCCCTTCCGTTTTTTGTTGATGGTGCTGTCACTGTTGTTTCTATGGGGAGATTAAGACAGAAACAGTATGGCCTGTAATATAGCTGTCCCCTCGTATGGTTGTTAGAACAGGTAGTGTTTCTGTGCGTTCTCTCTCTCTGACCCCAGTAGCAGGTGTTAATAATTGCTGATTGTTGTGAAGCATTCTGTTTCTATGAGAGACTGTTTTTCCTCTCTCACTCTCTCTCTCTCACTCTCTCTCTCTGCCTCTCTATCTTGCTCTCTCTCTCTCTCGCTGCCTCTCTCTCTTTCTGCTCTCTCTGTCCTGCTCTCTCTCTCTGTCTTGCTCTCTCTCTCTCTCTCTCTCGCTCTCTCTCTCTCTCTCTCTCTCTCTCTCTCTCTCTCTCTCTCTCTCTCTCTCTCTCTCTCTCTCTCTCTCTGACCCCAGTAGCAGGTGTTAATTGCTGGTTGTTGTGCAGAGTAGTGTTTCTATGAGAGGCTGATGCTGCTCTGTTTTAGAGCTAATAATAGACAGGGATAATTATCAGTAACCTGATCAACTAATAGTGGTGCTTAGGCAACATAACACAGCCTACAGCCAACACAAACACATTACAGGAGAAAGGGCTCCTAGTTCTCACCCATAGATGTATTGCATCTAGCCTATGTTCTTTATACTATGTAATCACATCTTCTTTGAATTGTAATCATATTTATCTATTATTAAACTGGTAAATATTTCAGAGATATACACTGAGCCCAGAAATGTTCCACATGCACAAACAGCTTATTTCTCTCAAATTCTGTGCACAATTTGTTTACATGTTAGTGAGCATTTCTTCTTTGACAAGATAATCCATCCATCTGACAGGTGTGGCATATCAAGAAGCTGATTAAACTGCATGATGATAAGACAAGTGCACCTTGTGCTGGGGACAATGAAACACCACTCTAAAATGTGCAGTTTTGTCACACAACACAATGCCACACGTCACAAGTTTTGAGGGAATGTACAATTGGCATGCTGATTGCAGGAATGTCCACCAGAGTTGTTGTCAGAGAATTGAATGTCCATTTCACTATCATAAGGCGCCTCCGATGTCGTTTTAGAGAATTTGGCAGTACATCCAACCGGCCTCACAACTGTAGACCACGCATATGCCGCCGTGTAGGCAAGTGGTTTGCTGATGTCAACGTTGTTGTCACGTCCTGACCAGTATAGGGGTTATTTGTATTTGTAGGTTGGTCAGGACGTGGCAGAGGGTATTTGTTTCATGTGGTTCGGGGGTTATGTATATTGTAGGGGTGTTTGATTTATTATTTCCGGGTTTTGGTTTATGTTCTATGTTTTGTATTTCTAGGTTCATTCTAGTTATTTGTATTTCGCACTGCTAGTTGTCGTAGCCTGTGAAACTGTCGTCTGTCGTTCTCTTTGTTTATTGTTTTTTCCGTGTTCACATTTATTTAATAAATAATAATGATGAACATGCAACCCGCTGTGCCTTGGTCCTCTCTACCCAACAACACCCGTTACAGTTGTGAACAGAGTTCCCCATGGTGGCAGTGGGGTTATGGTATGGGCAGGCATAAACTACAGACAACAAACACAATTACATTTTATCGATGGCAATTTGAATGCACAGAGATACCGTGATGAGATGCTGAGGCACATTGTCGTCCCATTCATCCGTCGCCATCACCTCATGTTTCAGCATGATAATGCACGGCCCCATGTCGCAAGGATCTGTACACAATTCCTGAAAATATCCCAGTTCTTCCATGGTCTGCATACCCACCAGACATATCACCCATTGAGCATGTTTGAGATGCTCTGGATCAACATGTACGACAGCATGTCCCGCCGATATCCAGCAACTTCACCCAGCCATTGAAGAGGAGTGGGACAACATTCCACAGGCCACAATCAACAGCCTGATCAACTCTAAGTGGAGGAGATGTGTCGCGCTGCATGAGGCAAATGGTAGTTACAGCAGATACTGACTGCTTTTCTGATCCACGCCCCTAGTCTTTTTTTAAGGTATCTGTGACCAACAGATGCATATCTGCATATCTGTCATGTGAAACCCATAGACTAGGGCCTAAGGAATTGATTTCAATTGATTGATTTCCTTATGAACTGTAACTCAGTAAAATTGTTGAAATTGTTGCATGTTAGGTTTATATTTTTGTTCAGTGTATATTGAATCATATAGTGTTGATATAGGCCTAGTAGTTTTATACAAGCTTTCCTCACAAAGCTCAACTGATGGTTTCAATGGAATTAAATGAGCTTGGCTTTTCTTCTGTGACCATCCTCCACAGAGTGCTCTCTCTATGATATCTCTCTCTATCTATCTATCTATCTATCTATCTATCTATCTATCTATCTATCTATCTATCTATCTATCTATCTATCTATCTATCTATCTATCTATCTATCTATCTATCTATCTATCTATCTATCTATCTATCTATCTATCTATCTATCTATCTATCTATCTATCTATCTATCTATCTATCTATCTATCTATCTATCTATCTATCTATCTATCTCTCTCTCTCTCTCTCTCCTCTCTCTCTCTCTCTCTCTGTCTCTTTATGTTTCTGCTCTCTGCTCTCTGCTCATTCTCTGCCTCTCTTTTTCTGCTCTCTGCTCTCTCTCTCTCTCTCTCTCTCTCTCTCTCTCTGTCTGTCTCTTTATATTTCTGCTCTCTGCTCTCTCTCTGCCTCTCTTTTTCTGCTCTCTGCTCTCTCTCTCTCTCTCTCTCACTCTCTGCCTCTCTCTTTTTCTGCTCTCTGCTCTCCTCTCTGTCTCTCTCTTTCTGTTTCTGCTCTCTCTCTCTTTCTGTTTCTGCTCTCTGCTCTCTCTCTGACTTTCTTTTTCTGCTCTCTGCTCTCTCTCTCTCTCTCCACCTCTCTCTTTCTCTGCTCTCTGCTCTCTGCTCTCTCTCTTTTTCTCTCTCGTTATGGTTAATGGTGCTTTTCTAAAGTCTTTATTAGAGGTCATTTGCTGTGAGCAGTGATTGATGTCCCAACTGCTAAAGGGAGGACTGTCAGTCCTAAAAGAGTTTCCTATAGAAGACACGTAAGTCAATATAGTAGGGCTTTTTGTTGGAATACCAATTTCTTTGTGTAGAAAGGTCTGTTTGAACGTAGAGCAGCGGCTTTCCTAGCATGGCTTTTTACACTGACATTTTAGTCATTTAGCAGACACTCTTATCCAGAGCGATTTACAGGCGCAATAAGGGTTAAGTGCCTTGATCAATGGCACATCGGCAGATTTTTCACCTAGTTGGCTTGAGGATTCGAACCAGCTACCTTTCTGTTACTGACTCTTAACCACCGGGCTACCTGCTGCACAATGTATTATGTAGACTCCTGAGCTGAGAGTTCATGTGAGCTCATAGAAGTTTGTATATGGGAGAGATCTGATATAAGAGTGTGTATATGGGAGAGATCGGATATAAGTGTGTGTATGGGAGAGATCTGATATAAGAGTGTGTATATGGGAGATATCTGATATAAGAGTGTGTATATGGGAGAGATCTGATATAAGAGTGTGTATGGGAGAGATCTGATATAAGAGTGTGTATATGGGAGAGATCTGATATAAGAGTGTGTATATGGGAGAGATCTGATATAAGAGTGTGTATATGGGAGAGATCTGTTATAAGAGTGTGTATATAGCAGAGATCTGGTATAAGAGTGTGTATATGGGAGAGATCTGATATAAGAGTGTGTATGGGAGAGATCTGATATAAGAGTGTGTATATTGCAGAGATCTGATATAAGAGTGTGTATATGGGAGAGATCTGATATAAGAGTGTGTATATGGGAGATATCTGATATAAGAGTGTGTATATGGGAGATATCTGATATAAGAGTGTGTATATGGCAGAGATCTGATATAAGAGTGTGCATGGGAGAGATCTGATATAAGAGTGTGTATATGGCAGAGATCTGATATAAGAGTGTGTATATAGCAGAGATCTGATATAAGAGTGTGTATATAGCAGAGATCTGTTTTAAGAGTGCGTATATGGGAGATATCTGATATAAGAGTGTGTATATGGGAGATATCTGATATAAGAGTGTGTATATGGCAGAGATCTGATATAAGAGTGTGTGTATGGGAGAGATCTGATATAAGAGTGTGTATATGGGAGAGATCTGATATAAGAGTGTATATGGGAGAGATCTGATATAAGAGTGTGTATGGGAGAGATCTGATATAAGAGTGTGTATATGGGAGATATCTGATATGAGTGTGTATATGGGAGATATCTGATATAAGAGTGTGTATATGGCAGAGATCTGATATAAGAGTGTGTATATGGGAGAGATCTGATATAAGAGTGTGTATATGGGAGAGATCTGATATAAGAGTGTGTATATGGGAGAGATCTGATATAAGAGTGTGTATATAGCAGAGATCTGATATAAGAGTGTGTATATGGGAGAAATCTGATATAAGAGTGTGTGTATGTGAGAGATCTGATATAAGAGTGTGTATATGGGAGAGATCTGATATAAGAGTGTGTATATGGGAGAGATCTGATATAAGAGTGTGTATATGGCAGAGATCTGATATAAGAGTGTGTATATGGGAGATATCTGATATAAGAGTGTGTATATGGGAGATATCTGATATAAGAGTGTGTATATGGCAGAGATCTGATATAAGAGTGTGTATGGGAGAGATCTGATATAAGAGTGTGTATATGGGAGAGATCTGATATAAGAGTGTGTATATGGGAGAGATCTGATATAAGAGTGTGTATATGGGAGATATCTGATATAAGAGTGTGTATATGGGAGATATCTGATATAAGAGTGTGTATATGGCAGAGATCTGATATAAGAGTGTGTATGGGAGAGATCTGATATAAGAGTGTGTATATGGCAGAGATCTGATATAAGAGTGTGTATATGGGAGAGATCTGATATAAGAGTGTGTATATAGCAGAGATCTGATATAAGAGTGTGTATATGGGAGAGATCTGATATAAGAGTGTGTATATGGCAGAGATCTGTTATAAGAGTGTGTATATGGGAGATATCTGATATAAGAGTGTGTATATGGGAGAGATCTGATATAAGAGTGTGTATATGGGAGAGATCTGATATAAGAGTGTGTATATTGCAGAGATCTGATATAAGAGTGTGTATATGGGAGAGATCTGATATAAGAGTGTGTATATGGGAGATATCTGATATAAGAGTGTGTATATGGGAGATATCTGATATAAGAGTGTGTATATGGCAGAGATCTGATATAAGAGTGTGCATGGGAGAGATCTGATATAAGAGTGTGTATATGGCAGAGATCTGATATAAGAGTGTGTATATAGCAGAGATCTGATATAAGAGTGTGTATATAGCAGAGATCTGTTTTAAGAGTGCGTATATGGGAGATATCTGATATAAGAGTGTGTATATGGGAGATATCTGATATAAGAGTGTGTATATGGCAGAGATCTGATATAAGAGTGTGTGTATGGGAGAGATCTGATATAAGAGTGTGTATATGGGAGAGATCTGATATAAGAGTGTATATGGGAGAGATCTGATATAAGAGTGTGTATGGGAGAGATCTGATATAAGAGTGTGTATATGGGAGATATCTGATATGAGTGTGTATATGGGAGAGATCTGATATAAGAGTGTGTATATGGCAGAGATCTGATATAAGAGTGTGTATATGGGAGAGATCTGATATAAGAGTGTGTATATGGGAGAGATCTGATATAAGAGTGTGTATATGGGAGAGATCTGATATAAGAGTGTGTATATAGCAGAGATCTGATATAAGAGTGTGTATATGGGAGAAATCTGATATAAGAGTGTGTGTATGTGAGAGATCTGATATAAGAGTGTGTATATGGGAGAGATCTGATATAAGAGTGTGTATATGGGAGAGATCTGATATAAGAGTGTGTATATGGCAGAGATCTGATATAAGAGTGTGTATATGGGAGATATCTGATATAAGAGTGTGTATATGGGAGATATCTGATATAAGAGTGTGTATATGGCAGAGATCTGATATAAGAGTGTGTATGGGAGAGATCTGATATAAGAGTGTGTATATGGGAGAGATCTGATATAAGAGTGTGTATATGGGAGAGATCTGATATAAGAGTGTGTATATGGGAGATATCTGATATAAGAGTGTGTATATGGGAGATATCTGATATAAGAGTGTGTATATGGCAGAGATCTGATATAAGAGTGTGTATGGGAGAGATCTGATATAAGAGTGTGTATATGGCAGAGATCTGATATAAGAGTGTGTATATGGGAGAGATCTGATATAAGAGTGTGTATATAGCAGAGATCTGATATAAGAGTGTGTATATGGGAGAGATCTGATATAAGAGTGTGTATATGGCAGAGATCTGTTATAAGAGTGTGTATATGGGAGATATCTGATATAAGAGTGTGTATATGGGAGAGATCTGATATAAGAGTGTGTATATGGGAGAGATCTGATATAAGAGTGTGTATATAGCAGAGATCTGATATAAGAGTGTGTATATGGGAGATATCTGATATAAGAGTGTGTATATGAGAGAGATCTGATATAAGAGTGTGTATATGGGAGAGATCTGATATAAGAGTGTGTATATAGCAGAGATCTGATATAAGAGTGTGTATATGGGAGATATCTGATATAAGAGTGTGTATATGGCAGAGATCTGATATAAGAGTGTGTATATGGGAGAGATCTGATATAAGAGTGTGTATATGGGAGAGATCTGATATAAGAGTGTGTATATGGGAGAGATCTGATATAAGAGTGTGTATATAGCAGAGATCTGTTTTAAGAGTGTGTATATGGGAGATATCTGATATAAGAGTGTGTATATGGCAGAGATCTGATATAAGAGTGTGTATATGGGAGATATCTGATATAAGAGTGTGTATATGGGAGAGATCTGATATAAGAGTGTGTATATGGCAGAGATCTGATATAAGAGTGTGTATATGGGAGAGATCTGATATAAGAGTGTGTATATGGGAGAGATCTGATATAAGAGTGTGTATATGGGAGAGATCTGATATAAGAGTGTGTATATGGCAGAGATCTGATATAATAGTGTGTATATGGGAGATATCTGATATAAGAGTGTGTATATGGCAGAGATCTGATATAAGAGTGTGTATATGGGAGATATCTGATATAAGAGTGTGTATATAGCAGAGAATTGATATAAGAGTGTGTATATGGGAGAGATCTGATATAAGAGTGTGTATATGGCAGAGATCTGTTTTAAGAGTGTGTATATGGGAGATATCTGATATAAGAGTGTGTATATGGCAGAGATCTGAATTTAAGAGTGTGTATATGGGAGAGATCTGATATAAGAGCGTGTATATGGGAGAGATCTGATATAAGAGTGTGTATATGGGAGAGATCTGATATAAGAGTGTGTATATGGGAGAGATCTGATATAAGAGTGTGTATATGGGAGAGATCTGATATAAGAGTGTGTATATGGCAGAGATCTGTTTTAAGAGTGTGTGTATGGGAGAGATCTGATATAAGAGTGTGTATATGGGAGATATCTGATATAAGAGTGTGTATATGGCAGAGATCTGATATAAGAGTGTGTATATGGCAGAGATCTGATATAAGAGTGTGGATATAGCAGAGATCTGATATAAGAGTGTGTATGGGAGAGATCTGATATAAGAGTGTGTATATGGGAGAGATCTGTTATAAGAGTGTGTATATGGGAGAGATCTGATATAAGAGTGTGTATATGGGAGAGATCTGATATAAGAGTGTGTATATGGGAGAGATCTGATATAAGAGTGTGTATATTGCAGAGATCTGATATAAGAGTGTGTATATGGGAGAGATCTGATATAAGAGTGTGTATATGGGAGATATCTGATATAAGAGTGTGTATATGGGAGATATCTGATATAAGAGTGTGTATATGGCAGAGATCTGATATAAGAGTGTGTATGGGAGAGATCTGATATAAGAGTGTGTATATGGCAGAGATCTGATATAAGAGTGTGTATATGGGAGAGATCTGATATAAGAGTGTGTATATAGCAGAGATCTGATATAAGAGTGTGTATATGGGAGAGATCTGATATAAGAGTGTGTATATGGCAGAGATCTGTTATAAGAGTGTGTATATGGGAGATATCTGATATAAGAGTGTGTATATGGGAGAGATCTGATATAAGAGTGTGTATATGGGAGAGATCTGATATAAGAGTGTGTATATAGCAGAGATCTGATATAAGAGTGTGTATATGGGAGATATCTGATATAAGAGTGTGTATATGAGAGAGATCTGATATAAGAGTGTGTATATGGGAGAGATCTGATATAAGAGTGTGTATATAGCAGAGATCTGATATAAGAGTGTGTATATGGGAGATATCTGATATAAGAGTGTGTATATGGCAGAGATCTGATATAAGAGTTTGTATATGGGAGAGATCTGATATAAGAGTGTGTATATGGGAGAGATCTGATATAAGAGTGTGTATATGGCAGAGATCTGATATAAGAGTGTGTATATGGGAGATATCTGATATAAGAGTGTGTATATGGGAGAGATCTGATATAAGAGTGTGTATATGGCAGAGATCTGATATAAGAGTGTGTATATGGGAGAGATCTGATATAAGAGTGTGTATATAGCAGAGATCTGATATAAGAGTGTGTATATGGGAGAGATCTGATATAAGAGTGTGTATATGGCAGAGATCTGTTTTAAGAGTGTGTATATGGGAGATATCTGATATAAGAGTGTGTATATGGCAGAGATCTGAATTTAAGAGTGTGTATATGGGAGAGATCTGATATAAGAGCGTGTATATGGGAGAGATCTGATATAAGAGTGTGTATATGGGAGAGATCTGATATAAGAGTGTGTATATGGGAGAGATCTGATATAAGAGTGTGTATATGGGAGATATCTGATATAAGAGTGTGTATATGGCAGAGATCTGATATAAGAGTGTGTATATGGCAGAGATCTGATATAAGAGTGTGGATATAGCAGAGATCTGATATAAGAGTGTGTATGGGAGAGATCTGATATAAGAGTGTGTATATGGGAGAGATCTGTTATAAGAGTGTGTATATGGGAGATATCTGATATAAGAGTGTGTATATGGGAGAGATCTGATATAAGAGTGTGTATATGGCAGAGATCTGATATAAGAGTGTGGATATAGCAGAGATCTGATATAAGAGTGTGTATGGGAGAGATCTGATATAAGAGTGTGTATATGGGAGATATCTGATATAAGAGTGTGTATATGGCAGAGATCTGATATAAGAGTGTGTATATGGGAGAGATCTGATATAAGAGTGTGTATATGGGAGAGATCTGATATAAGAGTGTGTATATGGGAGAGATCTGATATAAGAGTGTGTATATTGCAGAGATCTGATATAAGAGTGTGTATATGGGAGAGATCTGATATAAGAGTGTGTATATGGGAGAAATCTGATATAAGAGTGTGTATATGGGAGATATCTGATATAAGAGTGTGTATATGGCAGAGATCTGATATAAGAGTGTGTATGGGAGAGATCTGATATAAGAGTGTGTATATGGCAGAGATCTGATATAAGAGTGTGTATATGGGAGAGATCTGATATAAGAGTGTGTATATAGCAGAGATCTGATATAAGAGTGTGTATATGGGAGAGATCTGATATAAGAGTGTGTATATGGCAGAGATCTGTTATAAGAGTGTGTATATGGGAGATATCTGATATAAGAGTGTGTATATGGGAGAGATCTGATATAAGAGTGTGTATATGGGAGAGATCTGATATAAGAGTGTGTATATAGCAGAGATCTGATATAAGAGTGTGTATATGGGAGATATCTGATATAAGAGTGTGTATATGAGAGAGATCTGATATAAGAGTGTGTATATGGGAGAGATCTGATATAAGAGTGTGTATATAGCAGAGATCTGATATAAGAGTGTGTATATGGGAGATATCTGATATAAGAGTGTGTATATGGCAGAGATCTGATATAAGAGTGTGTATATGGGAGAGATCTGATATAAGAGTGTGTATATGGGAGAGATCTGATATATAAGAGTGTGTATATGGCAGAGATCTGATATAAGAGTGTGTATATGGGAGATATCTGATATAAGAGTGTGTATATGGGAGAGATCTGATATAAGAGTGTGTATATGGCAGAGATCTGATATAAGAGTGTGTATATGGGAGAGATCTGATATAAGAGTGTGTATATGGGAGAGATCTGATATAAGAGTGTTTATATGGGAGAGATCTGATATAAGAGTGTGTATATGGCAGAGATCTGATATAATAGTGTGTATATGGGAGATATCTGATATAAGAGTGTGTATATGGCAGAGATCTGATATAAGAGTGTGTATATGGGAGATATCTGATATAAGAGTGTGTATATAGCAGAGAATTGATATAAGAGTGTGTATATGGGAGAGATCTGATATAAGAGTGTGTATATGGCAGAGATCTGTTTTAAGAGTGTGTATATGGGAGATATCTGATATAAGAGTGTGTATATGGCAGAGATCTGAATTTAAGAGTGTGTATATGGGAGAGATCTGATATAAGAGCGTGTATATGGGAGAGATCTGATATAAGAGTGTGTATATGGGAGAGATCTGATATAAGAGTGTGTATATGGGAGAGATCTGATATAAGAGTGTGTATATGGCAGAGATCTGATATAAGAGTGTGTAAATGGGAGATATCTGATATAAGAGTGTGTATATGGGAGATATCTGATATAAGAGTGTGTATATGGCAGAGATCTGATATAAGAGTGTGTGTATGGGAGAGATCTGATATAAGAGTGTGTATATGGGAGAGATCTGATATAAGAGTGTATATGGGAGAGATCTGATATAAGAGTGTGTTTGGGAGAGATCTGATATAAGAGTGTGTATATGGGAGATATCTGATATAAGAGTGTGTATATGGGAGATATCTGATATAAGAGTGTGTATATGGCAGAGATCTGATATAAGAGTGTGTATATGGGAGAGATCTGATATAAGAGTGTGTATATGGGAGTGATCTGATATAAGAGTGTGTATATGGCAGAGATCTGATATAAGAGTAATCTTCTCCTTTCCCCCTTCTGATAACCAAGCGGCGAATCGCATCTCTGCATGTCTGTCAGACATATCAGTGTGGATGACGGATCACCAGCTCAAGCTGAACCTCGGCAAGACGGAGCTGCTCTTCCTCCCGGGGAAGGACTGCCCGTTCCATGATCTCGCCATCACGGTTGACAACTCCCTTGTGTCCTCCTCCCAGAGTGCTAAGAACCTTGGCGTGATCCTGGACAACACCCTGTCGTTCTCCACTAACATCAAGGCGGTGACCCGATCCTGTAGGTTCATGCTCTACAACATTTGCAGAGTACGACCCTGCCTCACACAGGAAGCGGCGCAGGTCCTAATCCAGGCACTTGTCATCTCCCGTCTGGATTACTGCAACTCGCTGTTGGCTGGGCTCCCTGCCTGTGCCATTAAACCCCTACAACTCATCCAGAACGCCGCAGCCCGTCTGGTGTTCAACCTTCCCAAGTTCTCTCACGTCACCCCGCTCCTCCGCTCTCTCCACTGGCTTCCAGTTGAAGCTCGCATCCGCTACAAGACCATGGTGATTGCCTACGGAGCTGTGAAGGGAACGGCACCTCCATACCTTCAGGCTCTGATCAGGCCCTACACCCAAACAAGGGCACTGCGTTCATCCACCTCTGGCCTGCTGGCCCCCCTACCTCTGAGGAAGCACAGTTCCCGCTCAGCCCAGTCAAAACTGTTCGCTGCTCTGGCACCCCAATGGTGGAACAAGCTCCCTCACGACGCCAGGACAGCGGAGTCAATCACCACCTTCCGGAGACACCTGAAACCCCACCTCTTTAAGGAATACCTGGGATAGGATAAAGTAATCCTTCTAACCCCCCCCCCCCTTAAAAGATTTAGATGCACTATTGTAAAGTGGTTGTTCCACTGGATATCATAAGGTGAATGCACCATTTTGTAAGTCGCTCTGGATAAGAGCGTCTGCTAAATGACTTAAATGTAATGTAAATGTATATGGGAGATATCTGATATAAGAGTGTGTATATGGGAGATATCTGATATAAGAGTGTGTATATGGGAGAGATCTGATATAAGAGTGTGTATATAGCAGAGATCTGATATAAGAGTGTGTATATGGGAGATATCTGATATAAGAGTGTGTATATGGCAGAGATCTGATATAAGAGTGTGTATAAGGGAGATATCTGATATAAGAGTGTGTATATGGCAGAGATCTGATATAAGAGTGTGTATATGGGAGATATCTGATATAAGAGTGTGTATATGGCAGAGATCTGATATAAGAGTGTGTATATGGGAGAGATCTGATATAGGAGAGTGTGTATATAGCAGAGAATTGATATAAGAGTGTGTATATGGGAGAGATCTGATATAAGAGTGTGTATATGGCAGAGATCTGTTTTAAGAGTGTGTATATGGGAGATATCTGATATAAGAGTGTGTATATGGGAGAGATCTGATATAAGAGTGTGTATATAGCAGAGATCTCATATAAGAGTGTGTATATGGGAGATATCTGATATAAGAGTGTGTATATGGCAGAGATCTGATATAAGAGTGTGTATATGGGAGATATCTGATATAAGAGTGTGTATATGGCAGAGATCTGATATAAGAGTGTGTATATGGGAGATATCTGATATAAGAGTGTGTATATGGCAGAGATCTGATATAAGAGTGTGTATATGGGAGAGATCTGATATAGGAGAGTGTGTATATAGCAGAGAATTGATATAAGAGTGTGTATATGGGAGAGATCTGATATAAGAGTGTGTATATGGCAGAGATCTGTTTTAAGAGTGTGTATATGGGAGATATCTGATATAAGAGTGTGTATATGGGAGATATCTGATATAAGAGTGTGTATATGGCAGAGATCTGATATAAGAGTGTGTGTATGGGAGAGATCTGATATAAGAGTGTGTATATGGGAGAGATCTGATATAAGAGTGTGTATATGGGAGATATCTGATATAGGAGAGTGTGTATATAGCAGAGAATTGATATAAGAGTGTGTATATGGGAGAGATCTGATATAAGAGTGTGTATATGGCAGAGATCTGTTTTAAGAGTGTGTATATGGGAGATATCTGATATAAGAGTGTGTATATGGGAGATATCTGATATAAGAGTGTGTATATGGCAGAGATCTGATATAAGAGTGTGTATATGGCAGAGATCTGATATAAGAGTGTGTATATGGGAGAGATCTGATATAGGAGAGTGTGTATATAGCAGAGAATTGATATAAGAGTGTGTATATGGGAGAGATCTGATATAAGAGTGTGTATATGGCAGAGATCTGTTTTAAGAGTGTGTATATGGGAGATATCTGATATAAGAGTGTGTATATGGGAGATATCTGATATAAGAGTGTGTATATGGCAGAGATCTGATATAAGAGTGTGTATATGGGAGAGATCTGATATAAGAGTGTGTATATGGGAGAGATCTGATATAAGAGTGTGTATATGGGAGATATCTGATATAAGAGTGTGTATATGGCAGAGATCTGATATAAGAGTGTGTGTATGGGAGAGATCTGATATAAGAGTGTGTATATGGGAGAGATCTGATATAAGAGTGTATATGAGAGAGATCTGATATAAGAGTGTGTATGGGAGAGATCTGATATAAGAGTGTGTATATGGGAGATATCTGATATGAGAGTGTGTATATGGGAGATATATGATATAAGAGTGTGTATATGGCAGAGATCTGATATAAGAGTGTGTATATGGGAGAGATCTGATATAAGAGTGTGTATATGGGAGAGATCTGATATAAGAGTGTGTATATGGCAGAGATCTGATATAAGAGTGTGTGTATGGGAGAGATCTGATATAAGAGTGTGTATATGGGAGAGATATGATATAAGAGTGTGTATGGGAGAGATCTGATATAAGAGTGTGTATATGACAGAGATCTGATATAAGAGTGTGTATATGGGAGAGATCTGATATAAGAGTGTGTATATGGGAGAGATCTGATATAAGAGTGTGTATATGGGAGAGATCTGATATAAGAGTGTGTATGGGAGAGATCTGATATAAGAGTGTGTATATGGGAGAGATCTGATATAAGAGTGTGTATATGGGAGAGATCTGATATAAGAGTGTGTATATGGGAGAGATCTGATATAAGAGTGTGTATATGGGAGAGATCTAATATAAGAGTGTGTATATGGCAGAGATCTGATATAAGAGTGTGTATATGGGAGTTATCTGTTATAAGAGTGTGTATATGGGAGAGATCTGATATAAGAGTGTGTATATGGGAGATATCTGATATAAGAGTGTGTATATGGCAGAGATCTGATATAAGAGTGTGTGTATGGGAGAGATCTGATATAAGAGTGTGTATATGGGAGATATCTGATTTAAGAGTGTGTATATGAGAGAGATCTGATATAAGAGTGTGTATATGGGAGAGATCTGATATAAGAGTGTGTATATAGCAGAGATCTGATATAAGAGTGTGTATATGGGAGATATCTGATATAAGAGTGTGTATATGGCAGAGATCTGATATAAGAGTGTGTATATGGCAGAGATCTGTTTTAAGAGTGTGTATATGGGAGATATCTGATATAAGAGTGTGTATATGGCAGAGATCTGATATAAGAGTGTGTATATGGCAGAGATCTGATATAAGAGTGTGTATATGGGAGAGATCTGATATAAGAGTGTGTATATGGGAGAGATCTGTTATAAGAGTGTGTATATAGCAGAGATCTGATATAAGAGTGTGTATATGACAGAGATCTGATATAAGAGTGTGTATATGGGAGAGATCTGATATAAGAGTGTGTATATGGGAGAGATCTGATATAAGAGTGTGTATATGGGAGAGATCTGATATAAGAGTGTGTATATGGGAGAGATCTGATATAAGAGTGTGTATATGGGAGAGATCTGATATAAGAGTGTGTATATGACAGAGATCTGATATAAGAGTGTGTAAATGGGAGATATCTGATATAAGAGTGTGTATATGGGAGATATCTGATATAAGAGTGTGTATATGGCAGAGATCTGATATAAGAGTGTGTATATGGGAGAGATCTGATATAAGAGTGTGTATATGGGAGAGATCTGATATAAGAGTGTGTATATGGGAGAGATCTGATATAAGAGTGTGTATATGACAGAGATCTGATATAAGAGTGTGTAAATGGGAGATATCTGATATAAGAGTGTGTATATGGGAGATATCTGATATAAGAGTGTGTATATGGCAGAGATCTGATATAAGAGTGTGTGTATGGGAGAGATCTGATATAAGAGTGTGTATATGGGAGATATCTGATATAAGAGTGTATATGGGAGAGATCTGATATAAGAGTGTGTATGGGAGAGATCTGATATAAGAGTGTGTATATGGGAGATATCTGATATAAGAGTGTGTATATGGGAGATATCTGATATAAGAGTGTGTATATGGCAGAGATCTGATATAAGAGTGTGTATATGGGAGAGATCTGATATAAGAGTGTGTATATGGGAGAGATCTGATATAAGAGTGTGTATATGACAGAGATCTGATATAAGAGTGTGTATATGGGAGAGATCTGATATAAGAGTGTGTATATGGGAGAGATCTGATATAAGAGTGTGTATATGGGAGAGATCTGATATAAGAGTGTGTATATGGGAGAGATCTGATATAAGAGTGTGTATATGGGAGAGATCTGATATAAGAGTGTGTATATGGGAGAGATCTGATATAAGAGTGTGTATATGGGAGAGATCTGATATAAGAGTGTGTATATGGGAGAGATCTGATATAAGAGTGTGTATATGGGAGAGATCTGATATAAGAGTGTGTATATGGCAGAGATCTGATATAAGAGTGTGTATATGGGAGAGATCTGATATAAGAGTGTGTATATGGGAGAGATCTGATATAAGAGTGTGTATATGGGAGAGATCTGATATAAGAGTGTGTATATGGCAGAGATCTGATATAAGAGTGTGTATATGGGAGATATCTGATATAAGAGTGTGTATATGGCAGAGATCTGATATAAGTGTGTGTATATGGGAGATATCTGATATAAGAGTGTGTATATAGCAGAGAATAAGAGTGTGTATATGGGAGAGATCGGATATAAGAGTGTGTATATGGCAGAGATCTGTTTTAAGAGTGTGTATGGGAGAGATCTGATATAAGAGTGTGTATATGGGAGAGATCTGATATAAGAGTGTGTATATGGGAGAGATCTGATATAAGAGTGTGTATATGGGAGAGATCTGATATAAGAGTGTGTATATGGGAGAGATCTGATATAAGAGTGTGTATATGGCAGAGATCTGATATAAGAGTGTGTATATGGGAGATATCTGATATAAGAGTGTGTATATGGCAGATATCTGATATAAGAGTGTGTATATGGGAGAGATCTGTTATAAGAGTGTGTATATAGCAGAGATCTGATATAAGAGTGTGTATATGACAGAGATCTGATATAAGAGTGTGTATATGGGAGAGATCTGATATAAGAGTGTGTGAGCACTGGAGTGTTTTTTCTCACACTTCTTGTGCATCCTGAGTGTGTTATTCTGTATAATGAATATATGTATGATGCATTATGAACCCCTCATAGACAGTGTTAAAGGGATAGCATGATATGCACTGGGTTCAATAAAATATTGAACTGCTGAAATTGGTGTGCGAGAGGGCAGGTAATCATACTTTGGCGTGTGAGATATCTGTGTTGCAGTGGGGAGTGAGACATTTTGTGTGTGTTGCAGTGGGGAGTGAGATATTTTGTGTGTTGCAGTGGGGTGTGAGATATTTTGTGTGTGTTGCATTGGGGTGTGAGATATTTTGTGTGTGTTGCAGTGGGGTGTGAGATATTTTGTGTGTGTTGCATTGGGGTGTGAGATATTTTGTGTGTGTTGCAGTGGGGTGTAAGATATTTTGTGTGTGTTGCAGCAGGGTGTGAGATATCTGTGTTGCAGCGGGGTGTGAGATATTGTCACGTCCTGACCCTGGTATGAGGTCATTTTTCCCTAGCAGATTGGTCAGGATGTGACAGGGGGTGTTTCGTCTATGTGTTTTGGGTTTTCTGTTTTCTATGTGGGTTGTCTAGAGTTTCATTCTATGTTGTAATTTTCTATGTTGTGGCCAGGTATGGTTTCCAATCAGAGGCAGCTGTCTATCGTTGTGTCTGATTGGAAGCCATACTTAGGCAGCCTGTTTTTCATGGGGTTTTGTGGGTGGTTGTTTCCGTTTAGTCTAGAGTACCTGACGGGACTGTTGGTCGTTTTGTTATTTTGTTGTTTAAGTGTATTCATTAAAGAAACAGAATGAGCGCTATACACGCTGCGTCTTGGTCTCCATTCAACGACCCCTGTGACAGATATTTTGTGTGTGTTGCAGTGGGGTGTGAGATATTTTGTGTGTGTTGCAGTGGGGTGTGAGATATTTTGTGTGTGTTGCAGTGGGGTGTGAGATATTTTGTGTGTGTTGCAGTGGGGTGTAAGATATTTTGTGTGTGTTGCAGTGGGGTGTGAGATATTTTGTGTGTGTTGCAGTGGGGTGTGAGATATTTTGTGTGTGTTGCAGTGGGGTGTAGTGCTGAAGTGAACCATATATGCGGATGGGTTACAGCTTCTTCCAATGTCATCTCCAAGAAATGTGTCAATGTAAATGAAAAATGTTTAAATGTTGAAGTCGATGGTTATGAACCTTTTCCTCCGACATTTTTGACAAACTGCCAAAGATAGCAAAGCGACGTTTGGAATCTTCCCTGACATATGGAATCACTGGAGAATTTAGCAGGGCACGTATAGGAACCTCTGACTTCTGTGGAATCAAATATATTTGAAACAAGTGAGAAGCTTATAAGTGTAATGTTGGTTTCTGAATGTTATTTTATTCTTAATCTGGACATCCTGCGTAACATTTGGGACTGATATGCACCGGACACATATGTGGAGCACATTTAGATCTTCTCTCCCGTTGAGGGCTACAGATGTAGGATATTCATTTGAGCCAGTTTGCTACAGCAGGAAAATAATCCTGCAGCAACAGAAAATGTGAATTATTACGTAGATTATAATTAATGGACATGTTTGTAGGAGCTGATACATTTTTCATGAGGGAAAATAAAGTCTGACATTTTTAAGTGAAAGTTACAAACTTCAGAAGCCTTTTAAAGCCTCCAATACACTACACGTTTAAATGTACTGTTCTCCTGCAATAGGGTTATCAAATGAAGATCTTACATTTATTTGCACCACACTGTCCTGTTACTAACATTTATCTAGGGTTAATCCCTCCTATCCATACTAGCATACCAGTTAGGATGCATGCCCAATACATGGATTCATTCTATGTAGTATGCAGCATTGAGCTTGGAACAGAGCCAACCCCTGTCCTGGAAATGTTGACCTGTAACGTTTTCCCCTGTCCTCCATGTTTGTGTTCAGTGTGTGTGGTTGTGTGGTTGTGTGTTCAGTGTGTGTGGTTGTGTGGTTGTGTGTTCAGTGTGTGTGGTGTGTGTGGTGTGTGTGTGTCTGGTGTGTGTGGTTGTGTGGTTGTGTGTGTGGTGTGTGTGGTTGTGTTCAGTGTGTGTGGTTGTGTGTCTGGTGTGTCTGGTGTGTCTGGTGTGTGTGGTTGTGTGTCTGGTGTGTGTGGTTGTGTGGTTGTGTGTCTGGTGTGTGTGGTTGTGTGGTTGTGTGTGTGGTGTGTGTGGTTGTGTGTCTGGTGTGTGTGGTTGTGTGTGTGGTGTGTGTGGTCGTGTGTGGTGTGTGTGTGGTGTGTGTGGTGTATGTGGTTGTGTGTCTGGTGTGTGTGGTGTGTGTGGTTGTGTGTCTGGTGTGTGTGGTGTGTGTGGTTGTGTGTGTGGTGTGTGTGGTTGTGTGTCTGGTGTGTGTGGTCGTGTGTCTGGTGTGTGTGGTTGTGTGTCTGGTGTGTGTGGTTGTGTGTCTGGTGTGTGTGGTTGTGTGTCTGGTGTGTGTGGTTGTGTGTCTGGTGTGTGTGGTGTGTGTGGTGTGTGTGGTTGTGTGTGTGGTTGTGTGTGTGGTGTGTGTGGTGTGTGTGGTCGTGTGTCTGGTGTGTGTGGTTGTGTTCAGTGTGTGTGGTTGTGTGTCTGGTGTGTGTGGTTGTGTGTCTGGTGTGTGTGGTTGTGTTCAGTGTGTGTGGTTGTGTTCAGTGTGTGTGGTTGTGTGTCTGGTGTGTGTGGTGTGTGTGGTTGTGTGTGGGGTTGTGTGTCTGGTGTGTCTGGTGTGTGTGGTTGTGTTCAGTGTGTGTGGTTGTGTGTCTGGTGTGTGTGGTTGTGTGTCTGGTGTGTGTGGTTGTGTGTCTGGTGTGTGTGGTTGTGTTCAGTGTGTGTGGTTGTGTGTGTGGTGTGTGTTCAGTGTGTGTGGTTGTGTGTCTGGTGTGTGTGTTTGTGTGAGTGGTGTGTGTGGTTGTGTGTCTGGTGTGTGTGGTTGTGTGTGTGGTGTGTGTGGTTGTGTGTCTGGTGTGTGTGGTTGTGTGTCTGGTGTGTGTGGTTGTGTTCAGTGTGTGTGGTTGTGTGTGTGGTGTGTGTGGTTGTGTTCAGTGTGTGTGGTGGTGTGTGTGGTTGTGTGTGTGGTGTGTGTGGTTGTGTGTCTGGTGTGTGTGGTTGTGTGTCTGGTGTGTGTGGTTGTGTGTCTGGTGTGTGTGGTTGTGTGTGTGGTGTGTGTGGTTGTGTGTGTGGTTGTGTGTGGTTGTGTGTCTGGTGTGTGTGGTTGTGTGTCTGGTGTGTGTGGTTGTGTGTGTGGTGTGTGTGGTTGTGTGTCTGGTGTGTGTGGTTGTGTGTCTGGTGTGTGTGGTTGTGTGTCTGGTGTGTGTGGTTGTGTGTGTGGTGTGTGTGTTTGTGTGTCTGGTGTGTGTGGTTGTGTGTGTGGTGTGTGTGTGGTTGTGTGTGTGGTGTGTGTGGTTGTGTGTCTGGTGTGTGTGGTGTGTGTGGTGTGTGTGGTTGTGTTTGGTGTGTGTGGTTGTGTGTGTGTTGTGTGTGGTTGTGTGTGTGGTGTGTGTGGTGTGTGTGGTTGTGTGTGGTGTGTGTGGTTGTGTGTGGTTGTGTGTGTGTGTGGGGTTGTGTGTGTGGTGTGTGTGTGTGGTGTGTGTGGTTGTGTGTCTGGTGTGTGTGGTTGTGTTCAGTGTGTGTGGTTGTGTGTGGTGTGTGTGGTTGTGTGTCTGGTGTGTGTGGTTGTGTGTGTGGTGTGTGTGGTTCTGTGTCTGGTGTGTGTCGTTGTGTGTGTGGTGTGTGTGTGGTTGTGTGTGTGTGTGGTGTGTGTGGTTGTGTGTCTGGTGTGTGTGGTGTGTGTGGTGTGTGTGGTTGTGTGTGGTGTGTGTGGTTGTGTGGTTGTGTGTGTGGTGTGTGTGGTTGTGTGTGGTTGTGTGTGTGTGTGGTTGTGTGTGTGGTGTGTGTGGTTGTGTGTCTGGTGTGTGTGGTTGTGTGTGTGGTGTGTGTGGTTGTGTGTCTGGTGTGTGTGGTTGTGTATGGTTGTGTGTCTGTTGTGTGTGGTTGTGTGTGTTTGTGTGTCTGGTGTGTGTGGTGTGTGTGGTTGTGTGTGTGGTGTGTGTGGTTCTGTGTCTGGTGTGTGTCGTTGTGTGTCTGGTGTGTGTGGTGTGTGTCTGGTGTGTGTGTTTGTGTGTCTGGTGTGTGTGGTGTGTGTGGTTGTGTGTGTGGTGTGTGTGGTTGTGTGTCTGGTGTGTGTGGTTGTGTGTCTGGTGTGTGTGGTCGTGTGTCTGGTGTGTGTGGTTGTGTTCAGTGTGTGTGGTTGTGTTCAGTGTGTGTGGTTGTGTGTCTGGTGTGTGTGGTGTGTGTGGTTGTGTGTGTGGTGTGTGTGGTCGTGTGTCTGGTGTGTGTGGTTGTGTTCAGTGTGTGTGGTTGTGTTCAGTGTGTGTGGTTGTGTGTCTGGTGTGTGTGGTGTGTGTGGTTGTGTGTCTGGTGTGTGTGGTTGTGTGTGTGGTGTGTGTGGTCGTGTGTCTGGTGTGTGTGGTTGTGTTCAGTGTGTGTGGTTGTGTGTCTGGTGTGTGTGGTTGTGTGTCTGGTGTGTGTGGTTGTGTGTCTGGTGTGTGTGGTTGTGTTCAGTGTGTGTTCAGTGTGTGTGGTTGTGTGTGGTTGTGTGTGTGGTGTGTGTGGTTGTGTGTCTGGTGTGTGTGGTTGTGTGTGTGGTGTGTGTGGTTGTGTGTCTGGTGTGTGTGGTTGTGTGTCTGGTGTGTGTGTGGTGTGTGTGGTTGTGTGTCTGGTGTGTGTGGTTGTGTTCAGTGTGTGTGGTTGTGTGTGTGTTGTGTGTGGTTGTGTGTCTGGTGTGTGTGGTTGTGTGTCTGGTGTGTGTGGTTGTGTGTGTGGTGTGTGTGGTTGTGTGTCTGGTGTGTGTGGTTGTGTGTGTGGTGTGTGTGGTTGTGTGTCTGGTGTGTGTGGTTGTGTTCAGTGTGTGTGGTTGTATGTGTGGTGTGTGTGGTTGTGTTCAGTGTGTGTGGTTGTGTGTGTGGTGTGTGTGGTTGTGTGTGTGGTGGTGTGTGTGGATGTTTGTGTGGTGTGTGTGGTTGTGTGTCTGGTGTGTGTGGTTGTGTGTCTGGTGTTTGTGGTTGTGTGTGTGGTGTATGTGGTTGTGTGTCTGGTGTGTGTGGTGTGTGGTTGTGTGTGTGGTGTGTGTGGTTGTGTGTGTGGTTGTGTGTCTGGTGTGTGTGGTTGTGTGTCTGGTGTGTGTGGTTGTGTGTGTGGTGTGTGTGGTTGTGTGTCTGGTGTGTGTGGTTGTGTGTGGTTGTGTGTCTGGTGTGTGTGGTTGTGTGTGTGGTTGTGTGTGTGGTTGTGTGTGTTTGTGTGTCTGGTGTGTGTGGTTGTGTGTGTGGTGTGTGTGGTTCTGTGTCTGGTGTGTGTCGTTGTGTGTGTGGTGTGGTTGTGTGTGTGGTTGTGTGTGTGGTGTGTGTGATTGTGTGTCTGGTGTGTGTGGTGTGTGTGCGGTGTGTGTGGTTGTGTGTGTGGTGTGTGTGGTTGTGTGTGTGGTGTGTGTGGTTGTGTGTGGTGTGTGTGGTTGTGTGTGGTTGTGTGTGTGTGTGGGGTTGTGTGTGTGGTGTGTGTGGTTGTGTGTGTGGTGTGTGTGGTTGTGTGTCTGGTGTGTGTGGTTGTGTTCAGTGTGTGTGGTTGTGTGTGTGGTGTGTGTGGTTGTGTGTCTGGTGTGTGTGGTTGTGTGTGTGGTGTGTGTGGTTGTGTGTGTGGTGTGTGTGGTTGTGTGTCTGGTGTGTGTGGTTGTGTTCTGTGTGTGTGGTTGTATGTGTGGTGTGTGTGGTTGTGTTCAGTGTGTGGTTGTGTGTGGTTGTGTGTCTGGTGTGTGTGGTTGTGTGTGTGGTTGTGTGTGGTTGTGTGTCTGGTGTGTGTGGTTGTGTGTCTGGTGTGTGTGGTTGTGTGTGTGGTGTGTGTGGTTGTGTGTGTGGTTGTGTGTGGTTGTGTGTCTGTTGTGTGTGGTTGTGTTTCTGGTGTGTGTGGTTGTGTGTGTGGTGTGTGTGGTTGTGTGTCTGGTGTGTGGGGTTGTGTGTGGTTGTGTGTGGTTGTGTGTCTGGTGTGTGTGGTTGTGTGTGTGGTTGTGTGTGTGGTTGTGTGTGTTTGTGTGTCTGGTGTGTGTGGTTGTGTGTGTGGTGTGTGTGGTTCTGTGTCTGGTGTGTGTCGTTGTGTGTGTGGTGTGTGTGTGGTTGTGTGTGTGGTTGTGTGTCTGGTGTGTGTGGTGTGTGTGGTTGTGTGTGGTGTGTGTGGTTGTGTGTGTGGTGTGTGTGGTTGTGTGTGTGGTGTGTGTGGTGTTTGTGGTTGTGTGTGTGGTTGTGTGTGTGGTGTGTGTGGTTGTGTGTCTGGTGTGTGTGGTTGTGTTCAGAGTGTGTGGTTGTGTGTGTGGTGTGTGTGTCTGGTGTGTGTGGTTGTGTGTGTGGTGTGTGTGGTTGTGTGTTTGGTGTGTGTGGTTGTGTGTCTGGTGTGTGTGGTTGTGTTCAGTGTGTGTGGTTGTATGTGTGGTGTGTGTGGTTGTGTTCAGTGTGTGTGGTGGTGTGTGTGGTTGTGTGTGTGGTGTGTGTGGTTGTGTGTCTGGTGTGTGTGGTTGTGTGTCTGGTGTGTGTGGTTGTGTGTGTGGTGTGTGTGGTTGTGTGTCTGGTGTGTGTGGTGTGTGGTTGTGTGTGTGGTGTGTGTGGTTGTGTGTGTGGTTGTGTGTGGTTGTGTGTGGTTGTGTGTCTGGTGTGTGTGGTTGTGTGTGTGGTGTGTGTGGTTGTGTGTCTGGTGTGTGTGGTTGTGTGTGGTTGTGTGTCTGGTGTGTGTGGTTGTGTGTGTGGTGTGTGTGGTTCTGTGTCTGGTGTGTGTCGTTGTGTGTGTGGTGTGTGTGGTTGTGTGTGTGGTGTGTGTGGTTGTGTGTCTGGTGTGTGTGGTTGTGTGTGTGGTTGTGTGTGTGGTTGTGTGTGTTTGTGTGTCTGGTGTGTGTGGTTGTGTGTGTGGTGTGTGTGGTTCTGTGTCTGGTGTGTGTCGTTGTGTGTGTGGTGTGTGTGGTTGTGTGTGTGGTGTGTGTGGTTGTGTGTCTGGTGTGTGTGGTGTGTGTGGTTGTGTGTGGTGTGTGTGGTTGTGTGTGTGGTGTGTGTGGTTGTGTGTGTGGTGTGTGTGGTGTGTGTGGTTGTGTGTGGTGTGTGTGGTTGTGTGTGTGTGTGTGTGTGGTTGTGTGTGTGGTGTGTGTGGTTGTGTGGCTGGTGTGTGTGGTTGTGTGTGTGGTGTGTGTGGTTGTGTGTCTGGTGTGTGTGGTTGTGTATGGTTGTGTGTCTGTTGTGTGTGGTTGTGTGTGTTTGTGTGTCTGGTGTGTGTGGTGTGTGTGGTTGTGTGTGTGGTGTGTGTGGTTCTGTGTCTGGTGTGTGTCATTGTGTGTGTGGTGTGTGTGGTTGTGTGTCTGGTGTGTGTGGTGTGTGTGTGGTTGTGTGTGTGGTGTGTGTGGTTGTGTGTCTGGTGTGTGTGGTGTGTGTGGTTGTGTTTGGTGTGTGTCGTTGTGTTTGTGGTATGTATGGTTGTGTGTGTGGTGTTTGTGGTGTGTGTGGCGTGTGTGTGGTTGTGTGTCTGGTGTGTGTGGTTGTGTGTCTGGTGTGTGTGGTTGTGTGTGTGGTTGTGTGTCTGGTGTGTGTGGTTGTGTTCAGTGTGTGTGGTTGTATGTGTGGTGTGTGTGGTTGTGTTCAGTGTGTGTGGTGGTGTGTGTGGTTGTGTGTGTGGTGTGTGTGGTTGTGTGTCTGGTGTGTGTGGTTGTGTGTGTGGTGTGTGTGGTTGTGTGTCTGGTGTGTGTGGTGTGTGGTTGTGTGTGTGGTTGTGTGTGTGGTTGTGTGTGGTTGTGTGTGGTTGTGTGTCTGGTGTATGTGGTTGTGTGTGTGGTGTGTGTGGTTGTGTGTCTGGTGTGTGTGGTTGTGTGTGGTTGTGTGTGGTTGTGTGTGGTTGTGTGTCTGGTGTATGTGGTTGTGTGTGTGGTGTGTGTGGTTGTGTGTCTGGTGTGTGTGGTTGTGTGTGGTTGTGTGTCTGGTGTGTGTGGTTGTGTGTGTGGTGTGTGTGGTTGTGTGTGTGGTTGTGTGTGTTTGTGTGTCTGGTGTGTGTGGTTGTGTGTGTGGTGTGTGTGGTTCTGTGTCTGGTGTGTGTCGTTGTGTGTGTGGTGTGTGTGTGGTTGTGTGTGTGGTTGTGTGTGTGGTTGTGTGTGGTTGTGTGTCTGGTGTGTGTGGTTGTGTGTGGGGTTGTGTGTGTGGTTGTGTGTCTGGTGTGTGTGGTTGTGTGTCTGGTGTGTGTGGTTGTGTGTCTGGTGTGTGTGGTTGTGTTCAGTGTGTGTGGTTGTATGTGTGGTGTGTGTGGTTGTGTTCAGTGTGTGTGGTGGTGTGTGTGGTTGTGTGTGTGGTGTGTGTGGTTGTGTGTCTGGTGTGTGTGTGGTTGTGTGTCTGGTGTGTGTGGTTGTGTGTGTGGTGTGTGTGGTTGTGTGTCTGGTGTGTGTGGTGTGTGTGGTTGTGTGTGTGGTTGTGTGTGGTTGTGTGTCTGGTGTGTGTGGTTGTGTGTGTGGTGTGTGTGGTTGTGTGTGTGGTGTGTGTGGTGTGTGTGGTTGTGTGTGGTTGTGTGTGTGTGTGTGGTTGTGTGTGTGGTGTGTGTGGTTGTGTGTCTGGTGTGTGTGGTTGTGTGTGTGGTGTGTGTGGTTGTGTGTCTGGTGTGTGTGGTTGTGTGTCTGTTGTGTGTGGTTGTGTGTGTTTGTGTGTCTGGTGTGTGTGGTGTGTGTCGTTGTGTGTGTGGTGTGTGTGGTTGTGTGTCTGTTGTGTGTGGTTGTGTGTGGTCGTGTGTCTGGTGTGTGTGGTTGTGTTCAGTGTGTGTGGTTGTGTTCAGTGTGTGTGGTTGTGTGTCTGGTGTGTGTGGTGTGTGTGGTTGTGTGTGTGGTTGTGTGTCTGGTGTGTGTGGTTGTGTGTGTGGTGTGTGTGGTCGTGTGTCTGGTGTGTGTGGTTGTGTTCAGTGTGTGTGGTTGTGTGTCTGGTGTGTGTGGTTGTGTGTCTGGTGTGTGTGGTTGTGTGTCTGGTGTGTGTGGTTGTGTTCAGTGTGTGTTCAGTGTGTGTGGTTGTGTGTGGTTGTGTGTGTGGTGTGTGTGGTTGTGTGTCTGGTGTGTGTGGTTGTGTGTGTGGTGTGTGTGGTTGTGTGTCTGGTGTGTGTGGTTGTGTGTCTGGTGTGTGTGTGGTGTGTGTGGTTGTGTGTCTGGTGTGTGTGGTTGTGTTCAGTGTGTGTGGTTGTGTGTGTGTTGTGTGTGGTTGTGTGTCTGGTGTGTGTGGTTGTGTGTCTGGTGTGTGTGGTTGTGTGTGTGGTGTGTGTGGTTGTGTGTCTGGTGTGTGTGGTTGTGTGTGTGGTGTGTGTGGTTGTGTGTCTGGTGTGTGTGGTTGTGTTCAGTGTGTGTGGTTGTATGTGTGGTGTGTGTGGTTGTGTTAAGTGTGTGTTGTTGTGTGTGTGTGGTGTGTGTGGTTGTGTGTGTGGTGGTGTGTGTGGATGTTTGTGTGGTGTGTGTGGTTGTGTGTCTGGTGTGTGTGGTTGTGTGTCTGGTGTTTGTGGTTGTGTGTGTGGTGTATGTGGTTGTGTGTCTGGTGTGTGTGGTGTGTGGTTGTGTGTGTGGTGTGTGTGGTTGTGTGTGTGGTTGTGTGTCTGGTGTGTGTGGTTGTGTGTCTGGTGTGTGTGGTTGTGTGTGTGGTGTGTGTGGTTGTGTGTCTGGTGTGTGTGGTTGTGTGTGGTTGTGTGTCTGGTGTGTGTGGTTGTGTGTGTGGTTGTGTGTGTGGTTGTGTGTGTTTGTGTGTCTGGTGTGTGTGGTTGTGTGTGTGGTGTGTGTGGTTCTGTGTCTGGTGTGTGTCGTTGTGTGTGTGGTGTGGTTGTGTGTGTGGTTGTGTGTGTGGTGTGTGTGTCTGGTGTGTGTGGTGTGTGTGCGGTGTGTGTGGTTGTGTGTGTGGTGTGTGTGGTTGTGTGTGTGGTGTGTGTGGTTGTGTGTGGTGTGTGTGGTTGTGTGTGGTTGTGTGTGTGTGTGGGGTTGTGTGTGTGGTGTGTGTGGTTGTGTGTGTGGTGTGTGTGGTTGTGTGTCTGGTGTGTGTGGTTGTGTTCAGTGTGTGTTCAGTGTGTGTGGTTGTGTGTGGTTGTGTGTGTGGTGTGTGTGGTTGTGTGTCTGGTGTGTGTGGTTGTGTGTGTGGTGTGTGTGGTTGTGTGTCTGGTGTGTGTGGTTGTGTGTCTGGTGTGTGTGTGGTGTGTGTGGTTGTGTGTCTGGTGTGTGTGGTTGTGTTCAGTGTGTGTGGTTGTGTGTCTGGTGTGTGTGGTTGTGTGTCTGGTGTGTGTGGTTGTGTGTGTGGTGTGTGTGGTTGTGTGTCTGGTGTGTGTGGTTGTGTGTGTGGTGTGTGTGGTTGTGTGTCTGGTGTGTGTGGTTGTGTTCAGTGTGTGTGGTTGTATGTGTGGTGTGTGTGGTTGTGTTCAGTGTGTGTGGTTGTGTGTGTGGTGTGTGTGGTTGTGTGTGTGGTGGTGTGTGTGGATGTTTGTGTGGTGTGTGTGGTTGTGTGTCTGGTGTGTGTGGTTGTGTGTCTGGTGTTTGTGGTTGTGTGTGTGGTGTATGTGGTTGTGTGTCTGGTGTGTGTGGTGTGTGGTTGTGTGTGTGGTGTGTGTGGTTGTGTGTGTGGTTGTGTGTCTGGTGTGTGTGGTTGTGTGTCTGGTGTGTGTGGTTGTGTGTGTGGTGTGTGTGGTTGTGTGTCTGGTGTGTGTGGTTGTGTGTGGTTGTGTGTCTGGTGTGTGTGGTTGTGTGTGTGGTTGTGTGTGTGGTTGTGTGTGTTTGTGTGTCTGGTGTGTGTGGTTGTGTGTGTTGTGTGTGTGGTTCTGTGTCTGGTGTGTGTCGTTGTGTGTGTGGTGTGGTTGTGTGTGTGGTTGTGTGTGTGGTGTGTGTGATTGTGTGTCTGGTGTGTGTGGTGTGTGTGCGGTGTGTGTGGTTGTGTGTGTGGTGTGTGTGGTTGTGTGTGTGGTGTGTGTGGTTGTGTGTGGTGTGTGTGGTTGTGTGTGGTTGTGTGTGTGTGGGGTTGTGTGTGTGGTGTGTGTGGTTGTGTGTGTGGTGTGTGTGGTTGTGTGTCTGGTGTGTTCAGTGTGTGTGGTTGTGTGTGTGGTGTGTGTGGTTGTGTCTCTGGTGTGTGTGGTTGTGTGTGTGGTGTGTGTGGTTGTGTGTGTGGTGTGTGTGGTTGTGTGTCTGGTGTGTGTGGTTGTGTTCTGTGTGTGTGGTTGTATGTGTGGTGTGTGTGGTTGTGTTCAGTGTGTGGTTGTGTGTGGTTGTGTGTCTGGTGTGTGTGGTTGTGTGTGTGGTTGTGTGTGGTTGTGTGTCTGGTGTGTGTGGTTGTGTGTCTGGTGTGTGTGGTTGTGTGTGTGGTGTGTGTGGTTGTGTGTGTGGTTGTGTGTGGTTGTGTGTCTGTTGTGTGTGGTTGTGTTTCTGGTGTGTGTGGTTGTGTGTGTGGTGTGTGTGGTTGTGTGTCTGGTGTGTGGGGTTGTGTGTGGTTGTGTGTGGTTGTGTGTCTGGTGTGTGTGGTTGTGTGTGTGGTTGTGTGTGTGGTTGTGTGTGTTTGTGTGTCTGGTGTGTGTGGTTGTGTGTGTGGTGTGTGTGGTTCTGTGTCTGGTGTGTGTCGTTGTGTGTGTGGTGTGTGTGTGGTTGTGTGTGTGGTTGTGTGTCTGGTGTGTGTGGTGTGTGTGGTTGTGTGTGGTGTGTGTGGTTGTGTGTGTGGTGTGTGTGGTTGTGTGTGTGGTGTGTGTGGTGTGTGTGGTGTTTGTGGTTGTGTGTGTGGTTGTGTGTGTGGTGTGTGTGGTTGTGTGTCTGGTGTGTGTGGTTGTGTTCAGAGTGTGTGGTTGTGTGTGTGGTGTGTGTGTCTGGTGTGTGTGGTTGTGTGTGTGGTGTGTGTGGTTGTGTGTTTGGTGTGTGTGGTTGTGTGTCTGGTGTGTGTGGTTGTGTTCAGTGTGTGTGGTTGTATGTGTGGTGTGTGTGGTTGTGTTCAGTGTGTGTGGTGGTGTGTGTGGTTGTGTGTGTGGTGTGTGTGGTTGTGTGTCTGGTGTGTGTGGTTGTGTGTCTGGTGTGTGTGGTTGTGTGTGTGGTGTGTGTGGTTGTGTGTCTGGTGTGTGTGGTGTGTGGTTGTGTGTGTGGTGTGTGTGGTTGTGTGTGTGGTTGTGTGTGGTTGTGTGTAGTTGTGTGTCTGGTGTGTGTGGTTGTGTGTGTGGTGTGTGTGGTTGTGTGTCTGGTGTGTGTGGTTGTGTGTGGTTGTGTGTCTGGTGTGTGTGGTTGTGTGTGTGGTGTGTGTGGTTCTGTGTCTGGTGTGTGTCGTTGTGTGTGTGGTGTGTGTGGTTGTGTGTGTGGTGTGTGTGGTTGTGTGTCTGGTGTGTGTGGTTGTGTGTGTGGTTGTGTGTGTGGTTGTGTGTGTTTGTGTGTCTGGTGTGTGTGGTTGTGTGTGTGGTGTGTGTGGTTCTGTGTCTGGTGTGTGTCGTTGTGTGTCTGGTGTGTGTGGTTGTGTGTGTGGTGTGTGTGGTTGTGTGTCTGGTGTGTGTGGTGTGTGTGGTTGTGTGTGGTGTGTGTGGTTGTGTGTGTGGTGTGTGTGGTTGTGTGTGTGGTGTGTGTGGTGTGTGTGGTTGTGTGTGGTGTGTGTGGTTGTGTGTGTGTGTGTGTGTGGTTGTGTGTGTGGTGTGTGTGGTTGTGTGGCTGGTGTGTGTGGTTGTGTGTGTGGTGTGTGTGGTTGTGTGTCTGGTGTGTGTGGTTGTGTATGGTTGTGTGTCTGTTGTGTGTGGTTGTGTGTGTTTGTGTGTCTGGTGTGTGTGGTGTGTGTGGTTGTGTGTGTGGTGTGTGTGGTTCTGTGTCTGGTGTGTGTCGTTGTGTGTGTGGTGTGTGTGGTTGTGTGTCTGGTGTGTGTGGTGTGTGTGTGGTTGTGTGTGTGGTGTGTGTGGTTGTGTGTCTGGTGTGTGTGGTGTGTGTGGTTGTGTTTGGTGTGTGTCGTTGTGTTTGTGGTATGTATGGTTGTGTGTGTGGTGTTTGTGGTGTGTGTGGCGTGTGTGTGGTTGTGTGTCTGGTGTGTGTGGTTGTGTGTCTGGTGTGTGTGGTTGTGTGTGTGGTTGTGTGTCTGGTGTGTGTGGTTGTGTTCAGTGTGTGTGGTTGTATGTGTGGTGTGTGTGGTTGTGTTCAGTGTGTGTGGTGGTGTGTGTGGTTGTGTGTGTGGTGTGTGTGGTTGTGTGTCTGGTGTGTGTGGTTGTGTGTTTGGTGTGTGTGGTTGTGTGTGTGGTGTGTGTGGTTGTGTGTCTGGTTTTTTGTGGTGTGTGGTTGTGTGTGTGGTTGTGTGTGTGGTTGTGTGTGGTTGTGTGTGGTTGTGTGTCTGGTGTATGTGGTTGTGTGTGTGGTGTGTGTGGTTGTGTGTCTGGTGTGTGTGGTTGTGTGTGGTTGTGTGTGGTTGTGTGTGGTTGTGTGTCTGGTGTATGTGGTTGTGTGTGTGGTGTGTGTGGTTGTGTGTCTGGTGTGTGTGGTTGTGTGTGGTTGTGTGTCTGGTGTGTGTGGTTGTGTGTGTGGTGTGTGTGGTTGTGTGTGTGGTTGTGTGTGTTTGTGTGTCTGGTGTGTGTGGTTGTGTGTGTGGTGTGTGTGGTTCTGTGTCTGGTGTGTGTCGTTGTGTGTGTGGTGTGTGTGTGGTTGTGTGTGTGGTTGTGTGTGTGGTTGTGTGTGGTTGTGTGTCTGGTGTGTGTGGTTGTGTGTGGGGTTGTGTGTGTGGTTGTGTGTCTGGTGTGTGTGGTTGTGTGTCTGGTGTGTGTGGTTGTGTGTCTGGTGTGTGTGGTTGTGTTCAGTGTGTGTGGTTGTATGTGTGGTGTGTGTGGTTGTGTTCAGTGTGTGTGGTGGTGTGTGTGGTTGTGTGTGTGGTGTGTGTGGTTGTGTGTCTGGTGTGTGTGTGGTTGTGTGTCTGGTGTGTGTGGTTGTGTGTGTGGTGTGTGTGGTTGTGTGTCTGGTGTGTGTGGTGTGTGTGGTTGTGTGTGTGGTTGTGTGTGGTTGTGTGTCTGGTGTGTGTGGTTGTGTGTGTGGTGTGTGTGGTTGTGTGTGTGGTGTGTGTGGTGTGTCGTGGTGTGTGTGGTTGTGTGTCTGGTGTGTGTGGTGTGTGTGTGGTTGTGTGTGTGGTGTGTGTGGTTGTGTGTCTGGTGTGTGTGGTGTGTGTGGTTGTGTGTGTGGTGTGTGTGGTGTGTGTGGTTGTGTGTCTGGTGTGTGTGGTTGTGTGTCTGGTGTGTGTGGTTGTGTGTCGTTGTGTGTGTGGTGTGTGTGGTTGTGTGTCTGGTGTGTGTGGTGTGTGTGTGGTTGTGTGTGTGGTGTGTGTGGTTCTGTGTCTGGTGTGTGTGGTTGTGTGTGGTTGTGTGTGTGGTGTGTATGGTTGTGTGTGTGGTGTGTGTGTCGTGTGTGTGGTTGTGTGTCTGGTGTGTGTGGTTGTGTGTCTGGTGTGTGTGGTTGTGTGTGGTTGTGTGTCTGGTGTGTGTGGTTGTGTGTGGGGTTGTGTGTGTGGTTGTGTGTCTGGTGTGTGTGGTTGTGTGTCTGGTGTGTGTGGTTGTGTGTCTGGTGTGTGTGGTTGTGTTCAGTGTGTGTGGTTGTATGTGTGGTGTGTGTGGTTGTGTTCAGTGTGTGTGGTGGTGTGTGTGGTTGTGTGTGTGGTGTGTGTGGTTGTGTGTCTGGTGTGTGTGTGGTTGTGTGTCTGGTGTGTGTGGTTGTGTGTTGTGTGTGTGTGGTTGTGTGTCTGGTGTGTGTGGTGTGTGTGGTTGTGTGTGTGGTTGTGTGTGGTTGTGTGTCTGGTGTGTGTGGTTGTGTGTGTGGTGTGTGTGGTTGTGTGTCTGGTGTGTGTGGTTGTGTGTGGTTGTGTGTCTGGTGTGTGTGGTTGTGTGTGTGGTGTGTTGTTGTGTGTGTCTGGTGTGTGTGGTTGTGTGTGTGGTGTGTGTGGTTCTGTGTCTGGTGTGTCGTTGTGTGTGTGGTGTGTGTGTGGTTGTGTGTGTGGTTGTGTGTGGTTGTGTGTCTGGTGTGTGTGGTTGTGTGTGGTGTGTGTGGTTGTGTGTGTGGTGTGTGTGGTTGTGTGTGTGGTGTGTGTGGTTGTGTGTCTGGTGTGTGTGGTTGTGTGTGTGGTGTGTGTGGTTGTGTGTCTGGTGTGTGTGGTGTGTGTGGTTGTGTGTGGTGTGTGTATGGTTGTGTGTGTGGTGTTTGTGGTGTGTGTGGCGTGTGTGTGGTTGTGTGTCTGGTGTGTGTGGTTGTGTGTGGTTGTGTGTCTGGTGTGTGTGGTTGTGTGTGTGGTTGTGTTTCTGGTGTGTGTGGTTGTGTTCAGTGTGTGTGGTTGTATGTGTGGTGTGTGTGGTTGTGTTCAGTGTGTGTGGTGGTGTATTAGGTTGTGTGTGTGGTGTGTGTGGTTGTGTGTCTGGTGTGTGTGGTTGTGTGTCTGGTGTGTGTGGTGTGTGTGTGGTTGTGTGTGTGGTGTGTGTGGTTGTGTGTCTGGTGTGTGTGGTGTGTGTGGTTGTGTGTGTGGTGTGTGTGGTGTGTGTGGTTGTGTGTCTGGTGTGTGTGGTTGTGTGTCTGGTGTGTGTGGTTGTGTGTCGTTGTGTGTGTGGTGTGTGTGGTTGTGTGTCTGGTGTGTGTGGTGTGTGTGTGGTTGTGTGTGTGGTGTGTGTGGTTCTGTGTCTGGTGTGTGTGGTTGTGTGTGGTTGTGTGTGTGGTGTTTCTGGTTGTGTGTGTGGTGTGTGTGTCGTGTGTGTGGTTGTGTGTCTGGTGTGTGTGGTTGTGTGTCTGGTGTGTGTGGTTGTGTGTGGTTGTGTGTCTGGTGTGTGTGGTTGTGTGTGGGGTTGTGTGTGTGGTTGTGTGTCTGGTGTGTGTGGTTGTGTGTCTGGTGTGTGTGGTTGTGTGTCTGGTGTGTGTGGTTGTGTTCAGTGTGTGTGGTTGTATGTGTGGTGTGTGTGGTTGTGTTCAGTGTGTGTGGTGGTGTGTGTGGTTGTGTGTGTGGTGTGTGTGGTTGTGTGTCTGGTGTGTGTGTGGTTGTGTGTCTGGTGTGTGTGGTTGTGTGTTGTGTGTGTGTGGTTGTGTGTCTGGTGTGTGTGGTGTGTGTGGTTGTGTGTGTGGTTGTGTGTGGTTGTGTGTCTGGTGTGTGTGGTTGTGTGTGTGGTGTGTGTGGTTGTGTGTCTGGTGTGTGTGGTTGTGTGTGGTTGTGTGTCTGGTGTGTGTGGTTGTGTGTGTGGTGTGTTGTTGTGTGTGTCTGGTGTGTGTGGTTGTGTGTGTGGTGTGTGTGGTTCTGTGTCTGGTGTGTCGTTGTGTGTGTGGTGTGTGTGTGGTTGTGTGTGTGGTTGTGTGTGGTTGTGTGTCTGGTGTGTGTGGTTGTGTGTGGTGTGTGTGGTTGTGTGTGTGGTGTGTGTGGTTGTGTGTGTGGTGTGTGTGGTTGTGTGTCTGGTGTGTGTGGTTGTGTGTGTGGTGTGTGTGGTTGTGTGTCTGGTGTGTGTGGTGTGTGTGGTTGTGTGTGGTGTGTGTATGGTTGTGTGTGTGGTGTTTGTGGTGTGTGTGGCGTGTGTGTGGTTGTGTGTCTGGTGTGTGTGGTTGTGTGTGGTTGTGTGTCTGGTGTGTGTGGTTGTGTGTGTGGTTGTGTTTCTGGTGTGTGTGGTTGTGTTCAGTGTGTGTGGTTGTATGTGTGGTGTGTGTGGTTGTGTTCAGTGTGTGTGGTGGTGTATTAGGTTGTGTGTGTGGTGTGTGTGGTTGTGTGTCTGGTGTGTGTGGTTGTGTGTCTGGTGTGTGTGGTTGTGTGTGTGGTGTGTGTGGTTGTGTGTCTGGTGTGTGTGGTGTGTGGTTGTGTGTGTGGTTGTGTGTGTGGTTGTGTGTGGTTGTGTGTGGTTGTGTGTCTGGTGTGTGTGGTTGTGTGTGTGGTGTGTGTGGTTGTGTGTCTGGTGTGTGTGGTTGTGTGTGGTTGTGTGTCTGGTGTGTGTGGTTGTGTGTGTGGTGTGTGTGGTTGTGTGTGTGGTTGTGTGTGTTTGTGTGTCTGGTGTGTGTGGTTGTGTGTGTGGTGTGTGTGTGTTTCTGTGTCTGGTGTGTGTCGTTGTGTGTGTGGTTGTGTGTGTGGTTGTGTGTGTGGTGTGTGTGGTTGTGTGTTTGGTGTGTGTGGTGTGTGTGGTTGTGTGTGTGTGTGGTTGTGTGTGTGTGGTTGTGTGTCTGGTGTGTGTGGTTGTGTGTGTGGTGTGTGTGGTTGTGTGTCTGGTGTGTGTGGTTGTGTGTCTGTTGTGTGTGGTTGTGTGTGTTTGTGTGTCTGGTGTGTGTGGTGTGTGTCGTTGTGTGTGTGGTGTGTGTCTGGTGTGTGTGGTGTGTGTGTGGTTGTGTGTGTGGTGTGTGTGGTTCTGTGTCTGGTGTGTGTGGTGTGTGTGGTTGTGTGTGGTGTGTGTGGTTGTGTGTGCTGTGTGTATGGTTGTGTGTGTGGTGTGTGTGTCGTGTGTGTGGTTGTGTGTCTGGTGTGTGTGGTTGTGTGTCTGGTTTGTGTGGTTGTGTGTCTGGTGTGTGTGGTTGTGTGTGTGGTGTGTGTGGTTGTGTGTGTGGGGTTGTGTGTGTGGTTGTGTGTCTGGTGTGTGTGGTTGTGTGTCTGGTGTGTGTGGTTGTGTGTCTGGTGTGTGTGGTTGTGTTCAGTGTGTGTGGTTGTATGTGTGGTGTGTGTGGTTGTGTTCAGTGTGTGTGGTGGTGTGTGTGGTTGTGTGTGTGGTGTGTGTGGTTGTGTGTCTGGTGTGTGTGTGTGGTTGTGTGTCTGGTGTGTGTGGTTGTGTGTGTGGTGTGTGTGGTTGTGTGTCTGGTGTGTGTGGTGTGTGTGGTTGTGTGTGTGGTTGTGTGTGGTTGTGTGTCTGGTGTGTGTGGTTGTGTGTGTGGTGTGTGTGGTTGTGTGTCTGGTGTGTGTGGTTGTGTGTGGTTGTGTGTCTGGTGTGTGTGGTTGTGTGTGTGGTGTGTGTGGTTGTGTGTGTGGTTGTGTGTGTCTGGTGTGTGTGGTTGTGTGTGTGGTGTGTGTGGTTGTGTGTCTGGTGTGTGTGGTTGTGTGTGGTTGTGTGTCTGGTGTGTGTGGTTGTGTGTGTGGTGTGTGTGGTTGTGTGTGTGGTTGTGTGTGTCTGGTGTGTGTGGTTGTGTGTGTGGTGTGTGTGGTTCTGTGTCTGGTGTGTGGTTGTGTGTGTGGTGTGTGTGTGGTTGTGTGTGTGGTTGTGTGTGTGGTTGTGTGTGGTGTGTGTGGTTGTGTGTGTGGTTGTGTGTGTGGTGTGTGTGGTTGTGTGTGTGGTGTGTGTGGTTGTGTGTCTGGTGTGTGTGGTTGTGTGTGTGGTGTGTGTGGTTGTGTGTCTGGTGTGTGTGGTTGTGTGTGGTTGTGTGTCTGTTGTGTGTGGTTGTGTGTGTTTCTGTGTGTGGTGTGTGTGGTGTGTGTTTGTGTGTGTGGTGTGTGTGGTTCTGTGTCTGGTGTGTGTCGTGGTGTGTGTGGTTGTGTGTCTGGTGTGTGTGGTTGTGTGTGTGGTGTGTGTGGTTGTGTGTCTGGTGTGTGTGGTGTGTGTGGTGTGTGTGGTTGTGTGTGGTGTGTGTGGTTGTGTGTGTGGTGTGTATGGTTGTGTGTGTGGTGTGTGTGGTGTGTGTGTGGTGGTGTGTCTGGTGTGTGTGGTGTGTGTGGTGGTGTGTGTGGTTCTGTGTCTGGTGTGTGTCGTGGTGTGTGTGGTTGTGTGTCTGGTGTGTTGTTGTGTGTGTGGTGTGTGTGGTTGTGTGTCTGGTGTGTGTGGTGTGTGTGGTTGTGTGTGGTGTGTGTGGTTGTGTGTGTGGTGTGTATGGTGGTGTGTGTGGTGTGTGTGTGGTTGTGTGTGTGGTGTGTGTGGTTGTGTGTGGTGTGTGTGGTTGTGTGTGTGGTGTGTGTGGTTGTGTGTGTGGTGTGTGTGGTGTGTGTGGTTGTGTGTGGTGTGTGTGGTTGTGGGTGGTTGTGTGTGTGGTTGTGTGTGTGGTGTGTGTGGTTTTGTGTGTGGTGTGTGTGGTTGTGTGTCTGGTGTGTGTGGTGGTGTGTGTGGTTGTGTGTCTGGTGTGTGTGGTTGTGTGTGGTTGTGTGTCTGTTGTGTGTGGTTGTGTGTGTTTGTGTGTCTGGTGTGTGTGGTGTGTGTGGTTGTGTGTGTGGTGTGTGTGGTTCTGTGTCTGGTGTGTGTCGTGGTGTGTGTGGTTGTGTGTCTGGTGTGTGTGGTGTGTGTGTGGTTGTGTGTGTGGTGTGTGTGGTTGTGTGTCTGGTGTGTGTGGTGTGTGTGGTGTGTGTGGTTGTGTGTGGTGTGTGTGGTTGTGTGTGTGGTGTGTATGGTTGTGTGTGTGGTGTGTGTGGTGTGTGTGTGGTTGTGTGTCGTGTGTGTGGTGTGTGTGGTGGTGTGTGTGGTTCTGTGTTTGGTGTGTCGTGGTGTGTGTGGTTGTGTGTCTGGTGTGTGTGGTGTGTGTGTGGTTGTGTGTGTGGTGTGTGTGGTTCTGTGTCTGGTTTGTGTCGTGGTGTGTGTGGTTGTGTGTCTGGTGTGTGTGGTGTGTGTGTGGTTGTGTGTGTGGTGTGTGTGGTTGTGTGTCTGGTGTGTGTGGTGTGTGTGGTTGTGTGTGTGGTGTGTGTGGTGTGTGTGGTTGTGTGTCTGGTGTGTGTGGTTGTGTGTCTGGTGTGTGTGGTTGTGTGTGTGGTTTTGTGTGTGGTTGTGTGTCTGGTGTGTGTGGTTGTGTGTCTGGTGTGTGTGGTTGTGTGTCTGGTGTGTGTGGTTGTGTGTGTGGTGTGTGTGGTTGTGTGTGGTGTGTGTGGTTGTGTGTGTGGTGTGTGTGGTGTGTGTGTGTGTGGTTGTGTGTGTGGTGTGTGTGGTGTGTCTGGTGTGTGTGGTTGTGTGTCTGGTGTGTGTGGTTGTATGTCTGGTGTGTGTGGTTGTGTGTCTGGTGTGTGTGGTTGTGTGTCTGGTGTGTGTGGTTGTGTGTGTGGTGTGTGTGGTTGTGTGTGGTGTGTGTGGTTGTGTGTGTGGTGTGTGTGGTTGTGTGTGTGGTGTGTGTGTGTGTGGTGTGTGTGGTGTGTGTGGTGTGTGTGTGGTTGTGTGTCTGGTGTGTGTGGTGTGTGTGGTTGTGTGTGTGGTGTGTGGTTGTGTGTCTGGTGTGTGTGGTTGTGTGTCTGGTGTGTGTGGTTGTGTGTCTGGTGTGCTTGGTTGTGTGTGTGGTGTGTGTGGTTGTGTGTCTGGTGTGTGTGGTTGTGTGTCTGGTGTGTGTGGTGTGTCTGGTGTGTGTGGTTGTGTGTGTGGTTGTGTGTGGTTGTGTGTCTGGTGTGTGTGGTGTGTGTGGTTGTGTGTGTGGTGTGTGTGGTTGTGTGTGTGGTGTGTGTGGTTGTGTGTGTGGTGTGTGTGGTTGTGTGTGGTGTGTGTGTGGTGTGTGTGGTTGTGTGTGTGGTGTGTGTGGTGTGTGGTTGTGTGTGTGGTGTGTGTGGTTGTGTGTGTGGTTGTGAGTGTGGTGTGTGTGGTTGTGTGTGTGGTGTGTGTGGTTGTGTGTGTGGCGTGTGTGGTTGTGTGTGGTATGTGTGCGATTGTGTGTCTGGTGTGTGTGGTGCGTGTGGTTGTGTGTGTGGTGTGTGTGGTTGTGTGTCTGGTGTGTGTGGTTGTGTGTCTGGTGTGTGTGGTTGTGTGTCTGGTGTGTGTGGTTGTGTGTGTGGTGTGTGTGGTTGTGTGTCTGGTGTGTGTGGTTGAGTGTCTGGTGTGTGTGGTGTGTCTGGTGTATGTGGTTGTGTGTGTGGTTGTGTGTGTGGTGTGTGGTTGTGTGTGTGGTTGTGTGTGGTTGTGTGTCTGGTGTGTGTGGTGTGTGTGGTTGTGTGTGTGGTGTGTGTGGTTGTGTGTGTGGTGTGTGTGGTTGTGTGTGTGGCGTGTGTGGTTGTGTGTGGTGTGTGTGTGGTGTGTGTGGTTGTGTGTGTGGTGTGTGTGGTGTGTGGTTGTGTGTGTGGTGTGTGTGGTTGTGTGTGTGGTTGAGTGTGGTTGTGTGTTCAGTGTGTGTGGTGTGTGTGGTTGTGTGTGTGGTGTGTGTGGTTGTGTGTGTGGCGTGTGTGGTTGTGTGTGGTGTGTGTGGTTGTGTGTGTGGTGTGTGTGTGGTGTGTGTGGTTGTGTGTGTGGTGTGTGGTTGTGTGTGTGGCGTGTGTGGTTGTGTGTGGTGTGTGTCGTTGTGTTTGGTTGTGTGTGTGGTGTGTGTGTGGTGTGTTTGGTTGTGTGTGTGGTGTGTGTGGTTGTGTGTGTGGTGTGTGTGGTTGTACCCAGCGGTTCTAGGTCTGAGCGTTGTTGTGTCTGCTTGTGAAAGATTCCGAGATTTCAAGTGAGCTCCTGAATGTTGAAGAGGACACGTGTTCTGTTGTGAATATTTAATGATGTGTGAAAGTGAGCGCAAATACTCGGCGGGTCTGGGTATCTACGGACGACCACGCGAGAGAAGGGAAGGAGAGAGAGGAGGAGAGGAGGAAGATGAGAGATCAGAGGGAGAGAAGGGGTTAGGGAATGAGGGAGAGGGAGGGTTTACAAAAATAACAGGGATTTGTGATGGAAAGAGGAGGTGGAGGAGTGTACAGAGAGGGAGAGGAGAGGAGGTTTAGCTGAGAGAAGGGGGAAGGAATAAAGGGAGCAAAGATGAAATTTGACACAGAGAGAGGGGGATGATGGAGAGGGGGGAAGAGAAACAGCCTTGTCACTTGTCAGGAGGGTAAGCTGTTCCATCAGGCTGCAGTGAAAACAGGGCGGAGGAGAGAGACAACAGGAACAGAGGGAGAGGGGAAGAGAGAGGAGAGGTATATATTTATGTTTGTGATGCTACATTACCTCACTACTCAGCATCACGCATCAGAGATAGACAAATAATGAGGGAGGGAGGGAGGGAGGGAGGGAGGGAGGGAGGGAGGGAGGGAGGGAGGGAGGGAGGGAGGGAGGGAGGGAGAGCCGAAGGACAGACAGTGGAGGATAAAATATTGCCTAGTGTTGATGTGTGACAGTAGATGTTGTCTACTGTGCCCCATTGGATACATGATTGACTTTGGATAGGAACAGCATACCAAATGGAGGTGTCTGTGTATAAAGCTGTTCAGCGTCGTTAGGCTCTGGAGTGGGCTAAAAGCCCAGAGTCACAACGATGACATAGTCCTGAACATGACTGGAGTTACTGTTATAAGATGTTATAAGATATTGTATGGGACTGTCCTCAAAAGGGCTTGTTTTCGCAATCCTGAAATTCATGAACCTCCCTTATTGGCCTGATTGTAATAAAATGTCCACTGTGTGTTTCTGTGTGTCATTGTTATTCCTAGTGCAGCGCAGTGTTCATAATGTGTTTGTGATGAGAACAGTGGCAGGTCCTATCAGCCTAAAGAAACAGGAATGTGTTGACATACAGCAGGTAACTCTAAAGATAACTGTATTTGTCAGCCAAGTGGGAATAAAAGTTTCAGAAATGGACCTCGCTTCAAAACCCACAGAACTGAAGGTATCCCAGAGCTATTTAAAGGAAGGAAAACTGTTGTTAATGAAAAACTATTAATATGGTTGTATCTTAGTTACGGCTGGGTGGTGTAGCGACTGACTTGATTTCCTGGTGTCAGAGTTGAATAATGATGATTACTGCAGGGTGGTCTGAGACGACGGAGGAGGCGTGACAGAAATACAGATCACACTACAGCTAACTTAGGAAACTATAAACCAGAATAACAAATGCATGCTTTCTCACAACACGTATTGAATACTACATACCGTAGCCTTTCCTCGAAAAATGAACAGTTGATATTTTGATTGAATAGAATCGTCTATAGGGTCCTGTGTTCATTGACTTACAGTACAGTGTCACATTCCTACATTACCTCATTATGCGAATCCGGGATCAATCAGAATTCTGACACATTTCATAGGGAAATGGGACTTTTCTCAGAACAACCATTGATTGAGTTAGGGGTTAAAGGTCAGCCCATAAGACATTTGACAGAAATCAGGAAGACGTGTTGTCACGGCAACTGAGTGCCTGGTCAGCTGGGTCTCGTTTGGAGGTATTTGTGTGTGTGTCTGACAGAGCGGGAGAGAGAGAGAGAAAGAGATAGAGTTGGAGCGAAAAAAGGGCAGAGGGAGCGAAAGAGAGATGAGAGAAAGAGAGGTGGAGAGAGTGAGAGAGAGGGAGAGAGAGTGGGGGAGAAAAGGGGAGAGAGCAGGAGAGAGCAAGGGAGAGAGAGGGAGTGAGAGAGAGAGAGAGAGCGAGAGGGGGGCTGCTATTGAACAAGACTTATATGTAGTTCTGTGTACATGTGTGAATGTTTGTTTGGGTGGAAATAGGATGTCAGTAACAATGTCTTGCTGATTGCGGTGTAATTAGGTGGGAGGGTTAGGGGTTAATGGTCAGATGACTGACTCACCCCATAAGACATTTGACAGAAAGCAGGAAGACGTGTTGTCACGGAAACTGAGAGAGAGAGAGAGAGAGAGAGAGAGAGAGAGAGAGAGGGAGGAAGGGAGAGAGTGGGAGAGAGCAGGCACAAGCGGGAAAGAGCGAAAGAGGAAGAGAGATGGAGAGGGAGGGAGAGAGAGAGAGAGATAGAGGGAGAAAAAGTGGAAGAGAAAATGGGAGAGCGGGAAAGAGCGAGAGAGGGAGCGAGACGGAGTGAGAGAGAGCAAGAGAGAAAAGGGGAGAGAGAGAGAGAGGGAGCGAGCGAGCGAGAGAGAGAGAGAGGATGTCAGTAACAATATCTTGCTGATTGTATTGTGCTAAAGTTGCATCTGCAACGATTTGATTGTAAAACACTGATTCAAGTTGCTGAACTACTCTGTTCTTCTTTCCCACCAGTTTAGCAGAGGGGAGATGGGATCCTGTCTCTAACTGAGTACTTCATCCCTCCATTCAACTGTTCTTCTCCTCATCCCTCCATCCTGTCCTGTCCTGGTCTGGTGTGGTCCGGTGTGGTCTGGTGTGGTCCGGTGTGGTCTGGTGTGCAGCCTGAGGGAGCTGTGGTTCTGATGAGAGCTCTGGAAGGTAAAGCCAGAGAGAGGAGCACAGAGGACCCGCTATGGCCAGCGGTACGTACTTTAATACTGGCTACTACACCTTCCCTAATATGTTAACTATAGCTCTGGTCTCTTCTCCTTCCTCCTCTAACCTTCTTGTTTCTCCTGTCCCTTGTAGCAGCAGACGGTGTAGGGAGCCTGGGGAGCCTGGGGGTGGAGCATCACCTCAGTGTCCATGACCACATGGTGAATGACCACGGAGCCTGGGCCACCGCCATGAACAACCTGGGCATTGTACCCATGAGCCTCAGAGGGCAGCAACTGGTCTCAGGTAAGGCATTGGCAGACCTCCTTCTCACCCCTTCTCACCCTCCTCCACTTTATCCCCCTCTCCTCTGCTTAGAAATTCTTCAGTCAAATGTTTCAATATTGTCGAGACCATAAGGAAGGAAAGAGTCCCCATGGACTAGGTTTGGAAACGTATGAGAAGATCGTAAAGGCATCAGGTGAACTTTGCACTTCCATCAAGAGTCCCATTATTCCTATGATGGCATCCTACTCCTCCATCACCTCCACAGCTCCACCCACAGGGCAGGCCAGTCAATGATTACCATAGAACTAGAATAGATAGATACTGTATATCCCTGTGGCTGGGAAACCAGGCTACAGCATGCTATACCAAACCAGCTCTGCCAATCCCTTTACTGGGCAGCAGAGTCGTTATTCTATGTTAAACTGTGTTCTAGTCTATTTGCTGGGGGATAGTTTGAGGAGGTAAGTATGCTGAGATAGAAGACATCGTCCAGGTGCATACAATCCCCTTTGTTTTCTTATAATAATACAATATTCAGATTTATACAAGGAAGAACTAAGAAGATATGACCTAAGATTCGGTATATATTACAAGTCAAATCCCACAGACTACCATTGTCTTCTGACAATCATCATCGATAATCACATTTCCCAAATTCCGTACTCAATTCCTCAGCACTTGCCCACTGTAGGACTGTTGTACTTGTTGTGTCCCCATCAGCAGCTAGATAACAAGGGGATTATCTAGACATTGTTCCCTCCCTGCAGAGTGGCTGACTGAGGATAGGAACAATACACTGAAACCTCTGGTCTCTTCTCTAATGGCCCGACTACATGTCTGTCTCTACTCTGATGCTAATGGTGTGTGTGTGTGTGTGTGTGTGTGTGTGTGTGTGTGTGTGTGTGTGTGTGTGTGTGTGTGTGTGTGTGTGTGTGTGTGTGTGTGTGTGTGTGTGTGTGTGTGTGTGTGTGTGTGCGTCCTATTATAATTACCATTATGACAGTGTAGTCACCGAGGATAGAGGGAAATCCGGCTGATTAAAATTCATGAACAGATTTCAGATCATGCATATTTATGGAGGTTGAGATGGAAGGCTCTGTCATTTGAATTGTATATTTTGAGTTCATTTCATTTGGAGCTGTCTGGGAAATCAGTCCTGACTGAGCTTCTGGATGATTAGCTAAGCTTCTCGCTAGGAGACTTTGCTTAATAGATTCTTGTTGGAAAAAATGCCTCGGGTCCTTTGCACTGGATGACATTTTGGCCTATATATATATATATATATATATATATATACATACATACATACATACATACATACATACATACACACACACACACACACACACACACACACACACACACACACACACACACACACACACACACACACACACACACACACACACACACAGAGAGAGAGGGTTTGGGTACTTCAAAGAGGACCCAGTCACACTCAGGCCTTAGAGAAAGAACAGATTCTTCTCGACCAATAACATTAATGTTATTATTTTTATAAAGTGGACAGGACTGGAAAGACAGTCACACACACACTGTGAGAACTAGCCGAGTGAGGTTCTTCCAGACCAATAAGACTTTTATAACGGCTAAGGAGGACAGGGCTGGAAAACACTCAGCTTTAAAATGTCCCCAACATCTGGTTGTAATAAATATGTATGTTTTGTTCTGTCTCCTCTTATGTTATTCAAGTATATAACACAAGAAACCACTCTATGGACTATTATATGAAACGTATGTAATACTATACATGTCTAACATATAGTCTGGGCCTCTGTCATGATCCCTGGTGAGTCTGCGGTTAAAGTTTAACCACACTGATCTCACTGGTTTGGTATTTTCAGTTATGGATTTATATTAAAAATGGTAAGCTCCTCCAAATGTACAGGTGCTCTACCGTTTTATTTGGACTTCATTTCAACTTGTTTCATGAAATCCATTAGGTTTCTATCAGGATTCTCAGTGATCAGTCCCTATATATAGCAGCTTCCCTGCGCTCTGAGGTGTCATTGTGAGAGCTGCATTGTGAAGTTCATTAAATAAGCACACAGGGAGGTTTGGAAGCTGAGTTTGTGTAAACCCTGAACAACTGAATACATGGATTTAACTCCGGAAAGCTGAGTTGTTTGGATAAATATATTGTAATATGAAGCCGTGCCTTCAGAAAGTATTCACACCCTTTGTCTTTTTCCACATTGTGTAGCATTACAAAGTGGTATTCAAATGGATTTAATACATTTTTTTTGCCATCGATCTACACAAAATGCTAATATCTAAGTGGAAGAAAAATTCTAACATTTGTCAAAAAATCTATGAAAAATAAAACAGTAATATATCTTCAATATATTGGAGGCTGAAAAGATTTAGCATGGGCCCTCAGATCCTCAAAAAGTTCTACAGCTGCACCATTGAGAGCATCTTGACTGGCTACATCACCGCTGGTTATGGCAGCTGCTTGGCATCCGACCGAAAGGCGCTACAGAGGGTACATCACTGGAGCTGAGCTCCCTGATATCCAGGACCTCTATACCAGGCGGTGTCAGAGGAAGGCCCTAAACATTTTCAAAGACTCCAGCCACCCAAGTCATAGACTATGTTTCCATTAACTTGTGCAGTGATTTTTGGAAGACATTTAGAAAGTTCACATAGAAAATAGGTGCATCAATTTCAGTTTAGGGTGCATTTCCATGTAACTATTGTGTGTCGATCAAAACAGCTGGACGTAATGATGTCACACCCCAACAAAAACGTTTCTGAAAAAACCTACAGTGTCTAATAAAAAGTGGTTGAAGTGTTTCCATTACCCATTTAGGTAAATTACGCATTAATAAATTGGCAACACCTATCTGTTTCATGTCTCAGGTAGCCTGCGAAAACCAGTATGGATAGAATGCAATAATTTACACATATGTGCCAACGTATCGCCACAGTTTGTGCCATGGTAAAACTTGCACTCCAGTAAATCTGAAATAATTGGAAGTGAAACTTGCCAGCCAACCAGAAAAGCAAGGCGAAGCAATTGAGGCATTTGGTTGGGAGCGTTGGGTTGGTGGCTGAGAGGTGGCTGGTTCGGGTCCACGATTCCACTCGGTGGGGGATCTGTCGATGTGCTCTTGGGCGGGGAGCTTGACCCTGGTTGCTCCTGTGGGTCGCTCTGGATGAGATCTTCTGCTAGATGACTGGAATGTGATTGTCACAGCTGTCAGAAGGAGCGGACCAAGATGCAACGTTTTCGTAGTTCCACATATTTATTTAACCTCTCTAAGGTAGGTGGGACGAAATCGTCCCGCACTATTCAACAGCCAGTGACACATCAGAGCGCCAAATTTAAAACCACAAAATGTCATAATTCAAAGTTCTCAAACATAGGACTATTTTACACCATTTGAAAGACAAGACTCTCGTTAATCTAACCACATTGTCCGATTTCAAAAAGGCTTTACAGCGAAAGCCAAACATTAGATTATGTTAGGAGAGTACATAGCCAGAAATAACCACACAGCCATTTTTCAAGCAAGCATATATGTCACTAAAAACAAAAACACAGCTAAATGCAGCACTAACCTTTGATGATCTTCATCAGATGACACTCCTAGGACATTATGTTATACAATACATGTATGTTTTAATTCAATCAAGTTCATATTTATATAAAAAAACAGCTTTATACATTAGCATGTGATGTTCAGAACTAGCAACTAGCATACACATCACAAACTTCCGGTGAATTTACTTAATTACTCAGCATAAAACGTTCACAAAATACATAACAATTATTTTTAGAATTATAGATACAGAACTCTTTTATGCAATCGCGGTGTCAGATTTTAAAATAGCTTTTCGGCGAAAGCACATTTTGCAATATTCTGAGTAGATAGCCCGGCCATCACGGCTAGCTAATTTGACACCCACCAAGTTTGGCCCTCACCAAACTCAGATTTACTATAAGAAAAATGATGTTGATGTTGGGCGATGTTGTATTCATTCAAAGACTGAAAGAACAAAATGGAGAATTCACATGAACGCGCATCTCCAGTGTCACTGTCCTTAGCCTGACCAGTAACAAACAGAGCTGCTGTACTTAACCCAGAGACTGCAGACATCTCATTACACTTTCTGGCGCCTTCTGAGAGCCAATGGAAGCCTTAGAAAATGTCACGTTACAGCACAGATGCTGTATTTTCGAGAGGCTAAAGAAGGACAATAAATTGTCAGACAGGGCACTTCCTGTATGGAATCTTCTCAGGTTTTGGCCTGCCATATGAGTTATGTTATACTCACAGACACCATTCAAACAGTTTTAGAAACTTTAGGGTGTTTTCTATCCAAATCTACTATATGCATATTCTCGTTTCTGGGCAAGAGTAGTAACCAGTTTAAATCGGGTACGTTTTTTATCCGGCCGTGCAAATTCTGCCCCCTAGCCCCAACAGGTTAACCAGTGAAACCGAATGCAACAATTAAACACTTCAAAATATACACAAAACAACAACCGTGACGCAGGAGGATCAAATACACTCACAACGAATAATCACCCACAAACACATGTGAAACAAACATAAACTAAAATAGGACCTCCAATTAGAGACAACGACAACCTGCTGCCTCTAATTGGAGGTCATGCCAAACAACACCAACATAGAAATGCAAAACTAGAAACTGAACATAGACATACAAAAACAGACAAACACCCCCTGTTACGCCCTGACCTACTCTACCATAGAAAATAACCACTCACTATGGTCAGGACGTGACAGTACCCCCCCCAAAAGTGCGGACTCCGACCTCGCCTAAAAAACAACACAACACAAAGGGAGGGTAGGGTGGGTGACAACTGTCTATGGCGGCGGCTTTGGTTCTGGGTGTGGTACACCCACTGACCGCTGATCCCCCCGCTTCTGTATGACCGGAGGAACCAGACCATGGATCCTCACCAGATGCTTCAGACCACCAACCGCCACTGAAAACTCTGGGCTAAAGTCCGCCGCTGAAGACTCGGGGCTGCAGGCCGCCGCTGAAGGCTCTGGGCTGCAGACCGCCGCTGATGACTCTGGGCTGCCAACAGCCGCTGATGACTCTGGGCTGCAGACCGCCGCTGATGACTCTGGGCTGCAGACCGTCGCTGGAGACTCGGGGCTGCAGACAGTCGCTGGAGGCTCGGGGCTGCAGACCGTCGCTGGAGGCTCCGGACTGGGAGGCGTCGCTGTGGAGGCTCCGGACTGGGAGGCGTCGCTGGAGGCTCCGGACTGGGGAGCGTCGCTGGAGGCTCCAGGCTGAGAAGCGTCACTAGAGGCTCCGGACTGAAGAGCGTCACTGGAGGCTCCGGACTGAAGAGCCGTCTCTGTAGGTTCCGGACTGGGGACCTTCGCTGCAGGCTCTGTGCCATGGATCATCACTACTGGTTCCTCGTCATGGATAATCACTGGAGGCTTTGTGCCATGGATCATCATTGGAGGCTCCGGGCCATGGATCATCAAATGAGGCTTCGTGCCTTGGATCATCCCTACAGGCTCCGGGCCATGGATCATCACTGGAGGCTTCGTGCCATGGATTAACACTACAGGCTCTGGGCCATGGATCATCACTGGAGGCCTCATGCCATGGATTATCGCTGGAGACGTCGGACCATTGACCATCACTAGAGGCTTCCTACGGGGTGCTGGAACTGGTCTCACCAGACTAGGGAGACGCACTGCGGACCGCGTGTTCAAAGCAGGCATCGGCCTTACCGGGCTATGGTGGCGCACTGGAGGGAGAGTGCGCGGAGCAGGCACAGGGAACACTGGGCCTTGGAGGCGCACTGGAGGTCTGCTACGTGGGACTGGCATAGGAGGCACCAGGCTAGTAACACGCACCTTCGGGCTAGTGCAGGGAGCAGGAACAGGACGTACTGGGCTATGGTGGCGCACTGGAGGAAGAGTGCGTGGAGCAGGCACAGGGTACACTGGGTCTTGGAGGCGCACTGGAGCTCTGGAGCGCATGGCCTGCACAACCCGCCCTGGCTGGATGCTCAACTCCGCTCAATAACTGCGGGGTGCGGGCACAGTTCGCACCGGCCTTTGAATGCGCCCTGACGACACAGTACGGTGTCTGCTCCATCACTTGCTCCCCACAGTAAGCACGGGAAGTTGTCTCAGGATTCCATCCTGACTCTGCCCAACTCCCCTTGTGCCCCCCCCCCCCCCCTCCCCCCCAAAAATTGTTTGGGGGCTGCCTCTCAGCCTTGCCTTTCGGTACATATAGAGCCTCGTAGTATCGTCGCTCCTCTTTCGCTGCTTTGATTACCTCCCTCGGACGATGATACTCCCCAGCCTGCCTCCAGGGTCCTTTACCAGCCAAAATCTCCTCCCAAGTCCATTCCTACAGATACTTCTGCGTCTCCTTACCACGCTGCTTGGTCCTTCTTTGGTGGGTGATTCTGTCACAGCTGTTAGAAGGAGCGGACCAAGATGCAGCGTTTTCGTAGTTCCACATATTTATTTAACCAGTGAAACCGAATGCAACAATTAAACACTTCAAAATATACACAAAACAACAACCGTGATGCAGGAGGATCAAATACACTCACAACGAATAATCACCCACAAACACATGTGAAACAAACATCAACTAAAATAGGTCCTCCAATTAGAGACAACGACAACCTGCTGCCTCTAATTGGAGGTCATGCCACACAACACCAACATAGAAATGCAAAACTAGAAACTGAACATAGACATACAAAAACAGACAAACACCCCCTGTCACGCCCTGACCAACTCTACCACAGAAAATAACCACTCACTATGGTCAGGACGTGACAGTGATGTAAATGTTGAGCGGCTTCACTGCAGGTAGATTGTGTTTTAAAATTCCATAAAAATAAATCAGGCATTCATGAAAGTCAGCACAATCCTTGTCCTGCAAAGAAACCTATTTTTTATAGTTGAATTTTTTTATTTTGCAGCAGTAGTCCTAGGCGTTTAGAATGAAATGTGGATTGGAGCTTTATAGTTACGCTGTGACATCACGTGCCCCACCTACCTTCAAAATGATTCTGCAATCATTATTTATTAGAAAAACACGATTCCATAATAATTTGTCACAATAAAGAAAGAAAGTGTGTGTGTATGTCTGTGTGTCTGTGTGTGTGCGTCTCCGCGTTCGTGTGTGTGTGTATGTGTGTGGGAATCCTAAAAGGATGCCTCTATCTTTGTAGTGACTGGGTGTATTGATACACCATCCAAAGTGTAATTAATAACTCCACCATACTCAAAGGGATATTCAATGTCTGCTTTTTTTTACCCATCTATCAATAGGTGCCCTTCTTTGCGAGGCATTGGAAAATCTCCCTGGTCTTTGTGGTTGAATCTGTGTTTGAAATTCACTGCTCGACTGAGGGACCACACAGATAATTGTCTGTGTGGTACATGTTAAACTCTACTTTTGCACACAGAGCGAGTCCATGCAAATTATTATGTGACTTGTTAAGCAAATGTATACTCCTGCACTTATTTTGGCTTGCCATAACAAAGGGGTTGAATACTTATTGACACAAGACATTTCAGCTTTTAATTTTGTATAAATTTGTAACAGCTTCAGAAAACATAACTCCACTTTGATATTATGGGCTATTATGTGTAGGTCAGTGACAAAATTCAGGCTGTAACACAACAACATGTGGAATAAATCAAGGGGTGTGAACACTTTCTGAAGGCACTGTAGGACTGTTATTACACTGGGGGAAAAAGATCACTGCATTGAGTGTACTAGATTTTGTACTTTCTTGAGTGTGACTGGAAAGTCAAGGCAGAGTTTGACTGGCTGATTTGATTGGTTTCACCCTATCCAACCCTCTCAGATCTGGGATTACATGAGGAAAAGAAGGAAGGAAAGAACCAGACCGGTGGTTCCATTGGGTCAGTACTGTACTGTACAGTCCTTCTCCTCAATCAGCTAAGAGACAGCAGGGCTGGACGGCTGGATTGGATCCTCCTAAGAGCCAAGGGAAAGACAGATTAATACTGATATCTTCCTGGAGCACAGAACTCAGGTTCAACAGAGAGATGGAGAGATCTGGAATGACAACGAGAGAGGGAAAGAGACACTCGGGGACTGTTCAGAGACTGGGGGAGAGAGAGGTAAGGGAAAAATAAGAGAGTGAGAGAGAAGAGGAGGAGAAAGCTAATGGGGGTTACAGAGTGTGTGTGATGGATGACATCTCACCTTCACGGTAATTAAGAGCAGCTGTTTCCTGAGGGGAGATCCAGAGCCTAGCAAACCCAGTGGCCGCTCACACAAACCTGCTGAGGGGAGAGAACAGAGGGAGGGAGGGAGGGAGGGAGGGAGGGAGGGGAGGGAGGGAGGGAGGGAGGGAGGGAGGGAGGGAGGAAAGGAAAAGAGCGAGAGAGAGAAATTAAATGATGACAAAAACAAAGTGTGAACTCTCTCCCCCTGGCAGACGTTACCAGAGCGTGGCCGGGGCCAGGGAGGAAAACTAACAGCCTTGAATTATTTTCACCGGGAGGGGAAAAGAAAGAGAGGAAAAGAGAAACAGCATTAGTTGATGATGAATGTGGGGAGAGGATACATATCATTTACCTTTTAGGATTACACAGAGAACACTTGAATGAGACTTCCACAGATCTACACAATCTCAGATTACACATGATTGCGACTCGGGAGATTTATGGGCGATAATCTTCCAGATTTATTTTCTCTGTCTTTTCTCTCTCCAGCCTCAAGGACTTGCAGCTTCTCTTAAAAACTCCTTCTCTGTAATAAAACACACTTGACTTATTCACAGCGCCAGACACTTTCTCTTCGAGGCTTTGCCAGATATAGCCAGTATAGAAACAGGACTTATTTGCTTTGCAGCCTCTTTAGAACAGCAAATACTGCAGTGTAGGGACTTATGTTGAGCACTGGAATCTTTCTGACAGCATCACATAGAATCATTCTCACTCCTACGCACACTATTTACACTCACCTTCTGCTGACAAACTTAAATCTGCAGTGAGGACTTGATTGATGATTTCATAGATATGAAGATGCGATTCTACATTTGTATATTTATATCTGTATCCATGACTATCTGTATCCTCACAGTAGCGACAGGCTTGTGTGACAGCTGCAGTCAGATTGGTTTCTACTCTAATGTAGATCAGTGTCTGTTCTCTCTCTAAGACCTACCACTCTCATCTTGTTGTGTTCTGAAGATATGAATAGGTTGTGTCCATCTATCGCTCTCTGCTCTATGTCTGTCTCTGTCTCTGTCTCTCTCCTCCAGATTCTACCTATATCCAGGCTTTGACCAAGGGCTGGGTCTCATTGTACGTCTTTTCTTCTCCCTCCCCCTCCTCTCCTTTCCTCCAGGCTAACTTTCCTTCTCCTCTCTCTCTCCTCCAGATTCTCTCTGTATCCAGGGCTTTGACCCAGGTTTGGGTCTCCTAGCTCCCATCAACCCCATGATTGCAGGTATCAGCCTGGTCCCTCCTCCCCCTGGTCCCCCTGAGATGCCCATCATCAAGGAGATCATCCACTGTCAGAGCTGCACCCTGTTCCCTCAGAACCCCAGTAAGACTCACACACGCACACACACACACACACACACACACACACACACACACACACACACACACACACACACACACACACACACACACACACACCACACACACACACACACACACACACACGCACACACACACACACGGACACACGGGCGCACACACACACGGGCGCACACAGACACGGACGCACACAGACCCGGACGAACACACTCTTGCATGCTTTTCTAAATGAGTATAAATGCATTCATAAATTGACTGTCCGTAATATGGTCACAAGAATTGCCATTAGATGTGACCTGAGCATGTATGATGTTCCAGACCTGCCTCCTCCGTCAACACGGGAGCGGCCCCCAGGGTGTAAGACGGTGTTTGTGGGGGGTCTGCCGGAGAATGCCAGCGAGGAGATCATCAGGGAGGTGTTTGATCAGTGTGGTGAGATCATCGCTATCAGGAAGAGCAAGAAGAACTTCTGTCACATCCGCTTCAGTGAGGAGTTCATGGTGGACAAGTCTCTCTACCTCTCTGGTCAGTACTATACTATACCAATACTATATCTATACATACAACTTATATACAATGCTGTCTAACTCTCTGGTCAGTACTATACTATACCAATACTATATCTATACATACAACTTATATACAATGCTGTCTAACTCTCTGGTCAGTACTATACTATACCAATACTATATCTATACATACAACTTATATACAATGCTGTCTAACTCTCTGGTCAGTACTATACTATACCAATACTATATCTATACACACAACTTATATACAATGCTGTATAACTCTCTGGTCAGTACTATACTATACCAATGCTATATCTATACACACAACTTATATACAATGCTGTCTACCTCTCTGGTCAGTACTATACCAATACTATATCTACACACACAACTTATATACAATGCTGTCTACCTCTCTGGTCAGTACTATATTATACCAATACTATATCTATACACACAACTTATATGCAATGCTGTCTACCTCTCCGGTCAATACTATACTATACTTGACTTTACAATACTACTGTATACTTTACTATACTATACTTTACTTTAATATTCTACTGTATACTTTACTATACTATACTTTACTATACTTTACTATACTATACTATACTATGCTACTGTATGCTTTACTTTACTATGCTATACTGCACTTTAGTATTGTATACTATACTATACCATGCAAATGCTATACTATACACACAACATATAGACACAATCCTCTACCTCTCTGGTCAGTGGTCAGCATAACTATTGTATATGTTTGCAGCAGTATTTAATAGAGTATGTATTAACATTATGAACACTGTAGAGGAGTTAAAACAGCGACCTTGTGTCCTGAGGTTTGACACTTAAAGCAGAAGAGAGAAATCAAATGATGACTGTAGCTATGCAGGCTGGAGGTGAAAGAAATATACTGTAGCTATGCAGGCTGGAGGAGAAAGAAATATACTGTAGCTATGCAGGCTGGAGATGAAAGAAATATACTGTAGCTATGCAGGCTGGAGGAGAAAGAAATATACTGTAGCTATGCAGGCTGGAGATGAAAGAAATAGACTGTAGCTATGCAGGCTGGATGTTAAAGTAATATACTGTAGCTATGCAGGCTGGAGATTAAAGTAATAGACTGTAGCTATGCAGGCTGGAGGTGAAAGAAATATACTGTAGCTATGCAGGCTGGAGGAGAAAGAAATATACTGTAGCTATGCAGGCTGGAGGAGAAAGAAATATACTGTAGCTATGCAGGCTGGAGGTGAAAGAAATAGACTGTAGCTATGCAGGCTGGAGGTGAAAGAAATATACTGTAGCTATGCAGGCTGGAGGAGAAAGAAATAGACTGTAGCTATGCAGGCTGGAGATTAAAGTAATAGACTGTAGCTATGCAGGCTTGAGGAGAAAGAAATATACTGTAGCTATGCAGGCTGGAGGTGAAAGAAATAGACTGTAGCTATGCAGGCTGGAGATTAAAGTAATAGACTGTAGCTATGCAGGCTGGAGGAGAAAGAAATATACTGTAGCTATGCAGGCTGGAGGTGAAAGAAATAGACTGTAGCTATGCAGGCTGGAGGTGAAAGAAATATACTGTAGCTATGCAGGCTGGAGGAGAAAGAAATAGACTGTAGCTATGCAGGCTGGAGATTAAAGTAATAGACTGTAGCTATGCAGGCTGGAGGAGAAAGAAATATACTGTAGCTATGCAGGCTGGAGGTGAAAGAAATAGACTGTAGCTATGCAGGCTGGAGATTAAAGTAATAGACTGTAGCTATGCAGGCTGGAGGAGAAAGAAATATACTGTAGCTATGCAGGCTGGAGGTGAAAGAAATAGACTGTAGCTATGCAGGCTGGAGGAGAAAGAAATAGACTGTAGCTATGCAGGCTGGAGGTGAAAGAAATAGACTGTAGCTATGTAGGCTGGAGGTTAAAGAAATAGACTGTAGCTATGTAGGCTGGAGGAGAAAGAAATAGACTGTAGCTATGCAGGCTGGATGTTAAAGTAATATACTGTAGCTATGCAGGCTGGAGGTGAAAGAAATAGACTGTAGCTATGCAGGCTGGATGTTAAAGTAATATACTGTAGCTATGCAGGCTGGAGGTGAAAGAAATAGACTGTAGCTATGCAGGCTGGATGTTAAAATAATATACTGTAGCTATGCAGGCTGGAGATGTGAATATGGATGAGGAGGACTAGAGAATATTTTAACATTATGAATAGTTGAAAATGTAGAGTGGTGGTCTTTGTGGTAGTACGTGGTGTAGAGAATGTAGGCATTTGTAATACTGTATACTTTGATTGTATTTGACTGTATGAGTTCACATGACTGTATACACAATTTGTGTGCTGTGTGTTTGTCTGTGTGTTGAATGTATCTGTATGGTTGTGTTTGGTGTATCTGACTGCTACCTGCCATGTTTCCCCAGGCTACCGGATGCGCATCGGCTCCAGTACAGATAAGAAGGACTCAGGGAGGATGCACGTGGACTTTGCTCAGGCCAGAGACGACCTGTATGAGTGGGAATGTCAACAGAGGCTGCTGGCCAGGGAGGAACGACACCGACGCAAGATCCACGAAGACTTCCTCCGTCCGCCCTCGCCACCTCCCATCATGCACTTCTCCGAGCATGAGGCGGGACAGCTGGCGGAGAGATTGAAAGGTGAGTGGACCAATGAGCATGATGTGTGTGTGTGTGTCACCCCCACCCTCTAGCACTATGTCCAGCTGTGCCTCTAGCAGCTGCCCCCCCCCCCCCCCCCCCCCCCCCCCCCCCCCCGCTGTGTGTGTGCTGCAGGTGGGCCATGGTGGTGTATAAATGTGTGTAAAGGTTCGAGCTGCACACTGTTTTACAGACCCCATCCTAATTTACAGTATAGGAATAATCTATAATGTACTTTCTCATGAATATTGTTTTTGTATCATTTAGAGCAATGTACCATTCCTCTGTCATGTCAAATTGATATTAAGAAATGTCTGACATAAGTAAATATGAAAATGGTTAGATTAGAAAAATAAACTTTTGATTTCTCATTTCTCCCATCATCTAAATGAGTTATTGATCTAAACCACTGTCTGCTAGAACTGTCTGACACACTACACATCCTCTCTCTGCACAAGAAATATAGTCATGGTTATCATTTTCCTTCCTTATGACACCCTCAACACTGTTATTAGAGCCTTCCCAGTAGCATTACATTAATATGTGGATCTGAAAACCTTCCTGGACAGAGAGCTAGTGTTATGACATCTGATAGGACAGTTTGACTCTGTTGCCCTCTCTATCTCATCAGCCATCAGTCAGCTCCCAACCCCCCCGCTGTCTCCCCACATGGTGCATCCCGGCTGCATCCCGCCTGCCTCTCTCTCTCTGCTGAAGAAGCCCAAAGGGCATCAGACACTGCATCTCCAATACAGCTCAATATGAAGAGAGAGAGAGGCAGAGAGAGAGAGAGAGAGGCAGAGAGAGAGATAGAAAGAGAGAGGCAGAGAGAGAGAGAGAGAGAGAGAGAGAGAGAGAGGAGAGAGAGAGAGAGAGAGAGAGAGAGAGAGAGAGAGAGAGAGAGAGAGAGAGAGAGAGAGAGAGAGAGAAAGAGTGCTGACATGAAACTAACTGCATCACAACACCTCATCAAAATTCCGTCCTCTCTCTCTCCATCTCTCCCTTTCCTTTTCCTAAGGCAGTAAGAAGAGACATGTCACATTAACTATTGGAGAAGTCACATTGATACAAGCAGAGAGAGTCTTTTCGTCTATCATCTCTCAATGAAGCGTATGATAATGTAATGGGTCACGGCTGGGAGATGTCATGCTCCCCTTATTGGACACCCCTCCCTTCCCTTCATCACATTCCCTGGAGCTCCGAATTCCTAGATTTCTTCATCACGCTGGTGGGAAATGTGTGTCGTCCTGTCTCCTCATTCCCATCGCTGATGCTTTATTTCTTTTCCAATTCTGTGCTTTCCTGCTCATACTGCTTCTCTCTTTCTCTCTCTCTGTGCGATCCTCCATGTCTCCCTGTTCCACTGTCTCTGCTCTCTGTTCAGAGTGGTGTTTCAAAGTGTTCTGTTTCTCCATAATCATATTCATTCAAACAGCCTCTGGTTAATGCTTTTACATTCTCAGGCGGGTAAATACCTTAATCATATTCATTACCACATTACAGCGCATTACTCTGTGTCTCTCTCAACTCACATACAGCTGCTTCTATGAAGGGACACTTATAACCTTCATACTGAAGCTGCAGCACTAGAGGCTGCCTGACTGTTGGTCACAACAGATGGCAGAGAGAGAGGAGGGGAGCGAAGAGGGCGAGCAAGAGTGTGTGTGTGTTTATATGTGTGTGAGTCTGTGTCACACACCTATCAAGCGATGGGTGTGTAAACGCTTGCACAAAATAAAGAAAGGTTTACCCTCCACTACACCACTGGCTATTACTATAGAGATGTTTAGTTCTCCAAGAAGGTTTTCATTACACATAGCCAAACACAGAGAGATATTTTGCTTTGATTATTCATTGAAAAGGCTGGGGAAATAGACTTCCATTATTCCCTGTGTTGTGCTGGCCCGCAATACCTTTATGTGACTTCTCTATAATATGATTGTATGATTGCACTCTGCTGCCTCCTTTGAATAGGACTAGAGCTGTGCGGTGAAGTGTTTTCAACCAAGCGACAGTGTGCTCTCAGGTCATGTTGCCGTGGGTATTGAGCTCATTAAACGATTTCTAATTCACTCTGCGCTATGCGATCGGACGCGGCTCTGTGGCACTTTTCAATTATTATTGAAATGTGAAGAATACGCTCAACAAAGGCCCACCGAGACACAGACAGTTAAAGAGGCTATGCTCACTCTACGACTAGTTTCTGTTCATTCAAACCCATAAATGCACAGAAGACTGTCTCATCCAAAGACACTCAGAAGATATGAAACAGTCTGATAGTTAATCTCCCCATGCTGTTCTGTTCCTGTGCACTGAAGCATGAAGGAAAGAGAAATATAATTTATTCAAAGTACATGGCAGTATACACTGAACAAAAATATAAATGCAACATATAAAGTGTTTCATGAGCTGAAATAAAATAAAAGGTTTCATACACACAAAAGCGTATTTTTGTGCACAAATTTGTTTACCTCCCTGTGTGTGACCATTTCTACTTTGCCAAGATAATACATCCACCTGACAGGTGTGGCATATCAACAAGCTGATTAAACAGCATGATCATTACACAGGTGTACCTTGTGCTGGGGACAGAAAAAGGCCACTCTAAAATCACCTCATGTTTCAGCATGATAATGCACGGCCCCATGTCGCAAGGATCTGTACACAATTCCTGGAAGCTGAAATGTCCCAGTTCTTCCATGGTCTGCATACTCACCAACATGTCATCCATTGAGCATGTTTGAGATGCTCTGGATCAACGTGTACGACAGCATGTCCCGCCGATATCCAGCAACTTCACCCAGCCATTGAAGAGGAGTGGGACAACATTCCACAGGCCACAATCAACAGCCTGATCAACTCTAAGTGGAGGAGATGTGTCGCGCTGTATGAGGCAAATGGTAGTTACAGCAGATACTGACTGGTTTTCTGATCCACGCTCCTACCTTTTTTTGAGGTATCTGTGACCAACAGATGCATATCTATATTCTCCGTCATGTGAAATCCATAGATTAGGGCCTAATGAATTTATTTCAATTGACAAATTTCCTTATATGAACTGTAACTCAGTAAAATCTTTGAAATTGTTGCATGTTGCATTTATATTTTTGTTCAGTGTAGTTTATTTCAAGGAATATCAATGTACAGTTTCATAGGCTTTCTGCTTCACGGTTTAAAAAGCTCACCCTAAATCCTCTCCTCTCGCTCTCCCCCATCATCCCCCTCCAGATGACCATAAGTTCAGTGAGGCGACTGCAGTCCTGTTCACGTGGATCGACCGTGGTGAGGTCAACCGGCGGTCGGCCAATAACTTCTATTCAATGATCCAGTCGGCCAATAGCCACGTCCGGAGGCTGATGAGTGAGAAGGCCCAGCACGAGGAGGAGATGGAGCTAGCCAAGGAGACGTTTAAAAACGCCCTGCTGGCCATATTGACTCAGTGTAAGCATCTAACTAGACACACTATACACTACCTGTGACTTTATTCTCATAAACCCTTCCTAGACACAGTGTACTACAGTTACCTTCACATAGCACTAAAGACCAGTTGTTCTATACAGCTGTACAGTGATAAGCCAGTAGTTAGGGAGGATGACAGAGGTCAGAGACCAGACAGAGGTAAGTACAGTACAGTGTCCTGAGCTTTCTACAGGAGAGGACCAGCTGATCTACCTAACTCCCAGGTAGGCATCGTAGAACTGTATCCCTCCAGCAGGCATTCTCAAACAATGTCAATGTACAGTATGGACTGATATTGAAATTATATGAAATACAATCTGGAAAGACAATGAGATGACAACAAGATTCATCAACGTCTTATGACTGTTTAAATGGTGTTATTTTCAATGGTATTCGTTGTGCTCAACACCAGGTAATAAAACGGAGCTATATAGTCCTCTGGTGCTGCTTTAATATGAAAAGTGCAGAGATCCTGAATCACCAGAAGAGGGGATGATGAGGGGGTGTAGTTTTAATGTTGATGTGGTCACAGTGCACTTGTCCAGTAGTAATAGTGACACTTCTTAAGCCTCCTGTTGTTTACTGAAGAGGAATATGACAGTATGCAGTTAGAACAGAGCAACACTTTAAAGACAACCTCCTACCGGTGGAAAGGATAGTGATGACTGCAGTAACTTCCTAAAATAGTTATGAATGATTAAGGACAAATTAAAGACACATTTTATGTAAGTTCAATAGTATGTCTAGACCTACTCTATCCATGAAAATATTTAGTATCACAAGCCAGCCACCCATTGTAGAATGTTGTCTTTGACAGTCCTGATGGAACTGAATCAGCAGGTATGAACTGTAAGTACTGTTCAGCACTGGGGAGGAGACACCAGGTAATACAATGACCAGCATTTAACCATATCAGGCCCTACAAACCAACAAAAACAATGTGTCAAAATCACAACCCACCCAATGATTCTCAATATCGTCGCTGTCAGATGAAACCCTTAAAACTCAATTATTTCCAATGACTCTACGACCAAGAAAATGTATTCAAAATAGCTTCTGAAGTTTCATAATTGTATGTTCGTTAAAGCTGGAATCCATAGCGGTGAAACTGCCACGTCCTTTTGCGATATTACGACAACAAAGACATTACCTTATTAAACAACAAACACTTTTTTCATTGCACGCTTGATAGAACAGCAGAATATGTACAACGATATTTTTTACCAAGAGGCCGAATGCTCCTTTCTTCCTTTAATAAACAAAAACAAAAACAATAACAAATGTGCCTGGGCCGACCCGTGGAGACGTTTCACCTAATTGAGATTCCAACATTAATGACAAAATATGGACGTCTTTTTACATTTCCTGAAAAGTTTCTCTTTTGGAGATAAGAAGCTTTCATCCCACAGCGATGATATGTTGGTGGGTGGTACAGGTAAATGCAATGGGGTCTGCTAACCCAGGCTGGCAGGATGAACCTCCCTAGTGTCTCCTCTGTGTGCTGTTGTGCCTGGGTGGTGCAGTAGGATCTAAGCTCTACATAAAGCCTTGTCTTGTCTTGACTCCCCTGTTCACCCCAAGTCGAGCAGATCACGGCTGTGTTCACCGCTGCCTCCAGGCAGAAGGCATGGGACCATTTCTCTAAAGCGCAGCGCAAGAACATAGACATTTGGAGAAAGCAGTGTGAGGTTGGTACTCTCTCCTTACCCCCTTATTCCTTGTCATGTTTGGACTCCTCAGGACAGGTTAACAGACAGACACTCTAGCCGGGTTGACATGAGTCCTACTGGGTTTCATTTTGCTGTTGTTGCAGACTGCTGTGGCCTCACAGATACACAGACAGATGGACAGACTGCTGTGGCCTCACAGATACACAGACAGATGGACAGACCGCTGTGGCCTCACAGATACACAGACAGATGGGCAGACAGATGGACAGACTGCTGTGGCCTCACAGATACAGACAGATGGACAGACAGCCATGCTGTTCTGATCTTCTGATGCTGTGTGTTTCTCTTTTTCCTCACATCGATGAAACAAACACGCACTCACACAGAGGCGGCAGGTAGCTTAGCAGTTAGATCATTGAGCCAGTTAACCAAAAGGTTGTGTGTTCGAATCCCTGAGCCAACAAGGTGAAAACTCTGTCGATGTGCCTTTGAGCAAGGTACTTAACCCTAATTGCTCCAGGGTTGCTGTTTATTATGGCAGACCCTGGCCGTGACCCCACTCTCTGAGGGAGAGTTGGGATATGCCAAAAACACATTTCCAATTCACACTTGTAAATAGGACAAATGTAAGCACCCACCAAATTATTTATTTTATTACACACACACACACAAGCACAGACGTAACCTTCTAGAAAGCGTGAGTGCTATGGCAACAGAGGCTTCCAGGGTTAAAACAGATCAATAATGCATTGGGAGTACAACGAGTCAGCATTCTGGAATATTCATTACGTAAGGGATAATCAACGAGAGGCTATGCGTTCTCTGAAAAATAGTGCACGAAATGGAAAGTGTATTCCACGACGTGTTAGTGGAGTGGAACTAACCTTCCACGGAGTTGCATTATTTTCCATAGAACGCATGAGTTGATGTTGATTATCCCTTTTATTTCATGGCTATAAATTAACATATTTGCCGCTAGAAATGTATTAATTTGCCAGTAGAAATGTGACAACACCCACTGAATTAGCTAGCAAGTTTACTAGCTAGCTGGATAGCTACAGTAGTTGCCTTGGTAACCAAGCAAACAGACATGTTACCTTAGCTAACCAAACCGTCATCCTAGCTTGCTATTATGAAAATCGAATTCAACTTTGACATAATGTTTTCAATTCGACTTTTGCTTTCAAAAGCAGCTCAAAAATAGAACATGTAAGAATGAACTTCATAGCCATTGAATTATACCGTACAATTATACTGTGCGTTCTATGGAAATAATGCACTCTCTAGAATGCCCTTTAAACCAATCAGAAACACTATTCAGCAATATCATGGTATAAATGGTAGTTAGCACTTTTATTAGAACTAAACAAAAACATCCTATTAATCTCATGGAATGTGGATATTTTTGGTTGTGGAAACACTGCACAAACCTGGATCTGAAACAGAGATTATTATACACCCCCTTGGTTTTAATTTGGTCATTTGGAGACCATGAATTGAAAGTAATGACCAGGTATATGAGGGCGCCTATCTGTGGGGGCCAGAGTTATCAGGACAGATGTTAACTTAATGTGACCATTCATACTAGGGTTGGGCGGTATCCAGATGTTCATGCCTTCATACTGTTCCTGTACCATACCGGGGTATACGGTATTACCGGCAGTGCACACAAGGGGCGCTATTTATTTCCAAACATAAAAAACCCCCGCATACAGTACAGTATACCGCCCAAGCCTAATTCATACTGTAAGATGTCTATGTTCATACAGTACATGTCTCTAAGTCAAGTCAGTGAGAAAGGAATCATGCCATGTCTATTGTCAGAGCAACCAGAGGTAAGGCATTGCTTTGGAAGAAGTGGCACACAGTAACAGTACACACTATGGAGTGAGTCTGCTAGCATGCCACAATTGTGAAATCCTTTGTTAAGGGTCAGTAGTATGCTTGGTAAGTGTTCAAGTAGTTCAAGTAATTACTGTAACACTGCAGCCTGAAGCTTCATAGATTATCTGAATGACAAATGGCTGTGAATTAATTAGCTACTGATGTCAGTATCAACATCCTCCATGACAGTAGTATTAAATTACAGTTTGAATATGAACTGATAATGGACACTGCAGAAATCATGAGATCAGATACGGCTCTAAACACCATTGAATCCCTCCGTCTTCATGCCTTACTGTAGCTTCTAGGAAAAAAGCTCTGGCTGGTTCAGTACTGCAACTGAGGCTTTCTGTGCTCACAGTCACACATAACAAAGCCCTCCATCCAAACCTCTCTCCCTTTCTCTCTCTTTCCCTTCTCCTCTCATAACTCTATCACACTCTCCTATAGCTGAGTCAGCTGAGACACTTCTAGTTATCAGAGCAGCTGGAAGAATGAGATGTTTTCTATGCTCCTCTGTCTTATCATGTGAAAAAATTAAGCGTTCAAACTGCAGATCTAGGATCAGTTTACCTTACCCAACTAAATCCTAACCCTAACCCATCGGGAAGTGAAACCCAAAACTAATGTTAGATCAGTGTCTAGGGGCAATTTGATCCTCTTCCACCACAGACTCGTTTTAAGGTACAACCTTTTTTAGAACACATTACCAGGAGCAGGCGGGTTGAAACCATTTTTAGACAGGCATATGGCTGGGTGTATAGTACTGAGACACTGAGGGGTCCTTGTGTTGTGATGTGACAGGAGCTGAGGAATGCCCACAGTGAGGAGATCATGGGGATTCGCCGGGAGGAGGAGATGGAGATGTCTGACGACGACGAGGATGAGAGCCCCTGTAAGAAGATACGCATGGAGGAAAATGGTAGGACAGACACGAGCCCAATCCCAAACTTACCCCTGGCATAGTCCCTAACTCTTGGCCCTTAACCCTTAGCCCCTAAGCACTTATACCTTTTAATGATGGCAGGCCACTGTAGCTCATAAATCACCAGACTGCTAAAGTATACAGTGCCTTCAGAAAGGATTCCTCTAGGAGTATGCCTGTGCTTAGCTCTATTCCATGCTTGCCGATGACAAGGATACCCATAACATGATGCAGCCACCACGATGCTTGAAAAAATATTCAGCAGTTTTACTTTAGTGCCTTATAAACAGGACACATGTTTTAGAAGTATTTGTATTCTGTAAATGCTTCCTTCTTTTCACTCAGTCATTTAGGTTAGTATTGTGGAGTAACTACAATCTTGTTGATCCATCCTCAGTTTTCTCCTATCACAACCATTAAACTCTGTAACTGTTTTAAAGTCACCATTGGCCTCATGGTGAAATCCCTGAGTGGTTTCCTTCCTCTTCAGCAACTGAGTTAGGAAGGACATCTGTATCTTTGTAGTGACTAGGTGTATTGATACACCATCCAAAGTGTAATTAATAACTTCACCATGCTCAAAGGGATATTCAATGTCTGCTTTTTTTTATTTTGACTCATCTACCAATAGGTACCCATCTTTGCGAAGCATTGGAAAACATCCCTGGTCTTTGTGTGTGTGTGTGTGCGTGTATGCATATGTGTATTTGTGTGTGTACATTGTGTCTAACCCTCTCTCCCCTCCTCCTCTCCAGGTGTGTGTGTCTTGTGTCTAACCCTCTCTTTCCTCTTCAGGTGTGTGTCTTGTGTCTAACCCTCTCTCCCCACCTCCTCTCCAGGTGTGTGTGTCTTGTGTCTAACCCTCTCTCCCCTCCTCCTCTCCAGGTGTGTGTGTCTTGTGTCTAACCCTCTCTCCCCTCCTCCTCTCCAGGTGTGTGTGTCTTGTGTCTAACCCTCTCTCCCCTCCTCCTCTCCAGGTGTGTGTGTCTTGTGTCTAACCCTCTCTCCCCTCCTCCTCTCCAGGTGTGTGTGTCTTGTGTCTAACCCTCTCTCCCCTCCTCCTCTCCAGGTGTGTGTGTCTTGTGTCTAACCCTCTCTCCCCGCCTCCTCTCCAGGTGTGTGTGTCTTGTGTCTAACCCTCTCTCCCCGCCTCCTCTCCAGGTGTGTGTGTCTTGTGTCTAACCCTCTCTCCCCTCCTCCTCTCCAGGTGTGTGTGGCCAGTCTGGGGCCTCTCTGAGGGAGGAGAATGACTCTCTGCGTTGGCAGCTGGACGCCTACAGGAATGAGGTGGAGCTGCTGAGGAAGGAGCAAGGCAAGGCTTGCCGCCCTGACGACCCTGAACACTTCCCCGACACACACACACACCTGCTGCAGCAGAGCATGCACAACATGCAACAGGTACACACACACACACACACACACACACACACACACACACACACACACACACACACACACACACACACACACACACACACACACACACACACACACACACACACACACACACACACACACATGCAGCAGTTACAACATTCCACCATCTATGCCTGTATCATACTGCACCTGTGTTTACACCTGTGAGTCCGCCAGATCAGAGGCAGTAGTGATGACAATGCGGTATATTGATTGGTGTATTTTTATGCATTTTTTTTACACTTATTTTACCAGATAAGTTGACTGAGAACACATTTTCATTAACAGTGTAATGAACATGGTGGGAGACAGAGAGCTGGTTTCAAGCGCAGGGTGCAGCAGGTGTGTAATGTAAAGGACCACAGGAGGAGGCAGGTAGCTGGGTCCAGGGGCAGGCAGAAGGTCATACACAGGGGGTCCAAAAAGGCAACATTACAGGCAGGGAAAAGGCTAGTAATGTAGTCCAGGAGATCAGGCAATAGGTTGATAACAGGAAATCTGAGGCTAAAATACAGGCAGGGAATAGGCAAAAGACGTCATTAGTGAGGCAGGCAAAAACTATCATACACGGGAGGAGTAAATTACAGGAAGCACAGCACTCAGCAAGACGTGTGTCACAAAACAAACAATACCTCACAGTGATGGGGTGCAAAGAACTGAACTAAATAGTGTGTGATAATGACATACAGGTGTGTGAACAGGTGATTAGAATTCAGGTGATAGGGATCTGGAGAGTGAGCTGCGTTCAGGGGATCTAGGTGTTTGAGGGTGTGGGCTGGAGAGTGAGCTGCGTTCAGGGGATCTAGGTGTTTGAGAGTGTGGGCTGGAAAGTGAGCTGCGTTCAGGGGATCTAGGTGTTTGAGAGTGTGGGCTGGAGAGTGAGCTGCGTTCAGGGGATCCAGGTGTTTGATGGTGTGGGCTGGAGAGTGAGCTGCGTTCAGGGGATCTACGTGTTTGAGGGTGTGGGCTGGAGAGTGAGCTGCGTTCAGGGGATCTAGGTGTTTCAGAGTGTGGGCTGGAGAGTGAGCTGTGTTCAGGGGATCTAGGTGTTTGAGAGTGTGGGCTGGAAAGTGAGCTGCGTTCAGGGGATCTAGGTGTTTGAGAGTGTGGGCTGGAGAGTGAGCTGCGTTCAGGGGATCTAGGTGTTTGAGGGTGTGGGCTGGAGAGCGAGCTGCGTTCAGGGGATCTAGGTGTTTGAGAGTGTGGGCTGGAGAGTGAGCTGCGTTCAGGGGATCTAGGTGTTTGAGAGTGTGAGTTGGAAGCAGACGTTACAAACAGCAACGACCTGGGGAATAGTTGTCCTGCCTGAGCATTCAAAATGTGGGCTGGGCATCCTGAAGATGACTATAATAATAAGATAAATCAAATCATGTAACTTTAGGGTGTCAGGGAAAATGTATGGAGTAAAAAGTACATTATTTTCTTTAGGAATGTAGTGAAGTAAAAGTAGTCAAAAATATAAATAGTAAAGTAAAGTACAGATACCCGAAAAAACGACTTAAGTAAAAAATACTTGAAAGGACTACTTAAATATTTTACACCACTGAGTAATTGATAAAGCATAAATACAATACAGTGCCATCACATGCTGCAGGTATTTGGACCAGTACTTTCACTAGCAAAAGGTCATAGCACAAGTACATAGGAACACTCTGATGTATTCTGAGTCTCCTGTCCACCACAATCACAATCCCTCCCTTTACAACCTGACTCAGACAGACCAACACACAGTCACATGTCTGCTTACTGCTGTTCCTGCTTACTCTACACTAACACCTTCTGCCACTGGTGTCACCTCTGTGTTCATCATCTTCTCTGTTGTTTCTGTCCTCCCAGCACTGTGTGCTTCTCTCTCTGTCTCTCTAACTGTGTTGTGGTCTGTTGTGTAACTGTCTCTCTATCTAACTGTGTTCAAATCAAGTCAAATCAAACTTTATTTGTCACATGCGCCGAATACAACAAGTGCAAACTTTACAGTGAAATGCTTACTTACAAGCCCTTAACTAACAGTGCAGTTCAAGAAGAGTTAAGAAAATATTTACCAAATAAACTAAAGTAAAAAATTCTAAAAAGTAACACAATAAAATAACGAGGCTATATACAGGGGGTACCGGTTAGTTGAGTGTGCGGGGGTACAGGTTAGTCCAGGTCATTTGTACATGGAGGTAGGGGTGAAGTGACTATGCATAGATAATAAACTAAGTAGTAGCAGTGTACAAAACAAATGGGGGGAGGCGTGTCAATGTAAATAGTCTGGTGCCATTTGATTAATTGTTCAGCAGTCTTATGGCTTGGGGGTAGAAGCTGTTAAGGAGCCTTTTGGTATTAGACTTGGCACTCCGGTACCGTGCGGTAGCAGAGAGAACAGTCTATGACTTGGGTGACTGGAGTCTCTGACAATTTTATGGGATTTCCTCTGACACCGCCTAGTATATAGGTCCTGGATGGCAGGAAGCTTGGCCCCAGTGATGTACCACGCACTATCCTCTGTAGCGCCTTATGGTCAGATGCCGAGCAGTTGCCATACCAGGCGGTGATGCAACCGGTCAGGATGCTCTCGATGGTGCAGCTGTAGAACCTTTTGAGGATCTGGGGACCTGAGGGGGAAAAGGTTTTGTTGTGCCCTCTTCACGTCTGTCTTGGTGTGTTTGGACCATGATAGCTTGTTGGTGATGTGGACAGCAAGGAATATGAAACTCTCGACCCGCTCCACTACAGCACCGTTGATGTTAATGGAGGCCTGTTCGGCCCGCCTTTTCCTGTAGTCCACGATCAGCTCCTTTGTCTTGCTCACATTGAGGGAGAGGTTGTTGTCCTGGCACCACACTGCCAGTTCTCAGACCTCCTCCTATAGGCCGTCTCATCGTTGTCGGTGATCAGGCCTACCACTGTTGTGTCATCTGCAAACTTAATGATGGTGTTGGAGTCGTGTTTGGCCACGCAGTCGTGGGTGAACAGGGAGTACAGGAGGGGACTAAGTACACACCCATGAGGGGCCCAGTGTTGTAGTCTGTTGTGTAACTGTCTCTCTCTCTAACTGTGTTGTGGTCTGTTGTGTAACTGTCTCTCTCTCTAACTGTGTTGTAGTCTGTTGTGTAACTGTCTCTCTCTCGCTGTGTCTCTCTCTCTAACTGTGTTGTGGTCTGTTGTGTAACTGTCTCTCTAACTGTGTTGTAGTCTGTTGTGTAACTGTCTCTCTCTCGCTGTGTCTCTCTCTCCAACTGTGTTGTGGTCTGTTGTGTAACTGTCTCTCTCTCGCTGTGTCTCTCTCTCTAACTGTTGTGGTCTGTTGTGTAACTGTCTCTCTCTCTCTGTGTCTCTCTCTCTAACTGTGTTGTGGTCTGTTGTGTAACTGTCTCTCTATCTCTGTGTGTCTCTCTCTCTAACTGTTGTGGTCTGTTGTGTAACTGTCTCTCTCTCTGTGTCTCTCTCTCTAACTGTGTTGTAGTCTGTTGTGTAACTGTCTCTCTATCTCTGTGTCTCTCTCCTCCCAGCAATTGCTGAGTCTGCAGGAGCAGCTGAGGAGTAAGGAGGTGGTGCTGGAGCAGGCTAGAGACGAGCACAGATACCTGCAGGGAGAAGTCCTAGCCCTGAGAGACAAGGTGAGAGAACACACACACACACACACACACACACACACACACACACACACACACACCACACACACACACACACACACACACACACACACACACACACACACACACACACACACACACACACACACAACACACACACACACACACACACACACACACACACACACACACACACACACACACACACACACACGAGAGTGTAGACTCATATGACTGAGCTAGATGGGAGGGAGTTGGGTACATGGTTTTGATGTAGTGGCATTCTAGTATTTATTTTGGCAGGTTACTATACAGTAACTATCTCTTAAAGTATTCTCTTTCTCTCCCTCCATATCTCTTTCTATTGCTGTTTCTATGAAAGTGGCTCTCACTTTCTCTCACTTTCCCTCAGTAGGGGGTCACACGCATGCACGCACACACACACACACACACACACACACACATACACATGCACGCATGCACATACACGCACACACACTTTGCATCCCCAGAAGCACTGTACTGTTGAGTGAGAATAATGCAACCAGTGGATGGATGAATTCTATCTGATTTCTATCTGATGATGCTAACTGTTATTGTTATTGGACTGAGGTAATGGGAACATCAATGAGAACAGAACTCCTGTGGAGAAAGAATGTATTCAGCTGGAATCAGAGAGATGGATACCTAGTGAGGATAAATAGATAAAAAAATAGAAAGATAGTTGAACGTCCAGGGAGGATATATTGTTTCCATACAGTCTAAAGATCCTACATACACTACATGGCCAAAAGTATGTGGACACCTGCTTGTCGAACATCTCATTCCAAAATCAAGGGTTTTAATATTGAGTTGGTCCCCCCTTTGCTGCTATAACAGCCTCCACTCTTCTGGGAAGGCTTTCCACTAGATGTTGGAACATTTCTGAGGGGACTTGCTTCCAGGCACTGGTGTTGGGGGATTAGGCCTGGCTCCCAGTCGGCGTTCCAATTTATCCCAAAGGTGTTCGATGGGGTTGACGTCAGGGGCATTGTCATGCTGAAACAGGAAAGGGCCTTCCCTAAACAGATTGCATGGCTTGTGCTCAATTTTATACACCTGCCAGCAACAGGTGTGGCTGAAATAGCCAAATTCAGTCATTTGAAGGGGTGTCCACATACTTTTGTAAATATAGTGCAAAACAGCTACCTGGATCCTGCTTCTGTTATTAAGAACATGCTCTATGCCTCTGCTTGTTACCAGGGTTACCAGTGTGAATGGTCAGTACTTGATGTTGGTCTCTGTCTTGATCTCTTTCTGTCTTGTTCTCTTTCTGTCTTGTTCTCTTTCTGTCTTGTTCTCTTTCTGTCTTGTTCTCTGTCTGATTTGTTCTCTGTCTGTCTTGTTCTCTGTCTGTCTTGTTCTCTGTCTGTCTTGTTCTCTTTCTGTCTTGTTCTCTGTCTGTCTTGTTCTCTTTCTGTCTTGTTCTCTGTCTGTCTTGTTCTCTGTCTGTCTTGTTCTCTTTCTGTCTTGTTCTCTGTCTGTCTTGTTCTCTGTCTTGTTCTCTGTCTGATTTGTTCTCTGTCTGTCTTGTTCTCTGTCTGTCTTGTTCTCTGTCTGTCTTGTTCTCTGTCTGTCTTGATCTCTTTCTGTCTTGTTCTCTGTCTGATTTGTTCTCTGTCTGTCTTGTTCTCTGTCTGTCTTGTTCTCTGTCTGTCTTGTTCTCTTTCTGTCTTGTTCTCTGTCTGTCTTGTTCTCTGTCTTGTTCTCTGTCTGATTTGTTCTCTGTCTGTCTTGTTCTCTGTCTGTCTTGTTCTCTGTCTGTCTTGTTCTCTGTCTGTCTTGATCTCTTTCTGTCTTGTTCTCTGTCTGATTTGTTCTCTGTCTGTCTTGTTCTCTGTCTGTCTTGATCTCTTTCTGTCTTGTTCTCTGTCTGATTTGTTCTCTGTCTGTCTTGTTCTCTGTCTGTCTTATTCTCTTTCTGTCTTGTTCTCTGTCTGTCTTGTTCTCTGTCTGTCTTATTCTCTTTCTGTCTTGTTCTCTGTCTGTCTTGTTCTCTGTCTGTCTTGTTTTCAGATGCTAACTAATGGGGATGTAGTCGAGGGGAACAACGGAGAAACACCTGAGAAGGTCTGTCTGCTCCAATACACACCACTATACTGTACCCACACAATACTCCACGCACACACACACACACACACACACACACACACACACACACACACACACACACACACACACACACACACACACACACACACACACACACACCCGCCCGTGCACACCACACACAAACACACACATACACACATGCGCCCGTGCACACACACACACACACACACACACACACACACACACACACACACACACACACACACACACACACACACACACACACACACACACACACACACACACACACACACACACCACACACAAACACACACATACACACATGCGCCCGTGCACACACACACACACACACACACACACACACACACACACACACACACACACACACACACACACACACACACACACACACACACACACACACACACACACACTCATCATCTCGATACCCTCTTCTTGAGTGCTTTTATTGACCCAGCCGGCTAGTGTGAGGAGACGTCAGTATCTGATGGGGGATAGGCCTATGCATTAAGGGTGGGTGTGATATGGGGGTAAGTAAAATAGTGTTTGTGTGTGGAGGGGTTAGGGTTTGTAGTGGCTTACTGTGTATGTCCCTTGTGCCCTGTGAAAGGCAGACATGGACTGGAGTGGAGAAGAGAAGGAGACAGGGGAATCCCATTGGAGTAACACCAGTAGCACCAGCCACTCTCCTCTCTCTCATAAAAATAACCCTACCCCAGTGACTACACACACACGTGGTCGCACGTACACACATACAGGACATGCACACACACACCCCCGCCCGTGCACACCACACACACACACACACACACACACACACACACACACACACACACACACACACACACACACACACACACACACACACACACACACACCCGCCCGTGCACACCACACACAAACAAACACACACACACACACACACACACACACACACACACACACACACACACACACACACACACACACACACACACACACACCCGCCCGTGCACACCACACACAAATACACACAAACACACACACACACACACACACACACACACACACACACACACACACACACACACACACACACACACACACACACACACACACACACACACACCCCCGCCCGTGCACACCACACACAAACACACACATACACACATGTGCCCGTACACACACACACACACACACACACACATACACACACACACACACACAGACACACACACACACACGTGTGCTGAACATTACTCTGCCCCTGTAGTTACTGAAGTGGAAGCTGATATCATGCTTTCACTATCTAATTCTCCTTATGCAGAAGTAGCAGCAGCAGTAGTATCAGTTCCCATTGCATTTGTGTGTCTATAAGGACAGCATTGTGTGTGTGTGTCTATAAGGACAGCATTGTGTGTGTGTCTATAAGGACAGCATTGTGTGTGTGTCTATAAGGACAGCATTGTGTGTGTGTCTATAAGGACAGCATTGTGTGTGTGTCTATAAGGACAGCATTGTGTGTGTGTCTATAAGGACAGCATTGTGTGTGTGTCTATAAGGACAGCATTGTGTGTGTGTCTATAAGGACAGCATTGTGTGTGTGTCTATAAGGACAGCATTGTGTGTGTCTATAAGGACAGCATTGTGTGTGTGTCTATAAGGACAGCATTGTGTGTGTGTGTGTGTCTATAAGGACAGCATTGTGTGTGTGTCTATAAGGACAGCATTGTGTGTGTGTCTATAAGGACAGCATTGTGTGTGTGTCTATAAGGACAGCATTGTGTGTGTGTCTATAAGGACAGCATTGTGTGTGTGTGTGTGTCTATAAGGACAGCATTGTGTGTGTGTCTATAAGGACAGCATTGTGTGTGTGTCTATAAGGACAGCATTGTGTGTGTGTCTATAAGGACAGCATTGTGTGTGTGTGTCTATAAGGACAGCATTGTGTGTGTGTCTATAAGGACAGCATTGTGTGTGTGTCTATAAGGACAGCATTGTGTGTGTGTGTCTATAAGGACAGCATTGTGTGTGTGTCTATAAGGACAGTATTGTGTGTGTGTCTATAAGGACAGCATTGTGTGTGTGTCTATAAGGACAGTATTGTGTGTGTGTCTATAAGGACAGCATTGTGTGTGTGTCTATAAGGACAGCATTGTGTGTGTGTCTATAAGGACAGCATTGTGTGTGTGTCTACAGGTAGTGAACGGGTGTGCGACCACTCTGTACCACAGCAGAAACAGGAGGAGTGAAGCAGCTATGAGAGGAGCCCTCACATCAGAGAGAGAGGCTCTGCTACTGGGTGAATATTATCTACTATCTATAACATACAGTATGTCATGTCAATTATACACTCTTTACTGGAAACCATATTGTCTACATTGTCTCCCTTTCTTCTGTAATAGTCAGCTGAGGGTTTTAATGTTGTGGTGAGGCTGAGGGTAGGGGGTGGATTGGTACATGTAGACATGTTGGAGGGGGGCCAATGTTTAATGGGGCGAAATGGTTTTGAAGCAGCCCACGCCTGTCTGTCATGTTCTTGGATGAAGAACCCAAGGATCGGGATGGGGGTTGGATGGAGGGGGACTCAGGGGACAGGTACTGTGGGTCTGTTTGCCAAGCAGGACTCTGCTGGCCCTGGCCACACACACATAAAATAATATTTCCCTATACACACACACATGCACACACGCAGGCACGTGCACACACACATACATTATCTCTCCCGGCTGCACACAGCGGTGCTCTGCTTGTGTTCACACACAGAAACACACTCCATCCACACAGAAACACAGCCTATTGCAGGGCGCTGGGGACACAGTGACAGACGAGGACGCCGTCAGCCAGAACAGAAGAAAAGACAAACTGGAGCCAGGAGAGAGGAGAGATAGAGACTGACTGGAGAACACAAATTGACTAATTCTCCTGCGGCTCTCTCCTCTCTCTCTCTCTTCCCCTCTACCATTCCCTCTCTCTCCTCCCCCTCTATTTCTTCCTCTCTCCTCCCTTCTATCGCTCTCCCCCTCTGCCTCTCCCTCTCTCTCTATCTCTCTCCCTCTCTCCTCCCCTTCTATCTCTCTCCCCCTCTGTATCCCTCTACCTCTCTCTTCCCCCTCTACCTCTCCCTCTCTCCTCCCCCCTACCTCTCCCTCTCCCCTCCCCCTTTCTCTCTCCCACTCTCTCCTCCCCCTCTACGTTCCTCCCTTTCAGCTCCCATAAATATAATTTCATCACAAAAGAAAAGCAGCCTCTATCTGATTCTGACTGAATGGATTGTATTAGCCTGATTTCCTTGTGTTTCCTGTCATTGTATGAATCTCCATACATCAAGCACAAAATAGTCCTGTGCCAATTCTCAGATGTACAGCTAGAAAGCGGAGTTCCCTTTGGTGCTGCAGAGAGGAGAGAGGAGAGCAGAGAGAGGAGGAGAGGAGAGAGAGGATGAGAGGAGAGAGGAGAGGAAATCAAATCAAATTTTATTGGTCACATGCACATGGTTAGCAGATGTTATTGCGAGTGTAGCGAAATGCTTGTGCTTCTAGTTCTGACAGTGCAGTAATATCTAACAAGTAATTTCTAACAATTCCAAAACAACTACCTTATACAAACAAATGTAAGTAAAGGAATGGAATAAGAATATATTAATATGTGGATGAGCAATGACAGAGCAGCATAGGCAAGATGCAATAGATAGTATAGAATACAGTATATACATATGAGATGAGTAATGCAAGATATGTAAACATTATTAAAATAGATTTATTAAAGTGACCAAGCAGAGGAGAGAGGAGATCAGAGAGGAGAGCAGAAGGAGATCAGAGAGGAGATCAGAGAGGAGAGCAGAGCAGAGAGGAGATCAGAGAGGAGATCAGAGGAGAGATCAGAGAGGAGATCAGAGAGGAGAGCAGAGCAGAGAGGAGATCAGAGAGGAGATCAGAGGAGAGATCAGAGAGGAGATCAGAGGAGAGACCAGAGGAGAGATCAGAGAGGAGATCAGAGAGGAGATCAGAGAGGAGATCAGAGAGGAGATCAGAGGAGAGACCAGAGGAGAGATCAGAGAGGAGATCAGAGAGGAGAGCAGAGAGGAGATCAGAGGAGAGATCAGAGGAGAGATCAGAGAGGAGATCAGAGGAGAGATCAGAGAGGAGATCAGAGGAGAGATCAGAGAGGAGATCAGAGGAGAGCAGAGAAGAGATCAGAGGAGAGCAGAGAGGAGAGCAGAGGAGAGAGGAGAGCAGAGAGGAGAGCAGAGGAGAGATGAGAGCAGAGAGGAGAGCAGAGAGCAGAGAGATGAGAGCAGAGAGGAGAGCAGAGGAGAGATGAGAGCAGAGAGGAGAGCAGAGAGGAGAGGAGAGCAGAGAGGAGAGCAGAGAGGAGAGCAGAGAGGAGAGCAGAGAGGAGAGCAGAGCAGAGGAGAGATGAGAGCAGAGGAGAGATGAGAGCAGAGGAGAGATGAGAGCAGAGGAGAGATTAGAGATGAGAGCAGAGAGATGAGAGCAGAGAGATGAGAGCAGAGAGATGAGAGCAGAGAGATTAGAGCAGAGCAGAGCAGAGAGGAGAGCAGAGAGATGAGAGCAGAGAGATGAGAGCAGAGAGATGAGAGATGAGAGCAGAGATGAGAGCAGAGATGAGAGCAGAGAGGAGAGCAGAGAGATGAGAGCAGAGAGATGAGAGCAGAGAGATGAGAGCAGAGATGAGAGCAGAGATGAGAGCAGAGATGAGAGCAGAGAGGAGAGATGAGAGCAGAGAGGAGAGATGAGAGCAGAGAGGAGAGCAGAGAGGAGAGAGGAGAGCAGAGGAGAGATGAGAGCAGAGAGATGAGAGGAGAGCAGAGATGAGAGCAGAGATGAGAGAGGAGAGCAGAGAGGAGAGCAGAGATGAGAGCAGAGGAGAGCAGAGGAGAGATGAGAGCAGAGAGGAGAGCAGAGAGGAGAGCAGAGGAGAGATGAGAGCAGAGATGAGAGGAGAGCAGAGAGGCGAGAGGAGAGCAGAGATGAGAGCAGAGGAGAGCAGAGGAGAGATGAGAGCAGAGAGGAGAGAGGAGTAGGCAGCAGAACATTTATCTCTTTTAGCGCGGCCCACAGAAAGCCAACATGAAGGAGAGGAGAGGCAGAGTTCTCTATCTCCCTGCCAGCAAGCTGCCCTGCCTGCTTCCCAGCCTGCTTCCCTGCCTGCTTCCCTGCCTGCCGCAGACACCACAGCTTCTGGACTTTTCATTTAATAACCAACACAGGCGTCTATAAGGGACACACACCTACACACACACAGACACGCGCCAGCATGCATGGATACACACTCGTCTGCAATCTGCAAACAACCCCCCCCCCCCCCCCCCCCCATGTTACGTCATATAAATCAGGGGAGTAAATATTGGCTCTGGGTTCCCAGGGGACTGAATTATATCCTCTCCCCCTGAGTGGCTATGCTACCTCTGCAGGACTTCAGTAATCAACTCAAGTGCTCTTTGTGCTCGGAACAGCGTTTATTGCATTTATTTCACGACACGTCAGCAAGATGCAGACTGCAGCTTTGGAGGAGAACTGGAGCTGAACAGCCTGTTTTCCCTTCCCTGTCTCTCTTCCTCTTCCTCTCTCTCGGCAGGCATCATATCTACCTTCCTCCATGTCCACCCGTTTGGAGCCAACATCGACTATCTGTGGTCCTACATTCAGAGACTAGACACTACGGTCAGTTTCTTTACATGAAATAGTCACTCAAATAGAGAAAGGGAATAAAGCTGTGAGGAAATGAAATCTCATCTAATTGTTGCACAAATAAGAACTTAGACCTGTTAGGTGATCCCACCTGTCCCTGTCCCTGTCCCTGTCCCTGTCCCGTCCAGGTGTCAGCGGGGGAGTTGGAGTTTCTGATGGGTCGTCTGCCCAGTGTCTTCAGACAGGAGCTGAGTGGAGTGGGAGCCACGCTGGAGAAACGATGGAAGTTCTGTGGCTTCCAGAGCCTCGGCTCTGTGTGACACAGGAACCCCCCCCCCACACACACACACATACACACACTGTATGGAACAGGACACACACACATCGGATGACCCAGGACTCACACACGGCCTGAAAGACCACATGTGGAACAGAAACATACACACTTCCTGACCAGCCTCAAAACCTGGTGGACACATGAATAGAAGGCGTGTCAAATCCACAGACTGTTCGAACGGTGTGTGTGTATGTTGCGTATCCACAGACATCCACAGTGCATAGTGCTAATACTCAAACACAAACAGACACGGGAAAAGAACAAAAGCTACAAGATCCCCTGATGGATCTTTCAGAGTTATATCTTTGCAAGGGATCTGCTGCCACTGAGGTAGAGGGACCCACATGGATCTCTACTTGATGCTGTATAACTAAATCCACTGATGTCAGCCAAAGTGGTCACAGAGCAGACCTCTATGGTAATAGGGTGACCCGACCCCAGCCAACAGAACAGAAGGTTCTCAGTCCTAACGTCTCTCTCTCATGGACTGGAATGGTTTGAGATGCCTCTCTCTGATTTCAGACTCTCTCTCCCTCTGTTCCCTCTCTCTCTCTCTGTTCTTTCTCTCTCTCTGTATCCTCTCTCTCTCTGTTCTTTCTCTCTCTCTCTCTGTTCTTTCTCTCTGTATCCTCTCTCTCTCTGTATCCTCTCTCTCTCTGTTCTTTCTCTCTCTCTGTATCCTCTCTCTCTCTGTTCTTTCTCTCTCTCTCTCTGTTCTTTCTCTCTGTATCCTCTCTCTCTCTGTTCTTTCTCTCTCTCTGTTCTTTCTCTCTGTATCCTCTCTCTCTCTGTTCTTTCTCTCTCTCTGTTCTTTCTCTCTCTGTATCCTCTCTCTCTCTGTTCTTTCTCTCTCTCTGTTCTTTCTCTCTCTCTCTGTTCCCTCTCTCTCTCTGTATCCTCTCTCTCTCTGTTCTTTCTCTCTCTCTGTATCCTCTCTCTCTCTGTTCTTTCTCTCTCTCTCTCTGTTCTTTCTCTCTGTATCCTCTCTCTCTCTGTTCTTTCTCTCTCTCTGTTCTTTCTCTCTCTGTATCCTCTCTCTCTCTGTATCCTCTCTCTCTCTGTTCTTTCTCTCTCTGTATCCTCTCTCTCTCTGTTCTTTCTCTCTCTCTGTTCTTTCTCTCTCTGTATCCTCTCTCTCTCTGTTCTTTCTCTCTCTGTATCCTCTCTCTCTGTTCTTTCTCTCTCTCTCTCTGTATCTTCTCTCTCTCTGTTCTTTCTCTCTCTCCCTCTGTATCCTCTCTCTCTCTGTTCTTTCTCTCTCTCTGTTCTGTATCTTCTCTCTCTCTCTGTATCTTCTCTCTCTCTCTGTATCCTCTCTCTCTCTCTGTATCCTCTCTCTCTCTGTTCTTTCTCTCTCTCCCTCTGTATCCTCTCTCTCTCTGTTCTTTCTCTCTCTCTGTTCTGTATCTTCTCTCTCTGTTCTTTCTCTCTCTCTCTCTGTATCCTCTCTCTCTCTGTATCCTCTCTCTCTCTGTTCTTTCTTTCTCTCTCTCTGTATCCTCTCTCTCTCTGTTCTTTCTCTCTCTCCCTCTGTATCCTCTCTCTCTCTGTTCTTTCTCTCTCTCTGTTCTGTATCTTCTCTCTCTCTCTGTATCTTCTCTCTCTCTCTGTATCCTCTCTCCCTCTGTATCCTCTCTCTCTCTGTTCTTTCTCTCTCTCCCTCTGTATCCTCTCTCTCTGTATCCTCTCTCTCTGTATCCTCTCTCTCTCTGGAGCAGTTGTGTAACTGGTCTGTCAACAGTTGACTTCCACTAGGCTGGGAGGGATCCATGAATATCGGACTGCTGCAACTGAAATATGGACGGGAATTGGAGAATTGGGGAATGGGTGTGGGGGAGTACAGGACAGATTTCTAACTGTGACCCTTGTTACCCCTCACGTCCAGTGTGTTCTGGGGCTGTAAAAACTCAGTTTCACACTCCATCAGACCTGCAGCGTTAGCCAGACAGACAGACAGACAGACAGACAGACAGACAGACAGACAGACAGACAGACAGACAGACAGACAGACAGACAGACAGACAGACAGACAGACAGACAGACAGACAGACAGACAGACAGACAGACAGACAGACAGACAGACAGACAGACAAAGAACATACTCAACAGCTCTCTCTCTCTCTTTCTCTCTCTCTCTCGCTCTCTTTCTCTCTCTCTCTCTCGCTCTCTTTCTCTTTCTCTCTCTCTCCTGACTTTAGTAGCCTACTGATACTGTTGGGTTTGGATTTTAGGTCTACATATCCATATATGGATGTCTCTATCTCTGTCTGTCTCTCTCCCTCTGCTCTGGCCTTGTGTCCAGTGTGTGCTGTGCTTGTTGTCTCTGTTTAATTGGTATCTACTCATTTAAATTATGTTTTCTAATCGAATAAAATGTTTTTATCCAAAACTCATCTGATCAATCCAAAACATTTTAAATTCAAGAAGCTTTATAGGTATGACACGCAACTAAATTCACATTATCAAGGCTGGTAATGGCAAGACAAGGCTGGTAATGGCAAGACAATGCTACAAATGGCAAAATATCAAAGCTTGTGCATACAGTAGATTTGAAATGTATGTTTTGGTTTTCTGTTTGTGATCCAGATAGTGAGCTGATATTCCATGTTGGATGATGTGGTGTGCCTCTCTGATGATGGAGGATAAAATACTATATTAATACTGGATGAGGAGTGGTACTCCACTCTTCTCTCCTCCTCTCCCTGTACTCTCTCCTCTAATTCTGATCGTGTGCTGGTGTGCTCTATTCTGGTAAATCTGGACTGATGTAAAGCAAGCATCATTCATGCAGGCAAACTACGATTTTTTGGGGGGGTGAGCATGGCCTTATTCCTGTTAAAGCATATTGGATGACTGTATTCATATTCCATACACCCAGCTCAATGTAACAGCGATAGGTTTAGGCTACTAAATGATACTCTTAATTTTCCCTATACCCATCATGAGATTCCTACAACCTAGCCTACGAATGAAAGTTCATAACGTAGGTGCACAGGTCGAGAGACAAATTGTAGTAATCAAGGTGACAGACAGTGACACATTCAATACCCACATTCAATAACAGTTTCTATTGGACAAATTCAGGTTGGTTCGTTCCGTTTAAGAAACGTTTTTTCAACAGAATCGGCAGAATGAATACACCCCTGATCACCCGCACACACATTTCACTTTCATAGCAGCCACACAAACAGCATCGTCACTTTACATCACTCGTTGTATAATTCCTTCTCGCATCTACACGCTCTCCTCCTCTCAACTTTTCCCTTCAGTGCACAACACAACAGCTCTCTGTGACCTGGCAAAAAAAAACTTTCCAAGCCAAACCTTCATACCATAACCACTACACACAGCCTACATCGTTGTCACCATATTAGGTAATGTCATAGTCAACATAGCTACTAGAACTAACGCATTAGTAAACCTGCTACAATCACACAGTACAGTATGCAGCAAGCAGTTTAACAGTTACACCGGCGGGCCCCGGTGGCAATAAATAAATAAAACCGAAAGCTTACCTTGACTTGGAAAAGTTCCAGTGTTGGATAGCTTTAGCCAGCTAGCTAACATAAATAGCCTTCCTCTCTTTTTGAGCCGGATGTTTGAGTAGGCTAAATTAGCTAGCTGCATTAGCTAGCTAAATAAGTGAGTGAAAGTGAAAAGCTAGCTCGCTATATAGCTCCTTTATTTTTAAAGAAGTAAATGTTTTCAAAACTTTTCAACTATTGTCTTTCTCGCTCTTTGAGTCAACTACTCACCATATTTTATGCACTGCAGTGCTAGCTAGCTGTAGCTTATCCTTTTACTACTACTACTAGCTTATCCTTTTACTACTGATCCTTTGATTTGGTGGACAACATGTCAGTTCATGCTGCAAGAGCTCTGATAGGTTGGACAATGTCTTCCGGAAGTCATCATAATTACTGTGTAAGTCTATGGAAGGAGTTGAGAACCATGAGCCTCCAAGTTTTTTGTATAGAAGTCAATGTACCAAGAGGAGGATGGAAAATAGCTGTCCTCCGGCTGGCTAGACCATAGTGCTACCCCAGAGAGTGCTGTTGAGGTTACTTTTATTGCAAAACAGTGCGTTTAATCAGTTATTTGGTGACATGCATACATTTAGTATAGTTTAATCTAAAAAGGAATAAAAAATGTTTCACTTTTTATTTTTATGAAATTCACTGAGTAGGATGGTCCTCCCCTTCCTCCTCTGAGGAGCCTCAACTGACACAAACACACACACACACACACACACACACACACGCACGTATTACTTTGTCTGATGCAACATCAGGGTAAGCAGGGTAGTTGTCAGGAGGTCTATGTGGATCCGGTGTATAAGGTACGCACGACAGCAGATATGAGTAAATAAACGTATTTGACTCAACATATAATAAATGCAATACAAAAACAGACATTCCTACATAGAAACAATCACTCACAAACAAACATGGGGGAACAGAGGGTTAAATAATGAACAGGTAATTGGGGGATTGAAACCAGGTGTGTAAGACAAAGATAAAACAAATTGAAAATGAAAAGTGTATCGGCGATGGCTAGAAGGCCGGTGACGTCGACCGCCGAACGCCGCCCGAACAAGGAGAGGGACCGACTTCGACGGAAGTCGTGACAGTAGTAAATGCGAGGATCTGGCCCTGTCTGCTCTGCACTGACCGCTTTCTGCTCTCTGATGGACAGAGGATCACGGTAACCATGGAGACAGCAGTATGAAGGACGTTTGGGGTCAATTCCATTCCATTTCAATTACAGGAAGTAAACTGAAATACCAATTCCAATTCTCTTCAATGTTTTTCAACTAGGAAAATGTTGAAATAGAAATGGGTTTACTTTATGAATTGACTGGAAATTAAATGGAATTGATCCCAATCCTAATATGAACGGTCATAGGCATTTCCTAAGCAGCAGTAGTGGATGTACGTACCAGTCAGACCCATGTGTATATACTGTACCAGTCAGACCCATGTGTATGTACTGTAGCAGTCAGACAAATTTGTGTATGTACTGTACCAGTCAGACCCATGTGTGTGTACTGTACCAGTCAGACCCATGTGTGTGTACTGTACCAGTAAGACCCATGTGTATGTACTGTACCAGTCAGACCCATGTGTATATACTGTACCAGTCAGACCCATGTGTATATACTGTACCAGTCAGACCCATGTGTATGTACTGTACCAGTCAGACCCATGTGTATATACTGTACCAGTCAGACCCATGTGTATATACTGTACCAGTCAGACCCATGTGTATATACTGTACCAGTCAGACCCATGTGTATATACTGTACCAGTCAGACCCATGTGTGTATACTGTACCAGTCAGACCCATGTGTGTATACTGTACCAGTCAGACCCATGTGTGTGTACTGTACCAGTCAGACCCATGTGTGTGTACCAGTCAGACCCATGTGTATATACTGTACCAGTCAGACCCATGTGTGTATACTGTACCAGTCAGACCCATGTGTGTGTACTGTACCAGTCAGACCCATGTGTGTATACTGTACCAGTCAGACCCATGTGTGTATACTGTACCAGTCAGACCCATGTGTGTGTACTGTACCAGTCAGACCCATGTGTATATACTGTACCAGTCAGACCCATGTGTGTGTACTGTACCAGTCAGACCCATGTGTGTGTACCAGTCAGACCCATGTGTATATACTGTACCAGTCAGACCCATGTGTGTATACTGTACCAGTCAGACCCATGTGTGTATACTGTACCAGTCAGACCCATGTGTGTATACTGTACCAGTCAGACCCATGTGTATATACTGTACCAGTCAGACCCATGTGTGTATACTGTACCAGTCAGACCCATGTGTGTGTACCAGTCAGACCCATGTGTGTATACTGTACCAGTCAGACCCATGTGTGTATACTGTACCAGTCAGACCCATGTGTGTATACTGTACCAGTCAGACCCATGTGTATGTACTGTACCAGTCAGACCCATGTGTGTGTACTGTACCAGTCAGACCCATGTGTGTATACTGTACCAGTCAGACCCATGTGTGTGTACCAGTCAGACCCATGTGTATGTACCAGTCAGACCCATGTGTGTATACTGTACCAGTCAGACCCATGTGTGTATACTGTACCAGTCAGACCCATGTGTGTGTACTGTACCAGTCAGACCCATGTGTGTGTACTGTACCAGTCAGACCCATGTGTGTACTGTACCAGTCAGACCCATGTGTATATACTGTACCAGTCAGACCCATGTGTATGTACTGTACCAGTCAGACCCATGTGTATATACTGTACCAGTCAGACCCATGTGTGTATTCTGTACCAGTCAGACCCATGTGTGTGTACTGTACCAGTCAGACCCATGTGTGTACTGTACCAGTCAGACCCATGTGTGTGTACTGTACCAGTCAGACCCATGTGTATATACTGTACCAGTCAGACCCATGTGTATATACTGTACCAGTCAGACCCATGTGTGTGTACCAGTCAGACCCATGTGTGTATACTGTACCAGTCAGACCCATGTGTGTATACTGTACCAGTCAGACCCATGTGTATATACTGTACCAGTCAGACCCATGTGTGTATTCTGTACCAGTCAGACCCATGTGTGTATACTGTACCAGTCAGACCCATGTGTGTATTCTGTACCAGTCAGACCCATGTGTATATACTGTACCAGTCAGACCCATGTGTGTGTACCAGTCAGACCCATGTGTATATACTGTACCAGTCAGACCCATGTGTGTGTACTGTACCAGTCAGACCCATGTGTGTATACTGTACCAGTCAGACCCATGTGTGTGTACTGTACCAGTCAGACCCATGTGTGTATACTGTACCAGTCAGACCCATGTGTGTATACTGTACCAGTCAGACCCATGTGTGTGTACTGTACCAGTCAGACCCATGTGTGTGTACTGTACCAGTCAGACCCATGTGTGTGTACTGTACCAGTCAGACCCATGTGTGTATACTGTACCAGTCAGACCCATGTGTGTGTACTGTACCAGTCAGACCCATGTGTGTATACTGTACCAGTCAGACCCATGTGTGTATACTGTACCAGTCAGACCCATGTGTATGTACTGTACCAGTCAGACTCATGTGTGTGTACTGTACCAGTCAGACCCATGTGTGTGTACTGTACCAGTCAGACCCATGTGTGTATACTGTACCAGTCAGACCCATGTGTGTATACTGTACCAGTCAGACCCATGTGTGTGTACTGTACCAGTCAGACCCATGTGTGTATACTGTACCAGTCAGACCCATGTGTGTATACTGTACCAGTCAGACCCATGTGTGTGTACTGTACCAGTCAGACCCATGTGTATATACTGTACCAGTCAGACCCATGTGTGTTCGTACCAGTCAGACCCATGTGTGTATACTGTACCAGTCAGACCCATGTGTGTATACTGTACCAGTCAGACCCATGTGTGTATACTGTACCAGTCAGACCCATGTGTGTGTACTGTACCAGTCAGACCCATGTGTGTATACTGTACCAGTCAGACCCATGTGTGTATACTGTACCAGTCAGACCCATGTGTGTATACTGTACCAGTCAGACCCATGTGTGTATACTGTACCAGTCAGACCCATGTGTGTATACTGTACCAGTCAGACCCATGTGTGTGTACTGTACCAGTCAGACCCATGTGTGTATACTGTACCAGTCAGACCCATGTGTGTATACTGTACCAGTCAGACCCATGTGTGTGTACTGTACCAGTCAGACCCATGTGTGTGTACTGTACCAGTCAGACCCATGTGTGTGTACTGTACCAGTCAGACCCATGTGTGTATACTGTACCAGTCAGACCCATGTGTGTATACTGTACCAGTCAGACCCATGTGTGTATACTGTACCAGTCAGACCCATGTGTGTATACTGTACCAGTCAGACCCATGTGTGTATACTGTACCAGTCAGACCCATGTGTATATACTGTACCAGTCAGACCCATGTGTGTATACTGTACCAGTCAGACCCATGTGTGTATACTGTACCAGTCAGACCCATGTGTGTATACTGTACCAGTCAGACCCATGTGTGTATACTGTACCAGTCAGACCCATGTGTGTATACTGTACCAGTCAGACCCATGTGTATATACTGTACCAGTCAGACCCATGTGTGTGTACTGTACCAGTCAGACCCATGTGTGTTACTGTACCAGTCAGACCCATGTGTGTATACTGTACCAGTCAGACCCATGTGTGTATACTGTACCAGTCAGACCCATGTGTGTATACTGTACCAGTCAGACCCATGTGTGTATACTGTACCAGTCAGACCCATGTGTATATACTGTACCAGTCAGACCCATGTGTGTATACTGTACCAGTCAGACCCATGTGTGTATACTGTACCAGTCAGACCCATGTGTGTGTACTGTACCAGTCAGACCCATGTGTATATACTGTACCAGTCAGACCCATGTGTGTATACTGTACCAGTCAGACCCATGTGTGTATACTGTACCAGTCAGACCCATGTGTGTGTACTGTACCAGTCAGACCCATGTGTGTGTACTGTACCAGTCAGACCCATGTGTGTATACTGTACCAGTCAGACCCATGTGTGTGTACTGTACCAGTCAGACTCATGTGTGTGTACTGTACCAGTCAGACCCATGTGTGTGTACTGTACCAGTCAGACCCATGTGTGTATACTGTACCAGTCAGACCCATGTGTGTGTACTGTACCAGTCAGACCCATGTGTGTATACTGTACCAGTCAGACCCATGTGTGTATACTGTACCAGTCAGACCCATGTGTGTATACTGTACCAGTCAGACCCATGTGTGTATACTGTACCAGTCAGACCCATGTGTATATACTGTACCAGTCAGACCCATGTGTATATACTGTACCAGTCAGACCCATGTGTATATACTGTACCAGTCAGACCCATGTGTGTATACTGTACCAGTCAGACCCATGTGTGTATACTGTACCAGTCAGACCCATGTGTGTATACTGTACCAGTCAGACCCATGTGTATATACTGTACCAGTCAGACCCATGTGTGTGTACTGTACCAGTCAGACCCATGTGTGTGTACCAGTCAGACCCATGTGTATATACTGTACCAGTCAGACCCATGTGTGTATACTGTACCAGTCAGACCCATGTGTGTGTACCAGTCAGACCCATGTGTGTATACTGTACCAGTCAGACCCATGTGTGTATACTGTACCAGTCAGACCCATGTGTGTATACTGTACCAGTCAGACCCATGTGTATATACTGTACCAGTCAGACCCATGTGTGTGTACTGTACCAGTCAGACCCATGTGTGTATACTGTACCAGTCAGACCCATGTGTGTGTACCAGTCAGACCCATGTGTATGTACCAGTCAGACCCATGTGTGTATACTGTACCAGTCAGACCCATGTGTATATACTGTACCAGTCAGACTCATGTGTGTGTACTGTACCAGTCAGACCCATGTGTATATACTGTACCAGTCAGACCCATGTGTATATACTGTACCAGTCAGACCCATGTGTGTATACTGTACCAGTCAGACCCATGTGTGTATACTGTACCAGTCAGACCCATGTGTGTGTACTGTACCAGTCAGACCCATGTGTGTATACTGTACCAGTCAGACCCATGTGTGTGTACTGTACCAGTCAGACCCATGTGTGTATACTGTACCAGTCAGACCCATGTGTGTGTACTGTACCAGTCAGACCCATGTGTGTATACTGTACCAGTCAGACCCATGTGTGTATACTGTACCAGTCAGACCCATGTGTGTATACTGTACCAGTCAGACCCATGTGTGTGTACTGTACCAGTCAGACCCATGTGTGTGTACTGTACCAGTCAGACCCATGTGTGTATACTGTACCAGTCAGACCCATGTGTGTGTACTGTACCAGTCAGACCCATGTGTGTGTACTGTACCAGTCAGACCCATGTGTGTATACTGTACCAGTCAGACCCATGTGTGTATACTGTACCAGTCAGACCCATGTGTGTATACTGTACCAGTCAGACCCATGTGTATATACTGTACCAGTCAGACCCATGTGTGTGTACTGTACCAGTCAGACCCATGTGTGTGTACCAGTCAGACCCATGTGTATATACTGTACCAGTCAGACCCATGTGTGTATACTGTACCAGTCAGACCCATGTGTGTGTACCAGTCAGACCCATGTGTGTATACTGTACCAGTCAGACCCATGTGTGTATACTGTACCAGTCAGACCCATGTGTGTATACTGTACCAGTCAGACCCATGTGTATATACTGTACCAGTCAGACCCATGTGTGTGTACTGTACCAGTCAGACCCATGTGTGTATACTGTACCAGTCAGACCCATGTGTGTGTACCAGTCAGACCCATGTGTATGTACCAGTCAGACCCATGTGTGTATACTGTACCAGTCAGACCCATGTGTATATACTGTACCAGTCAGACTCATGTGTGTGTACTGTACCAGTCAGACCCATGTGTATATACTGTACCAGTCAGACCCATGTGTATATACTGTACCAGTCAGACCCATGTGTGTATACTGTACCAGTCAGACCCATGTGTATATACTGTACCAGTCAGACCCATGTGTGTATACTGTACCAGTCAGACCCATGTGTGTATACTGTACCAGTCAGACCCATGTGTGTGTACTGTACCAGTCAGACCCATGTGTGTATACTGTACCAGTCAGACCCATGTGTGTGTACTGTACCAGTCAGACCCATGTGTGTGTACTGTACCAGTCAGACCCATGTGTGTATACTGTACCAGTCAGACCCATGTGTGTATACTGTACCAGTCAGACCCATGTGTGTATACTGTACCAGTCAGACCCATGTGTGTGTACTGTACCAGTCAGACCCATGTGTGTGTACTGTACCAGTCAGACCCATGTGTGTATACTGTACCAGTCAGACCCATGTGTGTGTACTGTACCAGTCAGACCCATGTGTGTGTACTGTACCAGTCAGACCCATGTGTGTGTACTGTACCAGTCAGACCCATGTGTGTATACTGTACCAGTCAGACCCATGTGTGTGTACTGTACCAGTCAGACCCATGTGTGTATACTGTACCAGTCAGACCCATGTGTGTATACTGTACCAGTCAGACCCATGTGTGTATACTGTACCAGTCAGACCCATGTGTGTATACTGTACCAGTCAGACCCATGTGTGTATACTGTACCAGTCAGACCCATGTGTGTGTACTGTACCAGTCAGACCCATGTGTGTATACTGTACCAGTCAGACCCATGTGTGTGTACTGTACCAGTCAGACCCATGTGTGTGTACTGTACCAGTCAGACCCATGTGTGTGTACTGTACCAGTCAGACCCATGTGTGTATACTGTACCAGTCAGACCCATGTGTGTGTACTGTACCAGTCAGACCCATGTGTGTATACTGTACCAGTCAGACCCATGTGTGTGTACTGTACCAGTCAGACCCATGTGTATGTACTGTACCAGTCAGACTCGTGTGTGTACTGTACCAGTCAGACCCATGTGTGTATACTGTACCAGTCAGACCCATGTGTGTATACTGTACCAGTCAGACCCATGTGTGTGTACTGTACCAGTCAGACCCATGTGTGTATACTGTACCAGTCAGACCCATGTGTGTATACTGTACCAGTCAGACCCATGTGTATATACTGTACCAGTCAGACCCATGTGTGTGTACTGTACCAGTCAGACCCATGTGTATATACTGTACCAGTCAGACCCATGTGTGTGTACTGTACCAGTCAGACCCATGTGTGTGTACCAGTCAGACCCATGTGTATATACTGTACCAGTCAGGCCCATGTGTGTATACTGTACCAGTCAGACCCATGTGTGTATACTGTACCAGTCAGACCCATGTGTGTATACTGTACCAGTCAGACCCATGTGTGTATACTGTACCAGTCAGACCCATGTGTATATACTGTACCAGTCAGACCCATGTGTGTGTACTGTACCAGTCAGACCCATGTGTGTATACTGTACCAGTCAGACCCATGTGTGTGTACCAGTCAGAGCCATGTGTATGTACCAGTCAGACCCATGTGTGTATACTGTACCAGTCAGACCCATGTGTATATACTGTACCAGTCAGACTCATGTGTGTATACTGTACCAGTCAGACCCATGTGTGTGTACTGTACCAGTCAGACCCATGTGTATATACTGTACCAGTCAGACCCATGTGTATATACTGTACCAGTCAGACCCATGTGTGTATACTGTACCAGTCAGACCCATGTGTGTGTACTGTACCAGTCAGACCCATGTGTGTACTGTACCAGTCAGACCCATGTGTATATACTGTACCAGTCAGACCCATGTGTGTATTCTGTACCAGTCAGACCCATGTGTGTGTACTGTACCAGTCAGACCCATGTGTGTACTGTACCAGTCAGACCCATGTGTGTGTACTGTACCAGTCAGACCCATGTGTATATACTGTACCAGTCAGACCCATGTGTATATACTGTACCAGTCAGACCCATGTGTGTGTACCAGTCAGACCCATGTGTGTATACTGTACCAGTCAGACCCATGTGTGTATACTGTACCAGTCAGACCCATGTGTATATACTGTACCAGTCAGACCCATGTGTGTATACTGTACCAGTCAGACCCATGTGTGTATACTGTACCAGTCAGACCCATGTGTGTATACTGTACCAGTCAGACCCATGTGTATATACTGTACCAGTCAGACCCATGTGTGTGTACCAGTCAGACCCATGTGTATATACTGTACCAGTCAGACCCATGTGTGTGTACTGTACCAGTCAGACTCATGTGTGTATACTGTACCAGTCAGACCCATGTGTGTGTACTGTACCAGTCAGACTCATGTGTGTATACTGTACCAGTCAGACCCATGTGTGTATACTGTACCAGTCAGACCCATGTGTGTGTACTGTACCAGTCAGACTCATGTGTGTGTACTGTACCAGTCAGACCCATGTGTGTGTACTGTACCAGTCAGACCCATGTGTGTATACTGTACCAGTCAGACCCATGTGTGTGTACTGTACCAGTCAGACCCATGTGTGTATACTGTACCAGTCAGACCCATGTGTGTATACTGTACCAGTCAGACCCATGTGTATGTACTGTACCAGTCAGACCCATGTGTGTGTACTGTACCAGTCAGACCCATGTGTGTATACTGTACCAGTCAGACCCATGTGTGTATACTGTACCAGTCAGACCCATGTGTGTGTACTGTACCAGTCAGACCCATGTGTGTGTACTGTACCAGTCAGACCCATGTGTGTATACTGTACCAGTCAGACCCATGTGTGTTGTACCAGTCAGACCCATGTGTGTACCAGTCAGACCCATGTGTGTGTACCAGTCAGACCCATGTGTATATACTGTACCAGTCAGACCCATGTGTGTATACTGTACCAGTCAGACCCATGTGTGTGTACTGTACCAGTCAGACCCATGTGTGTATACTGTACCAGTCAGACCCATGTGTGTGTACTGTACCAGTCAGACCCATGTGTGTATACTGTACCAGTCAGACCCATGTGTGTATACTGTACCAGTCAGACCCATGTGTGTATACTGTACCAGTCAGACCCATGTGTGTATACTGTACCAGTCAGACCCATGTGTGTATACTGTACCAGTCAGACCCATGTGTGTATACTGTACCAGTCAGACCCATGTGTGTGTACTGTACCAGTCAGACCCATGTGTGTATACTGTACCAGTCAGACCCATGTGTGTGTACTGTACCAGTCAGACCCATGTGTGTGTACTGTACCAGTCAGACCCATGTGTGTGTACTGTACCAGTCAGACCCATGTGTGTATACTGTACCAGTCAGACCCATGTGTGTGTACTGTACCAGTCAGACCCATGTGTGTATACTGTACCAGTCAGACCCATGTGTGTGTACTGTACCAGTCAGACCCATGTGTATGTACTGTACCAGTCAGACTCATGTGTGTGTACTGTACCAGTCAGACCCATGTGTGTATACTGTACCAGTCAGACCCATGTGTGTATACTGTACCAGTCAGACCCATGTGTGTGTACTGTACCAGTCAGACCCATGTGTGTATACTGTACCAGTCAGACCCATGTGTGTATACTGTACCAGTCAGACCCATGTGTGTGTACTGTACCAGTCAGACCCATGTGTATATACTGTACCAGTCAGACCCATGTGTGTGTACTGTACCAGTCAGACCCATGTGTGTGTACCAGTCAGACCCATGTGTATATACTGTACCAGTCAGGCCCATGTGTGTATACTGTACCAGTCAGACCCATGTGTGTATACTGTACCAGTCAGACCCATGTGTGTATACTGTACCAGTCAGACCCATGTGTGTATACTGTACCAGTCAGACCCATGTGTATATACTGTACCAGTCAGACCCATGTGTGTGTACTGTACCAGTCAGACCCATGTGTGTATACTGTACCAGTCAGACCCATGTGTGTGTACCAGTAAGAGCCATGTGTATGTACCAGTCAGACCCATGTGTGTATACTGTACCAGTCAGACCCATGTGTATATACTGTACCAGTCAGACTCATGTGTGTATACTGTACCAGTCAGACCCATGTGTGTGTACTGTACCAGTCAGACCCATGTGTATATACTGTACCAGTCAGACCCATGTGTATATACTGTACCAGTCAGACCCATGTGTGTATACTGTACCAGTCAGACCCATGTGTGTGTACTGTACCAGTCAGACCCATGTGTGTACTGTACCAGTCAGACCCATGTGTATATACTGTACCAGTCAGACCCATGTGTATGTACTGTACCAGTCAGACCCATGTGTATATACTGTACCAGTCAGACCCATGTGTGTATTCTGTACCAGTCAGACCCATGTGTGTGTACTGTACCAGTCAGACCCATGTGTGTACTGTACCAGTCAGACCCATGTGTGTGTACTGTACCAGTCAGACCCATGTGTATATACTGTACCAGTCAGACCCATGTGTATATACTGTACCAGTCAGACCCATGTGTGTGTACCAGTCAGACCCATGTGTGTATACTGTACCAGTCAGACCCATGTGTGTATACTGTACCAGTCAGACCCATGTGTATATACTGTACCAGTCAGACCCATGTGTGTGTACTGTACCAGTCAGACCCATGTGTGTGTACTGTACCAGTCAGACCCATGTGTGTGTACTGTACCAGTCAGACCCATGTGTGTATACTGCACCAGTCAGACCCATGTGTGTGTACTGTACCAGTCAGACCCATGTGTGTATACTGTACCAGTCAGACCCATGTGTGTGTACTGTACCAGTCAGACCCATGTGTATGTACTGTACCAGTCAGACTCGTGTGTGTACTGTACCAGTCAGACCCATGTGTGTATACTGTACCAGTCAGACCCATGTGTGTATACTGTACCAGTCAGACCCATGTGTGTGTACTGTACCAGTCAGACCCATGTGTGTACTGTACCAGTCAGACCCATGTGTGTATACTGTACCAGTCAGACCCATGTGTGTGTACTGTACCAGTCAGACCCATGTGTATATACTGTACCAGTCAGACCCATGTGTGTATACTGTACCAGTCAGACCCATGTGTGTATACTGTACCAGTCAGACCCATGTGTGTGTACTGTACCAGTCAGACCCATGTGTGTATACTGTACCAGTCAGACCCATGTGTGTATACTGTACCAGTCAGACCCATGTGTGTATACTGTACCAGTCAGACCCATGTGTGTGTACTGTACCAGTCAGACCCATGTGTATATACTGTACCAGTCAGACCCATGTGTGTATACTGTACCAGTCAGACCCATGTGTGTATACTGTACCAGTCAGACCCATGTGTGTATACTGTACCAGTCAGACCCATGTGTGTATACTGTACCAGTCAGACCCATGTGTGTATACTGTACCAGTCAGACCCATGTGTGTATACTGTACCAGTCAGACCCATGTGTGTATACTGTACCAGTCAGACCCATGTGTGTATACTGTACCAGTCAGACCCATGTGTGTGTACTGTACCAGTCAGACCCATGTGTGTATACTGTACCAGTCAGACCCATGTGTGTGTACTGTACCAGTCAGACCCATGTGTGTATACTGTACCAGTCAGACCCATGTGTGTATACTGTACCAGTCAGACCCATGTGTGTATACTGTACCAGTCAGACCCATGTGTGTATACTGTACCAGTCAGACCCATGTGTGTGTACTGTACCAGTCAGACCCATGTGTATATACTGTACCAGTCAGACCCATGTGTGTATACTGTACCAGTCAGACCCATGTGTGTATACTGTACCAGTCAGACCCATGTGTGTGTACTGTACCAGTCAGACCCATGTGTGTATACTGTACCAGTCAGACCCATGTGTGTATACTGTACCAGTCAGACCCATGTGTGTGTACTGTACCAGTCAGACCCATGTGTGTGTACTGTACCAGTCAGACCCATGTGTATATACTGTACCAGTCAGACCCATGTGTGTATACTGTACCAGTCAGACCCATGTGTGTATACTGTACCAGTCAGACCCATGTGTGTATACTGTACCAGTCAGACCCATGTGTGTATACTGTACCAGTCAGACCCATGTGTGTATACTGTACCAGTCAGACCCATGTGTGTGTACTGTACCAGTCAGACCCATGTGTATATACTGTACCAGTCAGACCCATGTGTGTATACTGTACCAGTCAGACCCATGTGTGTATACTGTACCAGTCAGACCCATGTGTGTATACTGTACCAGTCAGACCCATGTGTGTATACTGTACCAGTCAGACCCATGTGTATATACTGTACCAGTCAGACCCATGTGTGTATACTGTACCAGTCAGACCCATGTGTGTATACTGTACCAGTCAGACCCATGTGTGTGTACTGTACCAGTCAGACCCATGTGTATATACTGTACCAGTCAGACCCATGTGTGTATACTGTACCAGTCAGACCCATGTGTGTATACTGTACCAGTCAGACCCATGTGTGTGTACTGTACCAGTCAGACCCATGTGTGTGTACTGTACCAGTCAGACCCATGTGTGTATACTGTACCAGTCAGACCCATGTGTGTATACTGTACCAGTCAGACCCATGTGTGTGTACTGTACCAGTCAGACCCATGTGTGTATACTGTACCAGTCAGACCCATGTGTGTGTACTGTACCAGTCAGACCCATGTGTGTGTACTGTACCAGTCAGACCCATGTGTGTATACTGTACCAGTCAGACCCATGTGTGTATACTGTACCAGTCAGACCCATGTGTGTATACTGTACCAGTCAGACCCATGTGTGTGTACTGTACCAGTCAGACCCATGTGTGTGTACTGTACCAGTCAGACCCATGTGTGTGTACTGTACCAGTCAGACCCATGTGTGTGTACTGTACCAGTCAGACCCATGTGTGTATACTGTACCAGTCAGACCCATGTGTGTGTACTGTACCAGTCAGACCCATGTGTGTATACTGTACCAGTCAGACCCATGTGTGTGTACTGTACCAGTCAGACCCATGTGTGTGTACTGTACCAGTCAGACCCATGTGTGTGTACTGTACCAGTCAGACCCATGTGTGTATACTGTACCAGTCAGACCCATGTGTGTATACTGTACCAGTCAGACCCATGTGTGTGTACTGTACCAGTCAGACCCATGTGTGTATACTGTACCAGTCAGACCCATGTGTGTATACTGTACCAGTCAGACCCATGTGTGTATACTGTACCAGTCAGACCCATGTGTGTATACTGTACCAGTCAGACCCATGTGTATATACTGTACCAGTCAGACCCATGTGTGTATACTGTACCAGTCAGACCCATGTGTGTATACTGTACCAGTCAGACCCATGTGTGTATACTGTACCAGTCAGACCCATGTGTGTATACTGTACCAGTCAGACCCATGTGTGTATACTGTACCAGTCAGACCCATGTGTGTATACTGTACCAGTCAGACCCATGTGTGTATACTGTACCAGTCAGACCCATGTGTGTGTACTGTACCAGTCAGACCCATGTGTGTATACTGTACCAGTCAGACCCATGTGTGTATACTGTACCAGTCAGACCCATGTGTGTGTACTGTACCAGTCAGACCCATGTGTGTATACTGTACCAGTCAGACCCATGTGTGTGTACTGTACCAGTCAGACCCATGTGTGTATACTGTACCAGTCAGACCCATGTGTGTGTACTGTACCAGTCAGACCCATGTGTGTATACTGTACCAGTCAGACCCATGTGTGTATACTGTACCAGTCAGACCCATGTGTGTATACTGTACCAGTCAGACCCATGTGTGTATACTGTACCAGTCAGACCCATGTGTGTATACTGTACCAGTCAGACCCATGTGTATATACTGTACCAGTCAGACCCATGTGTGTATACTGTACCAGTCAGACCCATGTGTGTATACTGTACCAGTCAGACCCATGTGTGTATACTGTACCAGTCAGACCCATGTGTGTATACTGTACCAGTCAGACCCATGTGTGTATACTGTACCAGTCAGACCCATGTGTGTATACTGTACCAGTCAGACCCATGTGTGTGTACTGTACCAGTCAGACCCATGTGTGTTACTGTACCAGTCAGACCCATGTGTGTATACTGTACCAGTCAGACCCATGTGTGTATACTGTACCAGTCAGACCCATGTGTGTATACTGTACCAGTCAGACCCATGTGTGTATACTGTACCAGTCAGACCCATGTGTGTGTACTGTACCAGTCAGACCCATGTGTATATACTGTACCAGTCAGACCCATGTGTGTATACTGTACCAGTCAGACCCATGTGTGTATACTGTACCAGTCAGACCCATGTGTGTGTACTGTACCAGTCAGACCCATGTGTAGTATACTGTACCAGTCAGACCCATGTGTGTGTACTGTACCAGTCAGACCCATGTGTGTGTACTGTACCAGTCAGACCCATGTGTCGACCCATGTGTGTATACTGTACCAGTCAGACCCATGTGTGTATACTGTACCAGTCAGACCCATGTGTGTATACTGTACCAGTCAGACCCATGTGTGTGTACTGTACCAGTCAGACCCATGTGTGTATACTGTACCAGTCAGACCCATGTGTGTGTACTGTACCAGTCAGACCCATGTGTGTGTACTGTACCAGTCAGACCCATGTGTGTATACTGTACCAGTCAGACCCATGTGTGTATACTGTACCAGTCAGACCCATGTGTGTATACTGTACCAGTCAGACCCATGTGTGTATACTGTACCAGTCAGACCCATGTGTGTGTACTGTACCAGTCAGACCCATGTGTGTATACTGTACCAGTCAGACCCATGTGTGTATACTGTACCAGTCAGACCCATGTGTGTATACTGTACCAGTCAGACCCATGTGTGTATACTGTACCAGTCAGACCCATGTGTGTATACTGTACCAGTCAGACCCATGTGTGTATACTGTACCAGTCAGACCCATGTGTGTATACTGTACCAGTCAGACCCATGTGTATATACTGTACCAGTCAGACCCATGTGTGTATACTGTACCAGTCAGACCCATGTGTGTATACTGTACCAGTCAGACCCATGTGTGTATACTGTACCAGTCAGACCCATGTGTATATACTGTACCAGTCAGACCCATGTGTGTATACTGTACCAGTCAGACCCATGTGTGTATACTGTACCAGTCAGACCCATGTGTGTGTACTGTACCAGTCAGACCCATGTGTGTATACTGTACCAGTCAGACCCATGTGTGTATACTGTACCAGTCAGACCCATGTGTGTGTACTGTACCAGTCAGACCCATGTGTGTATACTGTACCAGTCAGACCCATGTGTGTATACTGTACCAGTCAGACCCATGTGTGTATACTGTACCAGTCAGACCCATGTGTGTATACTGTACCAGTCAGACCCATGTGTGTATACTGTACCAGTCAGACCCATGTGTGTATACTGTACCAGTCAGACCCATGTGTGTATACTGTACCAGTCAGACCCATGTGTATATACTGTACCAGTCAGACCCATGTGTGTATACTGTACCAGTCAGACCCATGTGTGTATACTGTACCAGTCAGACCCATGTGTGTGTACTGTACCAGTCAGACCCATGTGTATATACTGTACCAGTCAGACCCATGTGTGTGTACTGTACCAGTCAGACCCATGTGTGTGTACTGTACCAGTCAGACCCATGTGTGTATACTGTACCAGTCAGACCCATGTGTGTATACTGTACCAGTCAGACCCATGTGTGTGTACCAGTCAGACCCATGTGTGTATACTGTACCAGTCAGACCCATGTGTGTATACTGTACCAGTCAGACCCATGTGTGTGTACTGTACCAGTCAGACCCATGTGTGTATACTGTACCAGTCAGACCCATGTGTGTATACTGTACCAGTCAGACCCATGTGTGTATACTGTACCAGTCAGACCCATGTGTGTATACTGTACCAGTCAGACCCATGTGTGTGTACTGTACCAGTCAGACCCATGTGTGTATACTGTACCAGTCAGACCCATGTGTGTGTACTGTACCAGTCAGACCCATGTGTGTATACTGTACCAGTCAGACCCATGTGTGTATACTGTACCAGTCAGACCCATGTGTGTATACTGTACCAGTCAGACCCATGTGTGTATACTGTACCAGTCAGACCCATGTGTGTGTACTGTACCAGTCAGACCCATGTGTGTATACTGTACCAGTCAGACCCATGTGTGTATACTGTACCAGTCAGACCCATGTGTGTATACTGTACCAGTCAGACCCATGTGTGTGTACTGTACCAGTCAGACCCATGTGTGTGTACTGTACCAGTCAGACCCATGTGTGTATACTGTACCAGTCAGACCCATGTGTGTGTACTGTACCAGTCAGACCCATGTGTGTATACTGTAGTACCAGTCAGACCCATGTGTGTATACTGTACCAGTCAGACCCATGTGTGTATACTGTACCAGTCAGACCCATGTGTGTGTACTGTACCAGTCAGACCCATGTGTGTATACTGTACCAGTCAGACCCATGTGTGTGTACCAGTCAGACCCATGTGTGTATACTGTACCAGTCAGACCCATGTGTGTATACTGTACCAGTCAGACCCATGTGTGTATACTGTACCAGTCAGACCCATGTGTGTATACTGTACCAGTCAGACCCATGTGTGTGTACTGTACCAGTCAGACCCATGTGTATATACTGTACCAGTCAGACCCATGTGTGTGTACTGTACCAGTCAGACCCATGTGTGTGTACTGTACCAGTCAGACCCATGTGTATATACTGTACCAGTCAGACCCATGTGTGTATACTGTACCAGTCAGACCCATGTGTGTATACTGTACCAGTCAGACCCATGTGTGTATACTGTACCAGTCAGACCCATGTGTGTGTACTGTACCAGTCAGACCCATGTGTGTATACTGTACCAGTCAGACCCATGTGTGTGTACCAGTCAGACCCATGTGTGTATACTGTACCAGTCAGACCCATGTGTATATACTGTACCAGTCAGACCCATGTGTGTGTACTGTACCAGTCAGACCCATGTGTGTGTACCAGTCAGACCCATGTGTGTATACTGTACCAGTCAGACCCATGTGTGTGTACTGTACCAGTCAGACCCATGTGTATATACTGTACCAGTCAGACTCATGTGTGTATACTGTACCAGTCAGACCCATGTGTGTGTACTGTACCAGTCAGACCCATGTGTATATACTGTACCAGTCAGACCCATGTGTGTATACTGTACCAGTCAGACCCATGTGTGTATACTGTACCAGTCAGACCCATGTGTGTGTACTGTACCAGTCAGACCCATGTGAATATACTGTACCAGTCAGACCCATGTGTATATACTGTACCAGTCAGACCCATGTGTGTATACTGTACCAGTCAATCATATGTGTATACTGTACCAGTCAGACCCATGTGTATATACTGTACCAGTCAGACCCATGTGTATATACTGTACCAGTCAGACCCATGTGTGTATACTGTACCAGTCAGACCCATGTGTGTGTACTGTACCAGTCAGACCCATGTGTGTGTACTGTACCAGTCAGACCCATGTGTATATACTGTACCAGTCAGACCCATGTGTGTATACTGTACCAGTCAGACCCATGTGTGTGTACTGTACCAGTCAGACCCATGTGTGTGTACTGTACCAGTCAGACCCATGTGTATATACTGTACCAGTCAGACCCATGTGTATATACTGTACCAGTCAGACCCATGTGTGTATACTGTACCAGTCAGACCCATGTGTGTGTACTGTACCAGTCAGACCCATGTGTATATACTGTACCAGTCAGACCCATGTGTATATACTGTACCAGTCAGACCCATGTGTGTGTACTGTACCAGTCAGACCCATGTGTATATACTGTACCAGTCAGACCCATGTGTGTGTACTGTACCAGTCAGACCCATGTGTGTGTACTGTACCAGTCAGACCCATGTGTATATACTGTACCAGTCAGACCCATGTGTATATACTGTACCAGTCAGACCCATGTGTGTGTACTGTACCAGTCAGACCCATGTGTGTGTACTGTACCAGTCAGACCCATGTGTATATACTGTACCAGTCAGACCCATGTGTGTATACTGTACCAGTCAGACCCATGTGTGTGTACTGTACCAGTCAGACCCATGTGTGTGTACTGTACCAGTCAGACCCATGTGTATATACTGTACCAGTCAGACCCATGTGTATATACTGTACCAGTCAGACCCATGTGTGTATACTGTACCAGTCAGACCCATGTGTGTGTACTGTACCAGTCAGACTCATGTGTATATACTGTACCAGTCAGACCCATGTGTGTGTACTGTACCAGTCAGACCCATGTGTATATACTGTACCAGTCAGACTCATGTGTGTATACTGTACCAGTCAGACCCATGTGTATATACTGTACCAGTCAGACCCATGTGTATATACTGTACCAGTCAGACCCATGTGTGTGTACTGTACCAGTCAGACCCATGTGTATATACTGTACCAGTCAGACCCATGTGTATATACTGTACCAGTCAGACCCATGTGTGTGTACTGTACCAGTCAGACCCATGTGTATATACTGTACCAGTCAGACCTATGTGTATATACTGTACCAGTCAGACCCATGTGTATATACTGTACCAGTCAGACCCATGTGTGTATACTGTACCAGTCAATCATGTGTGTATACTGTACCAGTCAGACCCATGTGTGTATACTGTACCAGTCAGACCCATGTGTGTGTACCAGTCAGACCCATGTGTGTATACTGTACCAGTCAGACTCATGTGTGTATACTGTACCAGTCAGACCCATGTGTGTATACTGTACCAGTCAGACCCATGTGTGTATACTGTACCAGTCAGACCCATGTGTGTATATTGTACCAGTCAGACCCATGTGTATATACTGTACCAGTCAGACTCATGTGTGTATACTGTACCAGTCAGACCCATGTGTGTGTACTGTACCAGTCAGACCCATGTGTGTATACTGTACCAGTCAGACCCATGTGTGTATACTGTACCAGTCAGACCCATGTGTGTATACTGTACCAGTCAGACCCATGTGTGTATACTGTACCAGTCAGACCCATGTGTATATACTGTACCAGTCAGACCCATGTGTGTATACTGTACCAGTCAGACCCATGTGTGTATACTGTACCAGTCAGACCCATGTGTGTATACTGTACCAGTCAGACCCATGTGTATATACTGTACCAGTCAGACCCATGTGTATATACTGTACCAGTCAGACCCATGTGTGTGTACTGTACCAGTCAGACCCATGTGTATATACTGTACCAGTCAGACCCATGTGTATATACTGTACCAGTCAGACCCATGTGTGTGTACTGTACCAGTCAGACCCATGTGTATATACTGTACCAGTCAGACCCATGTGTATATACTGTACCAGTCAGACCCATGTGTATATACTGTACCAGTCAGACCCATGTGTGTATACTGTACCAGTCAGACCCATGTGTGTATACTGTACCAGTCAGACCCATGTGTGTGTACCAGTCAGACCCATGTGTGTATACTGTACCAGTCAGACCCATGTGTGTATACTGTACCAGTCAGACCCATGTGTGTATACTGTACCAGTCAGACCCATGTGTGTATACTGTACCAGTCAGACCCATGTGTGTATATTGTACCAGTCAGACCCATGTGTATATACTGTACCAGTCAGACTCATGTGTGTATACTGTACCAGTCAGACCCATGTGTGTATACTGTACTAGTAAGACCCATGTGTGTATACTGTACCAGTCAGACCCATGTGTGTATACTGTACCAGTCAGACCCATGTGTGTATACTGTACCAGTCAGACCCATGTGTATATACTGTACCAGTCAGACCCATGTGTGTGTACTGTACCAGTCAGACCCATGTGTATATACTGTACCAGTCAGACCTATGTGTATATACTGTACCAGTCAGACCCATGTGTATATACTGTACCAGTCAGACCCATGTGTGTATACTGTACCAGTCAATCATGTGTGTATACTGTACCAGTCAGACCCATGTGTGTATACTGTACCAGTCAGACCCATGTGTGTGTACCAGTCAGACCCATGTGTGTATACTGTACCAGTCAGACTCATGTGTGTATACTGTACCAGTCAGACCCATGTGTGTATACTGTACCAGTCAGACCCATGTGTGTATACTGTACCAGTCAGACCCATGTGTGTATATTGTACCAGTCAGACCCATGTGTATATACTGTACCAGTCAGACTCATGTGTGTATACTGTACCAGTCAGACCCATGTGTGTGTACTGTACCAGTCAGACCCATGTGTGTATACTGTACCAGTCAGACCCATGTGTGTATACTGTACCAGTCAGACCCATGTGTGTATACTGTACCAGTCAGACCCATGTGTGTATACTGTACCAGTCAGACCCATGTGTATATACTGTACCAGTCAGACCCATGTGTGTATACTGTACCAGTCAGACCCATGTGTGTATACTGTACCAGTCAGACCCATGTGTGTATACTGTACCAGTCAGACCCATGTGTGTATACTGTACCAGTCAGACCCATGTGTATATACTGTACCAGTCAGACCCATGTGTGTGTACTGTACCAGTCAGACCCATGTGTGTGTACTGTACCAGTCAGACCCATGTGTGTATACTGTACCAGTCAGACCCATGTGTGTATACTGTACCAGTCAGACCCATGTGTGTATACTGTACCAGTCAGACCCATGTGTGTATACTGTACCAGTCAGACCCATGTGTGTATACTGTACCAGTCAGACCCATGTGTGTATACTGTACCAGTCAGACCCAGTCAGACCCATGTGTGTATACTGTACCAGTCAGACCCATGTGTATATACTGTACCAGTCAGACCCATGTGTGTATACTGTACCAGTCAGACCCATGTGTGTATACTGTACCAGTCAGACCCATGTGTGTATATTGTACCAGTCAGACCCATGTGTATATACTGTACCAGTCAGACCCATGTGTATATACTGTACCAGTCAGACCCATGTGTGTGTACTGTACCAGTCAGACCCATGTGTATATACTGTACCAGTCAGACCCATGTGTATATACTGTACCAGTCAGACCCATGTGTGTGTACTGTACCAGTCAGACCCATGTGTATATACTGTACCAGTCAGACCCATGTGTATATACTGTACCAGTCAGACCCATGTGTGTATACTGTACCAGTCAGACCCATGTGTGTATACTGTACCAGTCAGACCCATGTGTGTACCAGTCAGACCCATGTGTGTATACTGTACCAGTCAGACCCATGTGTGTATACTGTACCAGTCAGACCCATGTGTGTATACTGTACCAGTCAGACCCATGTGTGTATACTGTACCAGTCAGACCCATGTGTGTATATTGTACCAGTCAGACCCATGTGTATATACTGTACCAGTCAGACTCATGTGTGTATACTGTACCAGTCAGACCCATGTGTGTATACTGTACTAGTAAGACCCATGTGTGTATACTGTACCAGTCAGACCCATGTGTGTATACTGTACCAGTCAGACCCATGTGTGTATACTGTACCAGTCAGACCCATGTGTATATACTGTACCAGTCAGACCCATGTGTGTATACTGTACCAGTCAGACCCATGTGTGTATACTGTACCAGTGAGACCCATGTGTGTATACTGTACCAGTCAGTCCCATGTGTGTGTACCAGTCAGACCCATGTGTGTATACTGTACCAGTCAGACCCATGTGTATATAATGTACCAGTCAGACCCATGTGTGTGTACTGTACCAGTCAGACCCATGTGTGTGTACTGTACCAGTCAGACTCGTGTGTTTATACTGTGAATGCAAATTAATTACTTAAAAATCATACAATGTGATTTTCTGGATTTTTGTTTTAGATTCCGTCTCTCACAGTTGAAGTGTACCTATGATAAAAATTACAGACCTCTACATGCTTTGTATATAGGAAAACCTGCAAAATCGGCAGTGCATCAAATACTTGTTCTCCCCACTGTATAAGGCTCTGATTCCACTGCTCTTTTCATTCTATTAATCTCATGTAGAATCATATGTTCAGTTCCAATCACTCCTATCCACAAAGAGATCAGCTGACCAGATGTGATTGGGTTGGAATGTCGTCCATTTCAAGAGATGAATACTTCATCCCTGATTGATGCCTGGCCATGTGACCAAGGCTTTGCTGAGTCTCCCCTCCATCCTACACCTCTGCTCTCCATATGATTCCACTTCAGACTAACTCTCTCATCTGTTGAGGATCAAAACAGACACACATTCAGGATGTCCAGCTGGAGAAAGACATAAAAAAAATAATTCACTTTACTGATTCATATTTTGAATCTATGATGAAATATGAAATATTTTCTCCTAGCTGCATTGATACCCCATAGATTATCTGTTTATATTTTGCAACTCAAGTGGACAAAGAAATAGCTGATGTTAACTAGCAGGGCAATAAAGAATACATAATAGGGCCAGGAGTTGTCCCTCACCATGTAACCAGGAAAAACTGACTAAAATTAATCTCTGAATACTGAGCTACACTGAATGTCTTGATAAAGTCATATTAGCAGATTCTGCCTATTTCACTGTTCTATATTAATTAAATCTTTCATTAATCTACACATTATCATTCAGTAATGGCATAATTACTTTTATCAGGAACGCCTGATTGTCTAGATATGCCCCTGATGTCTTTTGAATATCAATTCTGCAAATTATCATAATAAGATTAACTTTTTCCAGTTTCGATTTCCGAAGTTGATTATAAATGTGTTCATTCAATCTCAAAAGCAATTGTTGATTAATTTAATCGTAAGTCTATTTATGAAAGTATAATTGCTATTGTTGAATCTGACTAAAATAATTGTCACTTTGCATTGACCCAGTGATGGCAGTTGTCAGAAATGTGATGAAATTAACCACATCAAGACTAGCTCAATAGAGGAGTAACACCTGTCTTTACCACATTCCTGTATTAGGCTGAGGGGTTTGGTCAAGGTGGGTACATACACAGTCCTGTATTAGGCTGAGGGGTTTGGTCAAGGTGGGTACATACACAGTCCTGTATTAGGCTGAGGGGTTTGGTCAAGGTGGGTACATACACAGTCTTGTATTAGGCTGAAAGGTTTGGTCAAGGTGGGTACATACACAGTCCTGTATTAGGCTGAGGGGTTTGGTCAAGGTGGGTACATATACAGTCCTGTATTAGGCTGAGGGGTTTGGTCAAGGTGGGTACATACAGTCATGTATTAGGCTGAGGGATTTGGTCAAGGTGGGTACATACACAGTCCTCTATTAGGCTGAGGGGTTTGGTCAAGGTGGGTACATACACAGTCTTGTATTAGGCTGAAAGGTTTGGTCAAGGTGGGTACATACACAGTCCTGTATTAGGCGGAGGGGTTTGGTCAAGGTGGGTACATACACAGTCCTGTATTAGGCTGAGGGGTTTGGTCAAGGTGGGTACATATACAGTCCTGTATTAGGCTGAGGGGTTTGGTCAAGGTGGGTACATACAGTCATGTATTAGGCTGAGGGATTTGGTCAAGGTGGGTACATACACAGTCCTGTATTAGGCTGAGGGGTTTGGTCAAGGTGGGTACATACACAGTCCTGTATTAGGCTGAGGGGTTTGGTCAAGGGGGGTACATACACAGTCCTGTATTAGGCTGAGGGGTTTGGTCAAGGTGGGTACATACACAGTCCTGTAATAGGCTGAGGGGTTTGGTCAAGGTGGGTACATACAGTCCTGTATTAGGCTGAGGGGTTTGGTCAAGGTGGGTACATACAGTCCTGTATTAGGCTGCGGGGTTTGGTCAAGGTGGGTACATACACAGTCCTGTATTAGGCTGAGGGGTTTGGTCAAGGTGGGTACATACGCAGTCCTGTATTAGGCTGAGGGGTTTGGTCAAGGTGGGTACATACGCAGTCCTGTATTAGGCTGAGGGGTTTGGTCAAGGTGGGTACATACACAGTCCTCTATTAGGCTGAGGGGTTTGGTCAAGGTGGGTACATACACAGTCCTGTATTAGGCTGAGGGGTTTGGTCAAGGTGGGTACATACACAGTGGTTTTCTATTTTTACCCTCCTAAATAGTGAACAGGTAAAATCGCAGAGCTCAAGCCGGTGCTGTAAAGCAGAGGACCACAGTAAGCTCTGCTGAAACAGCACGCACAGTTTACTACTACAGGACATCATTCATAGTAATGTTTGATTTGCACATGTCAACTCTCTCTGAGCCTGGGAAGAGGTGGTTGAAGTGGTGTTTGATCATGCCGTCCCTGTATTTGTACACAGACAGCATGCAGTAGGGGTCCATGATGCCTGTTCTTAGGGCTCGATTCAATCAGATCCTCTTTAGCCAACATTGTCAAAGTGGTTGTTTTGGGGGTGTCAGGGGTGGAACTGCATTAGAGCTGTAAAATCCACAAGTGGCTCCCAGTATTATACCTAAAGCAAACATAGCAAATTGGCTGCACGGAGTTTCAGTCACAGAAATCCCAAGCTCGCAAGAGCAGTCGCTCACCAAAATGATGGCTCCAACACAGTTCCACTTCCGACCATGCCAAAACATCCGCTATGCAGGTGTCTGCTATCGCTAGTTAACGTTTCATCTTCTTGAATCTAGGACCTACTCTCTCTTTGTAATGGTTTTCTTTTAGAGAAGTAGAGTAGTCAGGCGCAGGACACAGGGATCAATGTAAACAAACGTGTTTACTTGAAAAATCTATAAATCTTCTCATCGGAAAATAAATAGTGCGGAGAAACACCTCCGACCACACAAAACAGGAAACAATCACCGACAAGACAAACAGGAAATGCAGAGGTTTCAATAATGAACATAATTAGGGAAAATCAAAAACAGGTGTACACAATAAAGACAAAACCAAACAAACAGTGAAACATCGATCGGTGGTAACTAGTAAGCCGGTGACGTCGACCGCCGAACGCCGCCCGAACAAGGAGAGGGGCCGACTTCGGCGGGAGTCGTGACACTCTTCCTCTCTTTCCGTGTAGTTTATGAACACCATCTTTCCACCCAGGAGTGTAGGGTCAGGCCTGGAAGATGATGATGTATGGATGGAGAATGATGAACGACCAATGGGACTGGGACAAACACAACCCAATGTTTACAGTTTACACATGCTGACAGAGGGCCTGTCATAGCCTGCTGTTCTAGAAGCCTCATTTAGAATTCCCATCCTACTCTCCTCTTGCCCTTTCCCTGTCCCCATATCTCTCATTCTGTCTCTTGCCTTCTCTCTCTTTCTCTCTTCCTCCCTTTCTATCGTATTCTTCCTTTCTCTCAATCTCCCTCCCTCATTCTCCCTCCCTCTCTTCCTCCCTTTCTGTCGCATTGTTTTTTTCTCTCTCATTCTCTCTCTCCCTGACAATTGTGTCTGTATTGTTCTCTGGTGTGTGTGGGTGACATCACCAGCTAGCTGTTGGCAGACACAGAGGTCGTACAGTTTAGTTGTCTGTTGGAAGCTGTGAACATGTACTGTTTATTGTCTGCGACAGTAATGGGATCAACCAGAGTTTCAATAGTCTGAAGTAGCTTCCTAATCTCTTCATCTCCTCTTTTCCATAGTCTCAAGTTATCTTCTCATCTTCTCTCCTTCATATGCTCTGAACTGAAAACCCAGGATAGGTGGAGGCAATATGGTGGAAACCCATACACTATCATTTGTATCAGTCAACATTAAAACAAAGGAGAAGAGAAGAGGAAACAATAGCAAATTGTTTGGGAAGTGTCTAGGGACATTGAGCAAATCTCCCACTGACATTATGTAAGATTTACACAACAGTTAAAACTTTTGACTTATGCACTTTGTATCTCCAGTTATGATTGGGTCCACACCACAGTGACAAGTAAACAAAGAGAATTGATGTATCTATGATAATAGACAACAGCTGCAGTACTGCGTCATTGTGACCTTCAATGACATGCCGTTTATAGTCTCCCATTTCTAAAATGCAAATACACATCTCAGAGAGAGAGAGAGAGAGAGAGAGAGAGAGAGAGAGAGAGAGAGAGAGAGAGAGAGAGAGAGAGAGAGAGAGAGAGAGAGAGAGAGAGAGAGAGAGAGAGAGATGCAGACTGTCAGCTAGGGTGCCAACACACGTATGCCTCTGGGCCAAGAAATCTGTTGCTGCTTCTCTCGGCTCTGAGGTCTTGTGTGTATGTGTGTGTCTGTCTGTCTATCTGTATGTCTGCTTAAGTGTGTGTTTGTGCATGTGTGTGTGCATGTGTGTGCGTGTGTGTGTACGCTCCTGTGTCTGTGTGCCTGCCTATGACAGTGTGTGTGTGCGTGTGTGTGCGTGTGTGTACGCTCCTGTGTCTGTGTGCCTGCCTATGACAGTGTGCGTGTGTGCGTGTGTGTGTGTGTGTACGCTCCTGTGTCTGTGTGCCTGCCTATGACAGTGTGTGTATAAATGAGGGCTCCATCTATAAATACCTGTAGTGTTAGCAGTAGAGGGAGTACAGACAGCAACAGCAGCATTAGCCTGTTATAATGACATTTGTTGACAGCAGTAATTAGCCAAGGGCCTTTGTGTGTCTATCTACAGCAACAAGGCGTTTCACATTCCACCTGTTTCACAGCCTCACCAATGTCATGGCTCTTTACTGAGGCCTAGTTGCAAGGAATTATCCTTGCCTGGGAGCAATTGCTTTATTATGATGTTGCCGTGTTTGTACCAGGAAATATTGAGGGATGCAGGTCACTCAGTAGGTCTGCATCTCTTACATCCCACAACGTTATCTTATGAATGACCTACGGATTTTGTTGTGCCCACCTGAATGAGCCCCCTGGTTGCTGCAGCTGTTCTGTCACCTCTCTCTACCTCTCTATCTGGTTCTCATCAGATTAACATCCAGATATCAATCACACTAAACTCACCAAAATGGCTGCCATCCCCCCGGTGACCTCTCTAACATGGCTGCCATTGGAGCCCTCTGCCAGACAGACGCTCCACCGCACCCAGCCCTGGGGCAGACATCCTGAGGGCTGATGTTGTAACTTCTCTGGCTGGCCTACATCTGAACAGAACCTCTCGTCCTCCTGTGTGTCTGACAGCACAGCTGCAGGAGGAGAGGGATCCGCTGAGATCTGAGACGTGAGGACTGACAGGTAGAGGAGAGATTTTAGTTGTATCAAAAGATGAGGGGATGCAGAATACAGTAGTCTCTGTGTGTGTGTGTGCCAACTGACATTGAACCTGGATGATCTGTGCGTCAAAACACTGAGTTAGCCCACTGAGTTGAAGCCCAAACTACATGTATGTCACATTAACTGATAAAGTAATCTCAGTTTTTTACACATTCTGAGCTAATCTTTCAAATGCTGTCTCAATGCAATGAGAACCCCATGAATGAACCTGTCATATGATGTCATAGTTGGGGTATGACATTCTGTCCTATAGAATGCATCGCCCTCATACAATACAGTAGAGCTATTGAAGGGCATCTTGACATTGCAACTTGCAAACAAAAGAATGTTGAATAACAGTTGCTAAGCAACCTGTGTCAGGTCATTCTGTTGAGGGAGAACAGAACAAAGTGGAACAGTTGGCCTGTCTGGTGTTGTTGTTGTGATCAGAGCAGAGACCAGTGTGCATCTCAGCATCACTGGTAAAGGATGAGTCCTCGTCTCCTAATACTAGCCATGTCATCTTTTCAACCAGGATGGTGTCAGATAAACGAACCTCGACCTTGAGACTGTCATGCACACACACAACTAGAATGAGATATTATTTCTATGCAAGCACACTGACATGCACACACCCAAAATACTCTAGAATGTAGAATAGATCATGGGGTAGTTTTCCTGAGTTATACACTGCCATATGGTTTGTGTTATGTTATTAACAGTGGCGAGATGTGTGGGACAGAGAGAGAGTTTGGATCTGACGGAGTGCGCTGCTCAGAGACACATGGAGGACATTACAGCTGAAGCCCTACTGCACTTCTCTGTGATAGCTATCTGAGAGGAGGGGAACCAGATATATGGATCAAAGACCTGCCTGTGTGTCTGTCTGGGTGCCTGTCAGAGACTATTCACAGCAGATAGGGAAGAAAAACCCCAATCTGATTCCACATTTACACCAAACTGGCAGAAACCTGAGGATTCAATGCATCCAGCGACTCTTGAATGCCAAGAATGATGAAATTCTAGAACTCAATGCTTTGTTTAGAATGTTAGGAGAGATACTATTCTAGAATCTACTGAATGATGAATCTGACTAATCCCAACAGGGCATGCCACACATACATTCCTGAGTTCATTCATGCCTCAGTGTATACCATGTGATATATTTAGGCAAAGCATTGGATATATATATTTTACCAGCAAATTCCCATAGCCTTGCATATTTACAGTGCACAAACTGTTAATAAAATGAGTTGGGTGGTGGGAGTTATAGGCAAGTCATTTTCCCTCTCCAGCATGGCAGCAGTACAGCCGAGTTGCAGAAGCTCGGCAAAACAAATCTTTTAGACAGCAGAATCTGTTCTTTTTTACACGTGTTATGGAACTATACTCTGGTGGAGGGAGGTAGAGCGAGAGATCAGGAGGTGGAAGGGAGAGGCTGGCTCAGGAGGCTGGCTCAGGAGGCTGGCTCAGGAGGCTGGCTCAGGAGGCTGGCTCAGGAGGGCCATGTGGGTTCTTCCCAGTTTGAACTAGACCCATCCACAGGAGGGACAGGAGAGCAGAGCAGGCCTTAGCCAAGCACACAACAGCCCTGACCTGTACAGGGGTTCAGAGGGAAAACACACTAACTGCTAATAGGGAAACGCTTTACTGCAACTTCAGATGGGAACTGCATTCTCCCAGAATGAGTTGGTTTAGTATGTATTTGAATGATAGATGAAGCATGCTGGAATGAAGGCATGTATAACATGGTCGACAAACATGGTCGTTTAGCCATCGGCTTAGATACTGGTATGTGGAAAAACCTTTTACTGCAGGCTACTGGTGAAACAGCTTTCATTTAATGTTACCAAATGTCACCGTTTGGCGCAGGAGCTTCAAAAACATCTCTTACCCAATGTTCCCCCTCTCATCAGCACCTGCTATTGCTGCAGTACAGTTAGTAGTTTACTACGATGGCGTTTCAGCGCAGAGGGAATAATCACAGAAACACATTCAAACAGAAACACAATAATGAGTCATTGATTACCATTCCAAAAAATGCTTTATTCAGCAACATTGGCTAAATTTTACACACACACACACCACAGCAGCCATAATGTCTTTACCACATTGAGGAATTCTAAGGAATATTATTATCATCTTGTATCTTATGTTATAGTGCATTTACAACAGACTGTACAGTAAACATGTTGACTTTTGTAAACCTATAACTACAGGAAACCTTCAACTTGAAAGAGCACCTTTCCTGACTGAGACGTAACAAGGATTGTGTATATTGTCCATTTGTGCAGTCACACTGCTTCTGGGGAAGGTAAGGGATAGAAATGGAGCTGAAGAGTACTGTAGTCCAGGTCAGCAGCTAGGTCTATAGTTGGGATCTTTAGTTTTAATCTGTAGAGTACTGTAGTCCAGGTCAGCAGCTAGGTCTATAGTTGGGATCTTTAGTTTTAATCTGTAGAGTACTGTAGTCCAGGTCAGCAGCTAGGTCTATAGTTGGGATCTTTAGTTTTAATCTGTAGAGTACTGTAGTCCAGGTCAGCAGCTAGGTCTATAGTTGGGATCTTTAGTTTTAATCTGTAGTGTACTGTAGTCCAGGAGGTCAGTGGGGTGATGGGGGCTGTAGTTATCCACCCTGTTGGCCTTTATCCAGCAGGTCCTTGGCCTCGTTGATCTTCGCGGCCATATAAGGAGATCCCCCTAGAGGGAGAACACACATCCGCTTCATCAATACCTATCTGTTTCATCCTCCCTTTTCCTCCCTTACTCTGTCCATTCCTCCATCTGTCCTCGCTACCACCCCATTTAAAATGTTCTCATCCTCCTGTTCCATATCTCTCAGCCCTCTAACCATTCCGGGTGAGAACAAGATACCACAGTATGCACATGGCATGCAAGACATTCAGTCCCGCCCAACTAATGCCCTCTCAAAACCCCTTCAGTGCCTTCTACTGACTACACAGACTGGATGTGTCAGAGGTCAAGTGGAGGTCAGGTGTAGGTGGACTACAGCAGGCTCAGTCATTAGCCGTCTGAGTCATATCCAATCTACAGCTTCTCCGCCTGCCGGCACTGTGCATTCACACCCTGTGGAACAGTAATCACTATAGAGTACAGGGGATAAGTGTATGCTGAGCTAGCACAAACAGAGGATGGGTCACATACTAGTAGTGTTAAGTGACATCCTCTCCTCATCTCCTAGCCTTCAACACATTGTTCTGAAGACTCATGATAGAGATGTGTGTGTGTGTCCTGGGTCAGTGTGGTCAATGAGTACAGCGTCCTAGGAGAAGTTGAGTCTGCTATGTGACACCAAGAAAACCTTGAGGGCACAGATGTGTGTGTACACAACACAAACCTCAGTAGCCAATAGCCATGTGTGTATACTGCCCTCTCTAGGCGGTGTGCGGTGTGTGTTTTTCAGCAGTACTGTGTGTGTTTTTATAGTAATAAATGAGAGAAAGCGTTAAGGAGTGTTTTGCAGTGGCAGAGAGCAGGGCCTGACGAAGGCCTCAACTAGTCTGCTAATCAGTCACTGACAAACACAGAGCCGGCCTGGCGAGGGGCCTACAGCACATTAACAGAGAAAGAGAGATACCAAAAACAGGGCTAGAGGGCCAACTCAGGTAATTACTTTCAGAAATAGCAAAACACATCTTGTCCACTGACTCTCATTGGCTCACAGACAGGAACTAATGAGGTATTTAAGCAATCATTCCATCCCATTACTCTGACCAGGAATCAGTCAACACTTTCCTGCCCAGACCCATCTGACTGACATGTCTCACAGTACTTGACAGTTAATTAACAAAAGATGTTTAGCATCTCCAGGCCTCCACACCTACAAGCCGCTGATGCGTGCCAATTAAATGTACAGTACTTTACTATTTCTATTTTTGACAACTTTCACTTCGCTACATTCATAAAGAAAATGATGTTCATTTTACTCCATACACTTTCCCTGACACCCAAAAGTACTTGTTACATTTTGAATGCTTAGCAGGACAGAAAATGGTCCAATTCACACACTTATCAAGAGGGCATCCCTACTGCCTCTGATCTGGCGGACTCACTAAACACAAATGCTTTGTTTTTAAATTATGTTGGAGTGTGACCCTGGCTATCTGTAAATAAAAATACAATTGTGCCGTCTGGTTTGCTTATATAAGGAATTTTAAATTGGTCATACTTTTAATACTTAAGTATATTTTAGCAACTACATTTACTTTTGATACTTAAGTATATTTAAAAACAAATACTTTTAGACTTTTACGCAAGTATTTTTACTGGGTGACTTTCACTTGAGTCATTTTCTATTAAGGTATCTTTACTTTAACTAAAGTATGAGAATTGAGTACTTTTTCCACCACTGATGATCTGGATCTACATAGTGGCAAGTTAGCTAGCTAATGGTAGCCTGGCAAGCTTCCCATGTTGTCACACCAGCTCCATTACGTCACTTAGGCTAGCTAACTTAGCTGAGGTAATGTTAGCCTGGCAAGCTTCCCATGTTGTCACACCAGCTCCATCACGTCACTTAGGCTAGCTAACTTAGCTGAGGTAATGTTAGCCTGGCAAGCTTCCCATGTTGTCACACCAGCTCCATCACGTCACTTAGGCTAGCTAACTTAGCTGAGGTAATGTTAGCCTGGCAAGCTTCCCATGTTGTCACACCAGCTCCATCACATCACTTAGGCTAGCTAACTTAGCTGAGGTAATGTTAGCCAAAGTAATGTCACTTGTTTTGACAGCTCCATCACAAGTTAGGAATGACAAAAGCAGCAAGTCACAGACATATATACACTGCTCAAAAAAATAAAGGGAACACTTAAACAACACAATGTAACTCCAAGTCAATCACACTTCTGTGAAATCAAACTGTCCACTTAGGAAGCAACACTGATTGACAATACATTTCACATGCTGTTGTGCAAATGGAATAGACAACAGGTGGAAATTATAGGCAATTAGCAAGACACCCCCAATAAAGGAGTGGTTCTGCAGGTGGGGACCACAGACCACTTCTCAGTTCCTATGCTTCCTGGCTGATGTTTTGGTCACTTTTGAATGTTGGCGGTGCTTTCATTCTAGTGGTAGCATGAGACGGAGTCTACAACCCACACAAGTGGCTCAGGTAGTGCAGCTCATCCAGGATGGCACATCAATGCGAGCTGTGGCAAGAAGGTTTGCTGTGTCTGTCAGCGTAGTGTCCAGAGCATGGAGGCGCTACCAGGAGACAGGCCAGTACATTAAGAGACGTGGAGGAGGCCGTAGAAGGGCAACAACCCAGCAGCAGGACCACTACCTCCGCCTTTGTGCAAGGAGGAGCAGGAGAAGCACTGCCAGAGCCCTGCAAAATGACCTCCAGCAGGCCACAAATGTGCATGTGTCTGCTCAAACGGTCAGAAACAGACTCCATGAGGGTGGTATGAGGGCCCGACGTCCACAGGTGGGGGTTGTGCTTACAGCCCAACACCGTGCAGGATGTTTGGCATTTGCCAGAGAACACCAAGATTGGCAAATTCGCCACTGGCGCCCTGTGCTCTTCACAGATGAAAGCAGGTTCACACTGAGCACGTGACAGACGTGACAGAGTCTGGAGACGCCGTGGAGAACGTTCTGCTGCCTGCAACATCTCCAGCATGACCGGTTTGGCGGTGGGTCAGTCATGGTGTGGGGTGGCATTTCTTTGGGGGGCCGCACAGCCCTCCATCTGCTCGCCAGAGGTAGCCTGACTGCCATTAGGTACCGACATGAGATCCTCAGACCCCTTGTGAGACCATATGCTGGTGCGGTTGGCCCTAGGTTCCTCCTAATGCAAGACAATGCTAGACCTCATGTGGCTGGAGTGTGTCAGCAGTTCCTGCAAGAGGAAGGCATTGATGCTATGGACTGGCCCGCCCGTTCCCCAGACCTGAATCCAATTGAGCACATCTGGGACATCATGTCTCGCTCCATCCACCAACGCCACGTTGCACCACAGACTGTCCAGGAGTTGGCGGATGCTTTAGTCCAGGTCTGGGAGGAAATCCCACAGGAGACCATCCGCCACCTCATCAGGAGCATGCCCAGGCTTTGTAGGGAGGTCATACAGGCACGTGGAGGCCACACACACTACTGAGCCTCATTTTGACTTGTTTTAAGGACATTACGTCAAAGTTGGCTGAGCCTGTAGTGTGGTTTTCCACTTTAATTTTGTGTGACTCCAAATCCAGACCTCCATGGGTTGATAAATTGGACTTCCATTGATTATTTTGGTGTGATGTTGTCAGCACATTCAACTATGTAAAGAAAAAAGTATTTATTAAGATTATTTCTTTCATTCAGATCTAGGATGTGTTGTTTAAGTGTTCCCTTTATTTTTTTGAGCAGTATATTTATTTATTATTACTTTTTTTTGTTAAGTATCATTGTTTGAAAATGTATTTGAGACACTGTCTGGTTTATGGGCTGTGTGTGTGGCTTCAGTAAAGTGTGTTTAGCCTCAAAGCTTGGTCTCCTGTAGGCCTGCTATTGAACTCAACCTGAGAATTCTTAATTTACCAAACTTAACCATTGTTCTTTATTTTCTACATTTTTGTTTTATTTTTTCTCTACCAGAATTATATCCACAATATGAGCAGGACATCACAGATGCTGTAAAGGGAAAGGCCATTTGTCATCCTTGATGAGATGACCGATGCCTTTGGAAGACTCCAGCCAGTTTCTTGGATAAAGTAAACTTTACCACTGTGTCCCAAGCTGTCATTTCCTGTCTCAACAACAATGGGGTTGACTTTTTAGCAACGTGTGGGCTTTTGTAAGTGATGCAGCTATCTATATGAAGGCTTTCACCAGCATTTTGAATGGCCTCTTCCCCCAGCTCTGGACACTTCACCTGCTCTGCCCATCTCCTGGTGCTGGATGTTTTCCAGAGATGTTTGAGGACGTGAACAGGCTGTGTGCTCTGGTGAAGGTGTTCTGTCAGGCACACCAGCGTCTGGAGCTGAGATCATTCATGCTGGATAACAGCCATTCTCCTGTGATGCCTGTGGAGACCAGGTGGGGCTCCTGGATACCTGCTGTGGAGTTCCTTGCAGAGTACATGGATGTGCTCACTGACTTCACTAGGACCTTACCAGGACAGGATGCCAGTCTTAGCTCACATTGCAGTGATACATCTGTTTCCCCACTACCTCAGTGGATGGAGACTTTTCTCACATTATCAGATACTACTCAGTCAGCGTAAGAGCTTCACAGAGAAATGTTTTTGATTGCAAAGTATAACAGCATTGAGTACTAAAAAGCATGTCAGTCACACACCCCCACCAACACTACCACTCTTTCTGTGTTTTGGTTTGAATCAATTTGATAATAGTTAATGACTAGTTATATGGGGAATGGAACAAAGAGACATAATTGTTCATGTATTTATAGATGGCTTCAATGTATTTGTATTCCTTTGCACTTTCACTCTTTATAATATTTCCATTAAGGAAACATTTATGATTAAATGTTGAGTCTGTAGAGGTTATTTTTGACTGAGCTTTAGTAAGATAACTGTAGGTTCAATGTCATCTAATACAGAGAATTACGCATTTATTTCCATAAAACCATGTTCCCAATGTTATCAAGTAATGTTACTACAATAGAGGCCAAGAAAAAGCTTTCTGCAGAAAATAGAAAAGAATCCCTGCAGATTCTGTTTGGCCATGACCACAGTAAGATTCCATATGACCGTTGAGTCATGGTAATCTCTTTTTATGCACTCAGGACATGCTTTGGTAGTATCCAAGTCACTAATGGCCTGGTACTCAGGGCTCTATTGTCCTTCTAACCACTGACATGAAATGCAATCGAAAACCACATCAACCACTTATCATCAAAACAGTATTATGCTTTTAAAAGTCACCTCACTGTGATTGCTGAATTTGAAGAACAGTTAAACAGCAGGTTGAAACAGTGGAAAACATGGTCATTGTGGATGTTGTTTCAAAGCCTAACAACAAAATGGATTAACCTGTTAGGGCTAGGGGGCAGTATTGACACGGCTGGATAAAAAAAAACATACCCGATTTAATCTGGTTACTACTCCTGCCCAGTAACTAGAATATACATATAATTATTGGCTTTGGATAGAAAACACTCCAAAGTTTCTAAAACTGTTTGAATGGTGTCTGTGAGTATAACAGAACTCAAATGGCAGGTCAAAACCTGAGAAGATTCTGTACAGGAAGTACCCTGTCTGACCATTTCTTGGCCTTCTTTGCCATCTCTATCCATAACAAAGGATCTCTGCTGTTACAAAGGATCACTTCCTACGGCTCCCATGGGCTCTCAGAAGGCGGCAAAAAGCTGAATCGTGGCTTTGCAGGCTCTGGTTGAAAAAAAGTAGCGCGTTTGGGTAGTGGCTGGTTACAGTACTGTGAGACTCAGGTGCGTGCCCGCGTCGACCGAATGCTTTGTTTTCTTTCCTCTGTTTACCTAAACGCAGATTCCCGGTCGGAATATTATCGCTTTTTTACGAGAAAAATGGCATAAAAATGGATTTTAAACAGCGGTTGACATGCTTCGAAGTACGGTAATGGAATATTTCGAATTTTTTTTGTCACGAATTGCGCCCTGCTCGTGACCCTTATTTACACTTCGGATAGTGTCTTGAACGCACAAACAAAACGCCGCTATTTGGATATAACGATGGATTATTTTGGACCAAACCAACATTTGTTATTGAAGTAGCAGTCCTGGGAGTGCATTCTGACGAAGACAACAAAGGTAATCAAACTTTTGTAATAGTAAATCGGAGTTTGGTCAGGGCTAAACTTGGTCGGTGTCTAAATGGCTAGCCGTGATGGCTGGGCTATCTACTGAGAATATTGCAAAATGTGCTTTCACCGAAAAGCTATTTTAAAATCGGACACCTCGATTGCACAAAGGAGTTCTGTATCTATAATTCTTAAAATAATTTCTGTTTTTTGTCAACGTTTATCGTGAGTAATTTAGTAAATTCACCGGAGGTTTGCGGGGGGGTATGCTAGTTCTGAACGTCACATGCTAATGTAAAAAGCTGGTTTTTGATATAAATATGAACTTGATTGAACAAAACATGCATGTATTGTATAACATAATGTCCTAGGTGTGTCATCTGATGAAGATCAAAGGTTAGTGCTGCATTTAGCTGTCTTCTGGGTTTTTGTGACATTATATGCTAGCTTGAAAAATGGGTGTCTGATTATTTCTGGCTGGGTACTCTGCTGACATAATCTAAATGTTTTGCTTTCGTTGTAAAGCCTTTTTGAAATCGGACAGTGTGGTTAGATTAACGAGAGTCTTGTCTTTAAAATGGTGTAAAATAGTCATATGTTTGAGAAATTGAAGTAATAGCATTTCTAAGGTATTTGAAAATCGCGCCACGGGATTACACTGGCTGTTGCGTAGGTGGGACGATTTCGTCCCGCCTAGCCCAGAGAGGTTAATTCAAAACACCCATGTGCATTGTGTATACGCCTAGGCCTATATATGAACTCTAGCCCCCCCCCCCCCAAAAAGAAACCCGTAATTAAAAGAATTGTGCTGTTCGTTATACAATAACCTAGCCATATTACCCACCGCAGAAAGCTGTAGTGAAGCCACTGAGTTGCAGTGCCTTAAACCGCCGCACCACTCAGGAGCCCAGTCAATTAGATTTTATAGCCTAGTAATAGGCGTTTACATTGCTTCTCACAATTAACAGGGTGACACCATGCGTTTCCATCTCCTATTCCTCAGTGAGAGCGGAGCTGTCAACAGTTTAATTAAATGTGTTTAGTTGTGAAAACATGTTACTATCGATGTTCCCGAACAGATCTCACTTGGTTTACCAAATGAAGAACTTGGTAGAGAACAGCATGTGCAGCCTTAGGCAAGGAACAGAGCACAAGCTTTCTGTGTGACTTTCTCAAATCATCAATAGCATATAGTCACACCATGCAGCCCATATGTTTGGATTTCTAAGATTTGTATCATTAACAACTAAAGTTGCCAAATAACTAAATCTAGCACATAGAACCTGTTTCAAATGATCACTTATGTTCAACATAGCCTTCATATGTGAACCTACTCCAGAATGGGACAAATATCCTTCTTATTTTTATTCAGCTATGTTCAATTATATTCTTACTATAAAATAATGACAGGGCTTAAGCACAGCTTGTCTGAACTATCCTACAGCCTATGGCAGGGCGCATAGCCAGATAACATACAGTAAGCCAACTCCTATTAAAACCTGTTAGGGACAGACGATCCGCTAGCGGAACGCCTCACCAATATCCAATGGTATAGAGTGGCGCGAATTACAAATACCTCAAAAATGCAAAAACTTCAATTTTTCAAACATATGACTATTTTACACCATTTTAACCTGTCTGGGAACGTGGGACGCTTGCGTCCCACCCTAGTCAACTGCCAGTGGAATCGCGTCGCGCGAAATACAAAACCTCATAAATGCTATAACTTCAATTTCTCAAACATATGACTATTTTACACCATTTTATAGACACACCTCTCCTGAATCAAACCATGTAGTCCGATTTCAAAAAGGCTTTACAGCAAAAGCAAAACATTAGATTATGAGAGTACCCTGCCAAAAAAAAAAAAAAAAAAATCACACTGCCATTTTCAAAGCAACTAGCATGCATCACAAATACCCAAAACACAGCTAAATGCAGCACTAACCTTTGACAATCTTCAGATGACACTCCTAGGACATCATGTTACACAATACATGCATTTTCTGTTCGATAAAGTTCATATTTATATATAAAAACAGCATTTTACTTCGGCGCGTGACGTTCAGAAAATATTTTCCCTCAAATGCTTCCGGTGAATCAGCGCTACAATTTACAAAATTACTATTCGAAAACATTGTTAACCTCTCTAGGGTATGTGGGACGAAATCGTCCCACCTACTCAACAGCCAGTGGAATCCCGTGGCGTGTTATTCAAATACCTTAGAAATGCTTTTACTTAAATTTCTCAAACATATGACTATTTTACACCATTTTAAAGACAAGACTCTCGTTAATCTAACCACACTGTCCGATTTCAAAAAGGCTTTACAACGAAAGCAAAACATTAGATTATGTCAGCAGAGTACCCAGCCAGAAATAATCAGACACCCATTTTTCAAGCTAGCATATATGTCACAAAAACCAAAACCACAGCTAAATGCAGCACTAACCTTTGATGATCTTCATCAGATGACAATCCTAGGACATTATGTTATACAATACATGCATGTTTTGTTCAATCAAGTTCATATTTATCTCAAAAACCAGCTTTTTACATTAGCATGTGACGTTCAGAACTAGCATACCCACCGAAAACTTCCGGTGAATTTACTAAATTACTCACGATAAACGTTGACAAAAAACCAAATTATTTTAAGAATTATAGATACAGAACTCCTTTATGCAATCGCGGTGTCCGATTTTAAAATAGCTTTTCGGTGAAAACACATTTTGCAATATTCTGAGTAGATAGTCCGGCCATCACGGCTAGGTATTTTGGCACTCACCAAACTCAGATTTACTATAAGAAAAATTGGATTACCTTTGCTGTTCTTCGTCAGAATGCACTCCCAGGACTTCTACTTCAACACCCAATGTCGTTTTGGTTCCAAATAATCCATAGTTATATGCAAATAGCTTCGTTTTGTTTGTGCGTTCAAGACACTATCCGAAGGGTGACGCGCCGGCACATATCGTGACAAAATTTCAAAATATTCCATTACCGTACTTCGAAGCATGTCAAACGCTGTTTAAAATCAATTTAATGCGATTTTTCTCGTAAAATAGCGATAATATTCCAACCGGGAGACGTTGTATCCGTTCAAACACTAAATAAGAAAATGGAGTCGTCACATGCATGCGCGCCAGTGTCATTGTTCTCAGAAGTACCACTCTCCAAAACCCCTACTGTTTTTCGCCCAGAGACTGCAGAGTTATCATTCAACGTTCTGGCGCCTTTTGAGAGCCAATGAAAGCCTTAGAAAATGTGACGTTACAGCAGAGATCCTGTATTTTCGATAAAGAGGCTACAGAAGGCCAAGAAATGGTCAGACAGGGCACTTCCCATATAGAATCTTCTCAGGTTTTGGCCTGCCATATGAGTTCTGTTATACAGTACAGGTACTCCAAAACACAACTAAAGTATTTTTACACCAATGCAGACAATTTAATTGTCAAGAACAGATATTAGCAAACTTAAACAAAACTACTAGCTAGTTAATATGTCTATAGCTAAAGCATCAGAACGTTCACCTGGTCCACTAGCCGTCCTATTTTTGAGTCGGAGTAACCGCAGGTGCTCGACCTCAGTTTGACGCTGTATGTAGTCGATTGAATGCTGACAGACTTGGAAGAAAAGTACTCCTCCATCCTGGAAACTACCTGGCCCTGTCCCTGACTGTTATTCTGGTTGCCAACTGTTTACTCTTCAGCTCTTCTTGTGTAAATCTGGGCATTTTTTGTTCAATAATTCTTTCCTCAGACAGCTGTCATTCATTCACGAAGCCGTCTGCACCCTGGACCTCTCACACAGGGAAGGGACTACACTTTCGGTGATTGATGTATTTCAATGAAAACAGAACATTTAAATTAAAACAAGTCAATTTTATTTAACTTTGCTGGCATCTTATTTTTGCTTCAGAATGCTATGCATTCTATTTGAAATTCTGCAGATTTGTCGGATTTCTCTGTGCGCGGATTCCGTGCAGGTCTAGTCATGACTCATGACTGCCGGTAATACGGTCTCCGCAACAGCCCTAGTTATTACCCTCTCTTCTCCATTGATGTCCCCCTCACCAAACACATGGAAACTAATAGATACTGTGCTACCAGAACCCAACATATCCAAGGGTGACAGCATTGATGGATGTGGCTACAGAAGGTGACCCTATAGAGCTTATAGCCCACTATTTCATACCCTTATTCTCCCTCTCCTTTCTTCTCCTCCTTCCTCTCTGTCACCTCAGCCCTTATCGCCCAGAGTCAGATAGGAATCCCACAGGCCATTTCTCATTTTACAGAGTACAACTACCCGCCGTGTGTGTACTCCTCTCAGGAGGGAAAAACACATTGGGGACGAGTGTGTAAAACTAGCTACTGTGTATGCATGTTTGTGCATGACTGTGTGTGTGCGCGCGTGCATGTAATCCTCTCAGCAGAGGGAGACTGAGGAAGGCCATTAACCTTGAGTAGAAGAGAAAAGGGACGAGTGCTTCAATAGACAGGTGCTCTCCTGTTCATGCTGATAACCAGTAATAAAGAGATTAACCACGCAAAAGCAATATCTAATCTGTAATTTATCATGTCTAGTACCTTGGGGTTAAACTGACCTTTATCTGGGTGGTTCAGGACCATGATCCTCCGGTGGGCATCTCTCACCTTGGACTTGGTGCTGGTTGGGCTTCAGGGGAAGCGACAGATAAAAGGTTAGAGAGGGGTGGTTGGGCTATACAAAACAGATTTAGAGCAGGATTACAGCATCATCTAGTGGCCTCAGCACAGACTGACAAGTTGCTGTAAATCCCATCCAGTACTTCTGACCACTAAACTATTCAGTGGTGTTCTGTTCTCTCCCTAATGTGATACAGTGCGAAATGGAACTAAACCAGGAAGAGAGATGACTAATATAAACCCCATCAAAGACCCAGAGAAATCACACACATCCTTAGCATGAACACACATTGACAAATAGAAACAGTCGCACACACCCGCACAAACAGTCGAGCATGAGTAGCATGCACACAAACATGATATCAGCAGTCTTACCTAATACCAAGGATGAGGCTGGCTTCATTTTTAGTCATATTCTGGTCAAACCCTCCTTTATAGTGTTGGGATGAGAAGGCCTGGAGAGCGAGGAGAGATGTTAGTACTGAAAGTATACAACAAACCTGTATTTATCAGTAAACTCACCCACTGACTGTCTACAATCATATCCTTCTGTCCTCAGTGTAAAGGTTTATAGTATGAAAGGTGGAAGTGCATTATTTGGTACAACAGATCAAAATAAGACTGTCAGAGATATGAGTTGTTGGCTAGGGTTCAGTAACTCCCTGCCCCCACACACTGCTTTATTTGACACAGTCAGTGACTCCCACAAGCAGGCATAAAGAGTGGGAGGTCTGATCCCTCAACTAGCTCATGTCACGCACTGCCTCAATCACACACTATATGGAATGACTGTTTCACTCACACACCCAAAGTGAGTCATCAAAAAGTACAGCTGTGTGTCTGCTCTTTCTGACCCCTCCCTTTCCCAGCTGACCTACAGTTGAAGTCAGAAGTTTACATACACCTTAGCCAAATACATTTAAATTCAGTTGAACAATTCCTGACATTTAATCCTATTAAAAATTCCCTGTCTTAGGTTAGGATCACCACTTTATTTTAAGAATGTGAACTGTCAGAATAATAGTAGAGAGAATTATTTATTTCAGCTTGTACTTCTTTCATCACATTCCCAGTGGGTCAGAAGTTTACATACACTCAATTAGTATTTGGTAGCATTGCCTTTAAATTGTTTAACTTGGGTCAACCGTTTTGAGTAGCCTTCCACAAGCTTCCCATAATAAGTTGGGTGAATTTTGGCCCATTCCTCCTGACAGAGATGGTGTAACTGAGTCAGGTTTGTAGGCCTCCTTGTTCGCACACGCCTTTTCAGTTCTGCCCACAAATTTTCTATAGGATTGAGGTCAGGGCTTTGTGATGGCCACTTCAATACCTTGACTTCGTTGTCCTTAAGCCATTTTGCCACAACTTTGGAAGTATGCTTGGGGTCATTGTCCATTTGGAAGACCTATTTGCGACCAAGCTTTAACTTCCTGACTGATGTCTTGAGATGTTGCTTCAATATATCCACAATTTTCCTTTCCTTATGATGCCATCTATTTTGTGAAGTGCACCAGTCCCTCCTGCAGCAAATCACCGCCACAACATGATACTGCCACCCCTGTGCTTCACGGTTGGGATGGTGTTCTTCGGTTTGCAAGCCTCCCCCTTTTTCCTTAGGAGACAGAACGCATCTTCTTCCTGAGCGGTATGACGGCTGCGTGGTCCCATGGTGTTTATATTTGCGTACTATTGTTTGTACAGATGAATGTGGGACCTTCAGACTTGTGGAGGTCTACAATTTATTTTCTGAGGTCTTGGCTGATTTCTTTTGAGTTTCCCATGATGTCAAGCAAAGAGGCACTGAGTTTGAAGGTAGGCCTTGAAATACATCCACAGGTACACCTCTAATTGACTCAAATGATGTCAACTAGCCTATCAGACGCTTCTAAAGCCATGACATCATTTTCTGGAATTTTCCTAGCTGTTTAAAAGGCACAGTCAACTTAGTGTATGTAAAGTGAAATAATCTGTCTGTAAACAATAGTTGGAAAAATGACTTTGTCATGCACAAAGTAGATGTCCCAACCGACTTGCCAAAACTATAGTTTGTTAACAAGAAATTTGTGGAGTGGTTGAAAAACAAGTTAATGACTCCAACCTAAGTGTATGTAAACTTCCGATTTCAACTGTAGGTGCCCTCAACTGAACTTATGTACATAGACACAAAACACAGATCAGGTTAAGGAGGAGGTGAGAGAGTGCAGTGGGTGCATCATACGCCTGGGAACCTGTTGTTGGAACCTCTGGCCGGTGGAGACAAACTCAGGTGCAGCAGGGGAATGTCAAATTGTGAGTCAGTCCACACACTACCCACGGGCAGCCTAGCGTTTAAAGTGTTGGGCCAGCAACCGAAAAGTCCCTGCTTCGAATACTCGAGCTAACAATGTGAAGAAGAAAAAAAATGGTTGATGTGCCCTTGAGCAAGGCATTTAACCCTAATTTGCTCCAAGGGTGCCATACTACTATGGCCGACCCTGTAAAACAAAGTATTTTACTGCACCTATCTTTTGTATGTGACAACAAAAACCATCACCCTACAGACAGTCAGCCCACCCGCTACCAGACCTACAGACAGTCAGCCCACCCGCTACCAGACAGTCAGCCCACCCGCTACCAGACAGTCAGCCCACCCGCTACCAGACAGTCAGCCCACCCGCTACCAGACAGTCAGCCCACCCGCTACCAGACAGTCAGCCCACCCGCTACCAGACAGTCAGCCCACCCGCTACCAGACAGTCAGCCCACCCGCTACCAGACAGTCAGCCCACCCGCTACCAGACAGTCAGCCCACCCGCTACCAGACAGTCAGCCCACCCGCTACCAGACAGTCAGCCCACCCGCTACCAGACAGTCAGCCCACCCGCTACCAGACAGTCAGCCCACCCGCTACCAGACAGTCAGCCCACCCGCTACCAGACAGTCAGCCCACCCGCTACCAGACAGTCAGCCCACCCGCTACCAGACAGTCAGCCCACCCGCTACCCGACCTACAGACAGTCAGTGGAATGAACACTTCACCACAAACATTGGTGCTTGATGACTATCTGATGGAGCAAAACAAGATATCCCCAGTTTTGCCAATGTGTGCATGTGTGGGGAGAATTTTCTGCAAAATCAGCAGGTGTCATCACTGATCATGCATAGCTTCAGTGCGGTGTTCTAATAAAAGACAGTATGTAAAAGTTGCTCAAAACCACACATGTTTTATCACTCTTATGGTTAGGATTGTGATACTCTCCTAGAACTGTGAACTACATAGCTAAGTTGGTTACTTACTGAGGTGGGCATCTTCTTAGTCTGTGACACGACCTGTCCTAGACGCTTCCACAACTGGAACGCATAGCGACCTGAAACACACTACATCTTTATTGTCCTACACAAACACCTTTCAACAGTTCCATGTTCTTGCCCTGTCAATATGGGTGGCAGGTAGCCTAGCGTTTAGAGTTTTGGGCCAGTAACCAAAAGACCTGAGCCATCAAGGTGAAATAAATTTGTCGATGTGTCTTGAGCAAGGCACTTAAACCTAATTTGTTCAAGGGGCACAATACCATTATGGCTGACCCTGTTAAACACCACATTTCACTGCACCTATCAGGTGTATATGACAAACACACACAGAAATATATAAACTCAACATGTAAAGTGCTCATCCCATGTTTCATGAGGTGAAATAAAAGATCCCAGAAATGACAGGTGTGGCATATCAAGAAGCTGATTAAACAGCATGATTATTACACAGGCGCACCTTGTGCTGGGGACAATAAAAGGCCACTCTAAAATGTGCAGTTTTGTCACACAACACAATGCCACAGATGTCTCAAGTTGAGGGAGCATGCAATTGGCATGCTGACTGCAGAAATGTTCACCAGAAAGGTTGCCAGAGAATTTAATGTTAATTTCTCTACCATAAGCCACTTCCAACGTTGTTTTAGAGAATTTGGCAGTACGTCCAACTGGCCTCACAACCGCAGACCACGTATAACAACGCCAGCCCAGGACCTCCACATCTGGCTTCTTTACCTGCAGTATTGTCTGAGATCAGCAACCCGGGTAGTTGATGAAACTAAAGAGTATTTCTGTCTGTAATAAATAAAGTTATTTTGTGGGGGGGGGGGGGGGGGGGGTAGTAAAAATCATTGAAATTGTTGCATACTGTGTTTATATTTTTGTTAAGTATATATATTTTTTATATACACTTCAGCGTGTATGTGTCATCGGTGTGTACTGGGTCAGTGGCTGTTGTCCCGCTCCAAACCCACATACAGCTAGTCAGCACCTAGACCCTGCTAAACATTGTCTGTTTATATACACTCACACGTTAGCAGAAAACCCCTCTGGGAGGAGCTGGTTTCCAAGAGACAAACACTAAATCAGTCATCTATAGAGCCATGCTGCTAAGCACAGGGAGTAATCAGGGCATAAATTATAAACTGATGATTGACATGTTCTAAGTGGGCTACTCCAGGCTGCCTGGAAGTTCTGTTTTCCTAACCCCCCCCCCCCTTTCCATGTACAGAGTGAGGATAATCAGGCTGTGCTCTTCCTCAAGGCCACCACAACTGCTAACACTCTGACCTCAGATCAAACCTGTGGCAACTGGCAGACCACACTGCTTAACTATTAACCATGAGACAATATGGCTGTGCAGACACTCTTCAGCCAACCCTGATAGCAATGTCATGAAGGACCTATTCACTGTTGCTCTCTGCAAGAACCTGAAAACACCACTTCGGTTGTGTTGAATTGGAAGATGACAATGTTCTGTAAGACACACTTTCTGAATAATCTGGGTGTGTGAGTGTTTGCCATTTCTTACCTGAAAATCCTGCGGCAGCAACACCAAGGCCAACCGCTATCAGAGTACCACCCTGAAGATACAGAAGAATATCAATACTACTGCAACAATGCAGTTTCATTCATTCATTCATTCATTCATTCATTGCATGGCTGAATCACAAGCCGTTTGATTACATCACATCATGTTACTGGGGATTGCTAGATGAATCACCTTAATGAGAACCTTGGTTCCGTTGATAATTTCTGGGATTTGCAACCATAACTTGCTTACTGTAGCTAGCAGCTAGCTATCCGCTAACTAGCTAGCGTAGCTGTAAAACAGTTTGGCTAAACGGTCTGGTATTAACGTTAGCTGGCTAGCAAGTTTCAGAGTTATGTAACTAGCTAGTGCAGCTATCCACCAAAATTTCAAACCACAAAATAATCGATATACATACAAGTCTTTTGTCGATTTCTGTGTCGCTCCAGATGTTAGATTTAGGATTGTATTCAGCATATTGCTGTAACGGCCGTCGTCAGAATGAGACCAAGGTGCAGCGGAGGATGTGTTCAAGAACGACCACGTTAGACAAAAAAAAAAACAAGAAACCGACAGCCAAACAGTACTGTCAGGTGCAAACACTAAACAGAAATTATTCACCCACAAACCCCAAAGGAAAAACAGGCTGCCTATGTATGACTCTCAATCAGCAACAACGATCTACACCTGTTCCTGATTGAGAGCCATACACGGCCAAAACAAAGAAAACCACCAACATAGAAAAAGAAACCTAGAACGCCCACCCATGTCACACCCTGGCCTAACCAAAAATAGAGAACAAAAAACCCTCTCTATGGCCAGGGCGTTACAATTGCGCCGTTTCTCCTTCCATAGTTAGCGCGCTGGCGTTGTTCCCCACGCTGTCACTGCAATGCCCCTGTACCTGTACCGTCACTTGAAGGACACAACTAATTTACGAAGCGTCTGATGGATCAAAACCCAAGATCAATTTAAATATAATTTCGTAATCCAGAACGAACAGGTGATCTACAGGTAACTGACAAAATAAAGATAACGCTTGAGTAAATAAGGGATATAATGTATATTGAAAGTTAATTAAGCAATTAACATTCCATCATGCTTAGGGTCATGTATACAAATCCCCAGTTGCCAATTATTTTGGCTACCACGGCTAGAAGAAGAGTTCTCAGTGACTTTGAAAGAAGGGTCTCAAAGGAGGCATAAGGGATTTAACGTGTGTGTCTGTTACCAGATCTCAACCTAATTGAACATGTATGGGAAATTCTGGAACAGCGTTTTCCGCTGCCATCAACAAAACACCAAATGACTGAATTTATCGTGGAAGAATGGTATCAAATAGAGTTCCAGACACTTACGCTACATAGCAGAATATATGCCAAGGCCTATTGAAGCTGTTCTGGCGGCTCATGGTGGCCCAACGCTCTATTATTAACATACTATGTTGGTGTTTCCTTTATTTTGGCAGTTACCTGAAGGCCCTTTCTTGCAAAACATTCTGTGGAAAAATGTTATTAATCAATGAACCACATGAAAACAAACAAATTAAATGTCATAAAAAATATACATGTCACGACTTCTGCCGAAGTCGATGCCCCTCCTTGCACGGGTGGTGCTCGGCGGTCGACGTCACCAGTCTTCTAACCATCATTGATCAGTTTTTCATTTTCCATTGGTTTTGTCTTGTCTTCCATCACCCCTGTTTCCAATCCCATTAATTACTTGTGTATTTAACCCTCTGTTTCCCCTCATGTCCTTGTCGGTGATTGTTTGTATGTTATGTTACGTGGGTTTGTATATCGGTGTGCGGCAGGTATCCTTTACCCATTTTATTTTGTACTTTGGTTTTGGAGTTTGTTTTCCATTAAATACTCCATATTAACCAACTTGGTTTCTCCTGCGCCTGACTTCCCTGCCACCTACATACACGAATATGGCAATACATAGTGAGATAATTCATAGCAGATGGCAGCAATACATTTGTATTTACTTCTAGGGAATTTAAATCCTGCAACACAATTTGTATTAAGATACAGCAATATTACTTTTTATTCAGTTGTAAAAACGATTCTACTAAACTTTTATAGTGTTGTAGGCTGTACAGTGCCTTCAGAAAGTATTCACACCCCTTGATTTTTTTCTCCACATTTTGTTGTTACAGACTCAATTTAAAATGGATTTAATAGATGTTGTGTCACTGACCTACACACAATACCTCATAATGTCAAAGTGGAATGATGTTTTGTGACATTTTTACAAATGTATTAAAAATGAAAAGCTGAAATGTGTTGAGTCAATAAGTATTCAACCCCTTTGTTATGGCAAGCCTAAATGAGTCCAGTAGTAAAGATTTGCTTAACAAGTTCCATAATAAGTTGCATGGACTCACTCTGTGTGCAATAAGTGTTTAACATGATTTTTGAATGACTACATCTCTGTACCCCACACATACAATTATCTTTAAGGTCTCTCAGTCAAGCAGTGCATTTCAAACACAGATTCAATCACAAAGACCAGGTAGGTTTCTCAATGCCTTGTAAAGAAGGGAACCTATTAGTAGATGGGTAAAAAATAAAAAGCAGCCATTGAATATCCCTTTGAGCATGGCGAAGTTATTAATTGCACTTTAGATGGTGTATCAATACACCCAGTCACTACAAATTTACAGGCGTCCTTCCAAACTCAGTTGCCGGAGAAAAAGGAAACCGCTCAGGGATTTCACCATGAGGCCAATGGTGACTTTTAAAACAGTTACAGAGTTTATTGGCTGTGATAGAAAACTGAGGATGGATTAACAACATTGTAGTTACTCCACAATACTAACCTAAATGACTGAGTGAAAAGAAGTAAGCCTGTACAGAATAAAAAATATTACAAAACATGCATCCTGTTTGCAACAAGTCACTAAAGTAATACTGATTTTTTTTTGGCAAAGCACAACTTTTGGTCCTGAATACAAAGTGTTATGTTTGGGGCAAATCCAATACAACACATGACTGAGTACCACTCTCCATATTGTCAAGCATAGTGGTGGCTTTATCATGTTATGGGTATGCTTGTAATAGTTAAGGACTGGGTAGATTTTCAGGATAAAAAATAAATGGAATGGAGCTAAGAACAGGCTAAATCCTAGAGGTAAACCTGGTTCAGTCTGCTTCCACCAGATACTTGGAGATGAATTCATCTATCAGCAGGACAATAACCTAAAACACAAGGCCAAATCTACACTGGACTTGCTTACCAAGAAGACAGTGAATGTTCCTGAGTGGCCGAGTTACAGTTTTGACTTAAATCTGCTTGAAAATCTATGGCAAGACCTGAAAATGGTTGTCTAGCAATGATCAACAACCAATTTTACTGAGCTTGAAGAATTATGAAAATAATAAATGGGCAAATGTTGTACAATCCAGGTAGGTAAAGTTCTTAGAGACTTACCCAGAAATACTCACAGCTGTAATCGCTGCCAAAGGGGATTCTAACATGTACTGACTTGTGGAATACTTACCTAATCAAGATATATTTGTGTTTTCTTTTTTTGATTTGTTTACAAAATGTTCGAATTTTTCTTACACTTCGACATTACAGAGTGTTTGGTGTAGATCATTGACAAACAATGTCAATTAAATCCATAAAAAGTCCCACTTTGTACAACAGCATTTGGAAAAGTCAAGAGGTGTGAATACTTAATGAAGGCACTGTAGTCTGTGGGTAATACTGGGAGTTAACTTTCCAATACGCGTGTCTGCCACAGGGGGTAGAGTCTTCTCCAATTTACCGTCGTCTCAGACAGTTCTGTGTATAGCCATAAGATATAGGCTGCCATCATGGACGACCAGGGACATTATAGTAATAATAGAATCAATTATACCAATTCAGGAGTTAATCGGAGAACAAATAGGCAGTCTGGAAATAATGCATGGCAAGAGCCCGGGGATTCCAATCCTGATGTCAATGCTAACGCACCTGTCCACGCGAACACCGACCCACAAACACAGCAGGATCCAACTCAGCCTCGACAGTGAGTTGTAGCCAATAATATTTATCTACAGTAGACTATGTATTTTCCAATGTTTCAAGGGGATATTCGGGCTATACTGATATGGAAGGTTCTCTTCTGCATCAAGTTTAAGACAAATTGGGGAAAGTTTTGGAAGTATTATTATGTAAAAGTTGGGAATGTCATTCAAATTAAGAATGTATTAAATTAAGTATTTATGGAAAGTCATATTCTCCTTTGACTAGAGTAAGTTTCAGTTTCGTTTCATGCTCTTAATTCCTGTGAAGTGGAAGCGAAACCAGAGATTATTTTGAGGAGATGGAAAACTGCAATGCAATCATTTTACGGCCTATTGTGTACGTTGGCAATGGGCCGCGCGGTGCATTCTGGGCGCTTGTCGGACAATTAGAGCTCTCCTTTCAGGAGTGAATGGGAGTCAATTGGGCGCTAGTTTAAAAACCTAACATTACTATGAATTTCGTCAACATGAAGTACACAATTACACAGCTTTTGGAGATTAACTTGTTCTCTGTAATATCGTATAGCTTTGGAATCGTGACATTACGTACTTCCGAGGAAAATAAGCAGGTTTATCGACTCATACGTGATTTTGAGAACGGATTGCGTGACGATTAAATTAGCAACCGCGTGACACAGAATGACAACGTAAACGTGATTGGTCGACAGTTTGCTGGGCGGGATGTTATGCATTGGCCATTCGTTTCTATCTCCTCCTGTCTTGAACAGCTCTGGTGAAACTAGTCTATGCGCACGCATGCGCACATGAACAGACGACTGCGTTCTGTTTTGGTGTACAATAATATTGCATCTGTCTGGTAAAACCCTTGGCACAGAAGATTATGAGGGTTATTACACGTCTAAGTAGGGGGAGGCATTTACATTTCCATTTCTCTCGCTTTCTCTGACTGCTTGCATCACCGCTTGATATGGCAACTGCTCCGCATACGACCGCAAGGCGCTACAGAGGGTAGTGCGTAGTACGGCCCAGTACATCACTAGGGCCAAGCTTCCTGCCATCCAGGATCTCTATACCATGTGGTGTCAAAGGCCCTAAAAATGGTCAAAGACTCCAGCCACCCTAGTCATAGACTGTTCTCTCTGCTACCGCACGGCAAGCGACGTCAGAGCAAAGTCTAGGTCCAAAAGGCTCCTTAACAGCTTCTAACCACATGCCATTAGACTGCTGAACAGTTAATCAAATGGCTACCCAGAATATTTGAATTGACCCCCTTTTTACACTGCTGCTACTCACTGTTTATTATCTATGCATAGTCACTTTACCCCTACCTACATGTACATATTACCTCAATTTACTAAGACTAACCTTTACCCCAGCAAATTGACTCGGGACCGGTACCCCCTGTATATACTGTAGGCTCGTTATTGTTATTTTATTACTTTTTTTCGTACTTAAATATAAATATATATTAACATTTAGCAAATATTTTCTTACAAAAAATTGTTGGCTAAGGGCTTGCAAGTAAGCATTTCACATGTTGTATTCGGTGTGTAACAGTGTAGGTTCCGTTCCGTCCCTCTCTTCGCCCCAACCTGGGCTCGAACCAGGGACCCTTGCACACATCAACAACTGACATCCCACGAAGCATCGTTACCCATCGCGCCACAAAAGCCGCGGCCCTTGCAATACAAGGGGAAACCCTACTTCAAGTCTCAGAGCGAGTGACGTCACTGATTGAAACGCTATTAGCGTGCACCACCGTTAACTAACTAGCCATTTCACATCGGTTACAGGTGCATGTGACAAATACAATTTGATTTTAATTTCCATGCTCTCTCTCTCTCAGTTCAGATGGGTTCACCATGATACCACCCATTGAATCACGAAGGAGTAAACTACAAATGAGTAAGTCTCGTTGTAGCGACCCTGGTATATTGAGCGACCCTGGTATATTGAGCACGCTTTTGTGGCACAATCGATTTCTGCGGGTCAGTTCGAGGTGAAATCCCTGCCTCTTTTATTACATTAGCATTGATATATCTCTCCATCCCTCCCTCAATCCCTCTATTCCTCCCTCCCTTCCCATCTACCCCTCCCTCCAGTAATAGTATATATTAGTAATATACTATATATTGTATTATAAACTGGGTGGTTCGAGCCCTGAATGCTGATTGGCTGACAGCCGTGGTATATCAGACCATATAGCATAGGTATGACACAACATTTGTTTTTACTCTTATTATGTTGGTAACCAGTTTATAATAGCAATAAGGCACCTCGGTAGTTTGTGGTATATGGCCAATATACCACGGCCGCGTTGCGTCGTGCTTAAGAACAACCTTTAGCCATTGTATATTGGCCATATACCACACCCCCTCGTGCCTTATTGCTGAAATATACTTGGAATGTAAAATGCCAACATGTCACCATTCTCTCTTAAACTGCAGTGGGTCAGAAAGAAGAGGAGGATTTACAGAGATGGAAGGAAGCAAACAGACCTGGTCCTGTCCAGCTGGCACCAGAGAGGCTAGGTACACACACACACACACACACACACACACACTAATAATATTATCTTCTAATGCATGTATCTTTGTAAGGTGGTGCTGTGTCATTGGCTGAGGCCAGAGAGAGGCAGCTGTTGGAGTTACGCCGATCTAAACTGCAGAAACAGGTATTCCATCATTACATTTTACAATAAAGATGTATTTATAACTTTATGGCCCATATTCCATCATTACATTTTACAATAAAGATGTATTTATAACTTTATGGCCCGTATTCCATCATTACATTTTACAATAAAGATGTATTTATAACTTTATGGCCCGTATTCCATCATTACATTTTACAATAAAGATGTATTTATAACTTTATGGCCCGTATTCCATCATTACATTTTACAATAAAGATGTATTTATAACTTTATGGCCCGTATTCCATCATTACATTTTACAATAAAGATGTATTTATAACTTTATGGCCCGTATTCCATATTACATTTTACAATAAAGATGTATTTATACCTTTATGGCCTGTATTCCATCATTACATTTTACAATAAATATTTATTTATACCTTTATGGCCCGTATTCCATCATTCCATTTTACAATAAATATTTATTTATACCTTTATGGCCCGTATTCCATCATTCCATTTTACAATAAATATTTATTTATACCTTTATGGCCCGTATTCCATCATTCCATTTTACAATAAATATTTATTTATACCTTTATGGCCCGTATTCCATCATTACATTTTACAATAAATATTTATTTATACCTTTATGGCCCGTATTCCATCATTCCATTTTACAATAAAGATGTATTTATACCTTTATGGCCCATATTCCATCATTACATTTTACAATAAAGATGTATTTATACCTTTATGGCCTGTATTCCATCATTACATTTTACAATAAATATTTATTTATACCTTTATGGCCCGTATTCAATCATTACATTTTACAATAAAGATGTATTTATACCTTTATGGCCCGTATTCCATATTACATTTTACAATAAAGATGTATTTATACCTTTATGGCCCGTATCCCAGCATGGCATTTAAAACCCTCACATTCTGTTCATTTCTTGATGATGCCTTCTAAATAACCCTTGACAGACAGTGTGAGTAAGTTGTCTACTTGTGTTGTGTGTGTGAAGCTGAGAAAAGAGGAGATGGACCGGCAACGGAAACAGGCTGAGGAAGAGGAGAATGACAGGATGAAGGCTAAACAGCGGGAGAAGGTAAGAGAGGGATGGAAAGGGTGTCAGCACTGTACGAATACATCTCTTACTTACTATTAATGTCACTGTATTGTTACATAACATATACTGTAGGTATACAGAAGGTATTGTTTCTCTCTATAATACCATTTAATTCCAACAGATGTCACTGCAGACAGCTGGCAGGTACAGTAAAACAATCCTAGATGTGGTGATTGAATGAGAGGGAGAGCGAGAGAGAAAGAGAGGAAAATAGACAGAGAGAAAGAAACATATCCACACCCATCATTAAGGAGACAATAGTTTCCTGACTGGTTGATGAGCGTTGGTGTTTCCAGGAACCACAGGCTGCAGCAGATAGAGCTGTTAGACATGTTGGAGTCCATATCTGGCTGGCCTTCTCTGAGTGGTGAATAGATGTCTTACCAGTGGTTCATGTAGGACACCAGAGCAGTGGTTACAGAACCTTTAACGAGCTGTCACCTTAATAACATTTCAAGCACTGTCTTGTGACCCACCTAATGAAGCTGACCATGTTTCTCTCCACAACCTAGTCCTTGGTTGTAACCTGAGAGGGAATGGTTACGACAAGTCACTACTAATTAGTAACAAGTCACTGATGTGTTCAATATGTTACAGGCTGAGAGACTGGAGGAGAAGAGAGAACAGGAGGAGAGGCAGAGGAGAGAAGTTCTCCAACAGGACCACCTCAGGTCAGCACTTTGAACTTGTGAATAAACAAGGTGTTTCTGTAGCAGACATCAGAGGAGATGGAGGCGTTTACCCTCACATCCGTCACTGAACCATGTAAACCCTTCTACTCACCTGAAGTAACATACCGTATCATTACAGGTGGAGTAGAGTCAAAAACTTAAGGAGAATGCCGAACCCTTGCACTTTAATGGATGTTTATGTACAGAGTGTTATGTGCAGGAATCTCTTCACCAAAGCATAATAATATTAACACTGGTCCAAACCCTTAGCCCTTAAGCACCCCACAGAGTTATTGTGTTATTGGAACCCTGACTACTTTCCAACCCCTCTGGAGGAAAAGGTCTGTTTGATGTCACACCACTGGCACCAGCCTAACAACAACAAACATGATACAACACACTAGGAGAACTGTAGGGAAGGAAAAATACAAACATGTACAGACAGACAGACAGACAGACAGACAGACAGACAGACAGACAGACAGACAGACAGACAGACAGACAGACAGACAGACAGACAGACAGACAGACAGACAGACAGACAGACAGACAGACAGACAGACAGACAGACAGACAGACAGACAGACAGAGAGCATGTTGGAGTCAGGGGTAGAGAGAGGAGAGGCAGTTACAGAGTACAGATGACAGGGCTAGAAATGGGACTGAGACGGGGACAGGACAGCTAGGACAGAGGACTGAGACAGAGGACAGGAAGGAGGATGAAAACAGTAGGAGTCAGACCAGGACAAACAGACTAGGTGACTCCTCTGTGAAACAGCATCTTGTTGTGGGGAGAATCAGGAGTGTCTGCAGAAAACATTAACACCACTGTGTGTGTGTGTGTGTGTGTGTGTGTGTGTGTGTGTGTGTGTGTGTGTGTGTGTGTGATCTGCAGGAAGACAAAGCAGTTCCTTCAGAGGGTGGAGAGGTCAGATGCAGCTCCAGTGGCAGTGACTAGTGCCTCACACACATCACCCTGGGTAGGACTATGTGTGTGTGTATCCTAGACAGGGCCCTGGGTCCAGAACTCTCAGAGCTGTGGCTGTGAGGTCAGGGGTAATTCACACCAATGGATCCATCTTTGTATACGATCTGCTTTCATTGACCGGGGTGGAGTGGGGATAAACTCAGCCCCAGAAATGTTGGTCCAGCCCAGCCCGGGGAGAGGACCCATCCCCTTAATATTATCCTCTGGTCAGAGCTAGTGGACACTGTGTGTGTGTGTGTGTGTGTGTGTGTGTGTGTGTGTGTGTGTGTGTGTGTGTGTGTGTGTGTGTGTGTGTGTGTGTGTGTGTGTGTGTGTGTGTGTGTGTGTGTGTGTGTGTGTGTGTGTGTGTGTGTGTGTGTGTGTGTGTGTGTGTGAGAGAGAGAGCCTGTGCACAAAGAGACTTTAGAGGGTATGATTGGATTTAAGTAAGTGTAAATAAATACTCACTAGAAGTTTCACTCGCTCTCTCTCTCTTTGTCTCTCTCTCTCTGTCTCTCTCTGTCTCTCTCTCTCTGTCTCTCTCTGTCTCTCACTCTCACTCACTCAATCTCTCTCTCTCTCTTTCTTTACCCTCGCTTTCCTTCTCCATCTCTTTCTCTCTCTATCCCCCCACCTCATAATTTGATGGTTAAAGGAAGGGAGTTGGTGGGGTGAGGCTCACAGAGTTCACATAAAGTACGGATAGATAGATAGAGAGAGAGAGATGGATAGAGAGCGAGAGAGATGGATAGAGAGAGAGAGATGGATAGAGAGAGAGAGAGAGCGATGGATAGAGAGAGAGAGAGACAGAGATAGACAGAGAGAGAGAGAGAGAGAAATGGATAGAGAGAGCGATAGACAGAGAGAGAGAGAACTGGATAGAGAGAGAGAGAGAGCGATGGATAGAGAGAGAGAGACAGAGATAGACAGAGAGAGAGAGAAATGGATGGAGAGAGAGATAGACAGAGAGAGAGAGAGAACTGGATAGAGAGAGAGAGAGAGAGCGATGGATAGAGAGAGAGAGAGAGAGAGAGAAAGAGAGAGAGCGATGGATAGAGAGAGAGAGAAAGAGGGAGAGAGAGGGGGGGGGGAGTTCACTGCCGACAGACCAAGGGTGGAATAACCTGCGTAGTTCTGGTGAAAGTACCTGGAAGAAAGCCAGGCTGTCAGCCAATGAGAGCCCAGGAAGACCTGCCAATCACAGAGGTCATCTTTGCTATGTCATCCAGGTCGCTATGTCAACCAGCTCCAGAAGAACCAATCAATCTACCTGGAGAGGAAGGAGAAATAGACCACAAGCCATCATAGCTTAATGTGTGTAATATACTATTGTTTGTACGTAGTGCTAATAATAGTAGTGTTGATGTCTCATCTCAGCCCTAGGCTGGTCTCAGTGGTGTCGTGTCTGGTGATGCTGCAGACAGCAGACAGGGGAGAGCAGGAAGGAAGTTTTTCAGGGTTTGACTATGTGTGTGTTAGGGAAGGGTTTCATACTGTACCGACTGACAACAGTATTATGTGTCAACTGACATCTTTATTGGAATTGCACACACAGCTGTGGTAGACAGACAGATAGACAGAGGAAATGTTTTCTTGTGTGCCTTTTCTCATTGTTGTGCAAGTTTATCTAGCTTCCCTTATTTCTCACCTTATTGGGAGAATTAGCAATGCCAGGAGTGATAGAGAAGGAGAGAGAGAGGGTGAGGAGAGGGAGAGAGAGAGGGCGAGGAAAGGGAGAGAGAGGCTGAAGAGAGGGAGGGAAAGAGAGAAATAGATGGAGAGAGAGTGAGGAGAGGGAGAAAGAGAGAGAGGGTAAGGAGAGAGAGGAGAGGGAGAGAGGGAAAAGAGAGCGAGAGAGGGAGAAGATAGAGAGGAGAGTGAGAGAGGGAGAAGAGAGAGAGGGTAAGGAGAGGGAGAGAGGGCGAGGAAAGGAAGAGAGGGAGAGAGAGGGTACGGAGAGGGAGAGTGAGAGAGGGAGAAGAGAGCAAGAGAGAGGGTGAGGATAGGGAGAGAGAGAGGGAGAAGAGAGCAAGAGAGAGGGTGAGGATAGGGAGAGAGAGAGGGTGAGGAGAGCGAGAGTGAGGGCGAGGAGAGGGAGAGGAGAGAGAGAGGGAGAGAGAGCGATGGGAAGAGGGCTGCATGCAAAGATGTGGAAACAGGAATAGAGAAATAGAGAGAGTGATAGCAGAAGAGAGAAAGGGATTGCTATCGCTGACAGACAGTGACTGTAGGAGAACCCAAAAGGATAGAAACATCACATGACAATACCTGTCATCCCTGTGGAGACAGACATACATGGAGTAATGTGTGTAGCGGTATGCCTCTCCAGTTTCCATAGAGATCCTACGTTCTATTCATATATTTTCTGCTTGTTTTCTCTGAAAACATGGTAGTGAAGGAGTGTCAGGATGTCTGTGTTCCTGCTTTACTCTCTACTGACCTGGTCCTCTGGAGGTGCTCCAGACTGCAGTACTGGATCCCTCCAAGCTAAACCAACGTCACAGACCCAGTGATCAAAGCCGCCGAACAGGAGGGGGGAGAGCAACGGGAAGAAGGGGGAGAGAGGGGAAGAGAGTGTGGTTGATGTGGTCTCTACTGGGGTACTGGGGAATTTGTTGTTCTTTCAGAGATGGTTCCTTAAGGGACGATTAATATTCCTTATATCCTCTGTTTGTGTGGGGGAGTGTGCGTGCACGTGTGTGTGTGTCTGTGTGAGTTTTGTGTGCACTCCCTACTCTCCTCAGTCGGAGGATAGAGAACAGAGAAAGAGAAAAGGCCTGACTCCAGAAAAACAACATCCTGTCTGTCTGTCTGTCTGTCTGTCTGTCTGTCTGTCTGTCTGTCTGTCTGTCTGTCTGTCTGTCTGTCTGTCTGTCTGTCTGTCTGTCTGTCTGTCTGTCTGTCTGTCTGTCTGTCTGTCTGTCTGTCTGTCTGTCTGTCTGTCTGTCTGTCTCCTGCAGGCCAGAGCCCAGGAATACAGGGCAGAGAGGAGAGAGGAGGAGAACACAGCTCTACAGCTGAAGAAGGAGGAACAGAGGATGAAGGTACCCTGTCAAATATACAACCATTGCTAACAAATGTTATCGGTATATGAAGCCCAAGCAGGAATGGAACTACAGTTCAGGTATCGGGGCAGTATTAATCCATGTTCTTCCCCTCAGAGTGAGGCTTTGGAGGAGAAAGAGAATGATCAAGAGGAGGAGAGGAGGAGAGAATTGAGAAGGTGTGCACATTTATTACAACAATGTTCAAACCTAATTGTAATTTTTTTATATCGAGTGATCTGTTTAGACATTGTTCCCTTATTTATTTTGCTCCAGTAGCTGGTTGGACGGCCTGTAATCTATTGATATTTTTAGTCTCTTTTTAAGAGTTGTAAATATATTATTATCCCTGTAAAGGAGATGTTGCTTGCAGCATTACAAACATTAGCATAGAAACATACTGAATACATTCCAAAGAAACACAGACATTTTATAACACACAAATGATTATGTCTGGTGGCAGGGGGAGATCAGCTTTCCTCGACCGACTGCAGGGTGGGGCCACAGAGGTTGCAGGGGGGCAGGTTGAGCTACAGCGCCCTCCTGTGGCTATGGAGGAGGACAGAAAAGACTGGCAGACCCATAGCCAGACCTCCCGACCACAAGACACCTTTACATCCCTGGAGCCTGACCCAGAACACAGCACCTCAGACTGGCGAGAGGAGACCAGTAAGACACACACGGATGCACGTACACACTGGGTACCGTTAATTACAATGTGTCAGTAAGGGAGGGAAATTCTGGTGTCTCTGAGCCAAGCTGTCAAGTAGAAAGGAAAAGCTCCTCAGTGTGATGGTGTCAGAGAGAGAGAGTCGTGAATGACTTCATGGCTCTCACCTCACTTGCCATGGGCCACTTTGACCACTGCCCCCTATCTACAAAAAAAGGCAATAATACAGTGTAGTGTAAATACAATTCCAAAATAATTTATGAATCAATGTGTCAGAGACATTCCAGTGTTCAGGGCTTGAAAGACTTCTTAGAGATGCTTCTGACATTATTTCATTTTCCTGGTGCCAAGGTGTGTGTGTGTGTGTGTGTGTGTGTGTGTGTGTGGTGTGTGTGTGTGTGTGTGTGTGTGTGTGTGTGTGTGTGTGTGTGCAGAAGACTAAAGCCTTTAAATGAACCCATCAATGGCAACAGCCATTGCCAAAGCCCACATAGCAGCAGCAGGACAGGAGGAGATGTTCTGTTGACTAGAGTTTCCTCATAACAAAGGTACACTTTGATTCCCTTCCCACGTTCCTGGGCTTCTGTAGCTGATGCCATCTGATGATTGAGCTTATTTCTGTTGGATTTCACTGTTCACATCAGGAACAGTTCACTTCTGGACCAGTTCACGTCAGGAACAGTTCACGTCAGGAACAGTTCACTTCAGGACCAGTTCACGTCAGCAACAGTTCACGTCAGGACCAGTTCACGTCAGGACCAGTTCACGTCAGGAACAGTTCACGTCAGGAACAGTTCACTTCAGGAACAGTTCACTTCAGGAACAGTTCACTTCAGGAACAGTTCACGTCAGGAACAGTTCACTGCAGGAACAGTTTACGTCAGGAACAGTTCACTGCAGGAACAGTTCACGTCAGGAACAGTTCACGTCAGGAACAGTTCACTTCAGGATCAGTTCACTGCAGAAACAGTTCACTGCAGAAACAGTTCACTGCAGAAACAGTTCACGTCATGAACAGTTCACTTCAGGAACAGTTCACGTCATGAACAGTTCACTTCAGGAACAGTTCACGTCAGGAACAGTTCACTTCAGGAACAGTTCACTGCAGAAACAGTTCACTGCAGGAACAGTTCACGTCAGGAACAGTTCACTTCAGGAACAGTTCACGTCAGGAACAGTTCACTTCAGGAACAGTTCACGTCAGGAACAGTTCACTGCAGGAACAGTTCACGTCAGGAACAGTTCACGTCAGGAACAATTCACTGCAGGAACAGTTCACTGCAGGAACAGTTCATGTCAGGAACAGTTCACTTCAGGAACTACTGCTACTTGTCATCACATCTGCAAAATACTTTTGCTCTCGCAGTCACATCGCACCCATGAAAACTTGCATTTGTTTGCCTAGGCTTTGCTCAGTGGGTTTCGCAGGAGACTTGGGTTTGAACCCAGCTGTCCTCAAAGTACACATCATTTTCTGCCTGTCAGTGCAGAGCTTTGCCTGGCCACACTATCTCAGCCATCACCCCTGAGAAACCAGCGCCATTCATCCTCTCTAACCAGTTAGCAGCAGCCTGTGTACTGGCTTGGATGGCTTGGATGGCTCAGTGGTTTGGAGCATGGGCCCAGGGTTGTGGGTTTGATGCCAGGCTTTTGGGTTCCATGCCGGGGTCATGCCGGGGTTGTGGGTTCCATGCCGGGGTTGTGGGTTCCATGCCGGGGTGGTGGGTTCCATGCCGGGGTTGTGGGTTCGTTGCCAGGGTTGTGGGTTCGTTGCCAGGGTTGTGGGTTCGATGCCGGGGTTCTGGGTTCGATGCCGGGGTTGTGGGTTCCATGCCGGGGTTGTGGGTTTGTTGCCAGGGTTGTGGGTTCGTTGCCAGGGTTGTGGGTTCGATGCCGGGGTTCTGGGTTCGATGCCGGGGTTGTGGGTTCCATGCCGGGGTTGTGGGTTCGTTGCCAGGGTTGTGGGTTCGTTGCCAGGGTTGTGGGTTCGTTGCCAGGGTTGTGGGTTCGATGCCAGGGTTGTGGGTTTGTTGCCAGGGTTGTGGGTTCGATGCCAGGGTTGTGGGTTCGATGCCAGGGTTGTGGGTTCGATGCCAGGGTTGTGGGTTCGATGCCAGGGTTGTGGGTTCGATGCCAGGGTTGTGGGTTTGTTGCCAGGGTTGTGGGTTCGATGCCAGGGTTGTGGGTTGATCCTGAAGACACCCGTCAACTTGGATCTGATATCTGTTGTAAATGGCCATGTTCAGTAACCACCCTCATTAGGGTGTAATGTACGGAGTCCAGCGGTCAACTGGAAATAGTTTTGGAGAAAAGCATCTGTTGGCTAAATGGCCGTGGTGATTAGGATGTAAAGCTAGTCCTACACCACCCTAACACTCCTAATCTCCTCCTGGCTGGCTGATGCCCTCTCCCTCCAGGCTCCTCACACTGCCCTGCCCTGCTCTGTGTGTGTGTGTGTGTGTGTGTGTGTGTGTGTGTGTGTGTGTGTGTGTGTGTGTGTGTGTGTGTGTGTGTGTGTGTGTGTGTGTGTGTGTGTGTGTGTGTGTGTGTGTGTGTGTGTGAGAGAGATCAGGGCCTGTTATAGTGTGGTTAGTTGGAGGATCAGGTTGGATCAGAATGACTGTGGTGGAAGATCAGTGTTTCTTGTTTTTCTTTCTCACCATATCTATCTATCTATCTATCTATCTATCTATCTATCTATCTATCTATCTATCTATCTATCTATCTATCTATCTATCTATCTATCTATCTATCTATCTATCTATCTATCTATCTATCTATCTATCTATCTATCTATCTATCTATCTATCTATCTATCTATCTATCTATCTATCTATCTATCTATCTATCTATCTATCTATCTATCTATCTATCTATCTATCTATCTATCTATCTATCTATCTATCTATCTATCTATCTATCTATCTATCTATCTATCTATCTATCTATCTATCTATCTACCTACCTACCTACCTACCTACCTACCTACCTACCTACCTACCTACCTACCTACCTACCTACCTACCTACCTACCTACCTACCTACCTACCTACCTACCTACATTTTAGTCATTTAGCAGACACTCTTATCCAGAGCGACTTACAGTAGTGAATGCATCCATTTCATTTCATGCATTTTTTTTGTACCTACCCTACCTACCTACCTACCTACCTACGTACCTCTCTTTGTCTCTCTCTCTCTCTCTCTCTCTCTCTCTCTCTCTCTCTTTCTTCTCCGCTCATCTGTCCTTCCTGGCTGAACCAGATGACCCAGCAGAGAGCATCATGGGAGTGTCCTCTCTGACTGCAGTGAATGGGCTTGGTCTGGGATGAGACTGTCATCCTAATGTCTTGTCTGACTGTGTGTGTGTGAACCTGCCTGCGTGTGTGTGTGTGTGTGCGTGTGTGTGTGTGCGTGTGTGTGTGTGATTGGATGAGGCTTTGGTGTTTAGAACACAAAGCAGAGCTCTGTGTCTGTCATCGTTTCTCATTACAAGGAACATTCATCCCAAATCAAAGTATTCAAAACGTTTCATAACTCATAAAGTGGTCTAAAGTCAAGTTTATATTCCACGGCATCTGTTGCACAGATCCAGCTGTATGCAGAAGAAATATACAGCTTTCATTTAGGGTTTGATAGGTCAGGATATGGTACCTCTGTCTCCATACCCCAGCGTTTAGATACAGATGTAGGATCTTAATTTGATCACTCTTTTGTTGCTGAAAATGTTCCTGCTGGAAATGCAGATGAGCTTTGTGATTTACATAAATTCACTGAAAACTCTCATTAACACACGGTTCTATTAACAGTATTGCACTTTTCATGTAGTCTACTTTTGGATGGCTAATAGCCTAACCACCTAATAGCCTAACAGCCTAATCAAGTAATATTATGTACAAAGTGTTCAAATCCTGTTGCTGCATGATTATTTTGCTGTGACAATATACATTTGAAATTAAGATCCTGCATCTGTATTCAGAACTAAAGGATCATACACTGTGTGTGGTATAAAACTCTATGAGAGCAGTTGTCTTGCTTTCCCAGGCTTGTCAAGAGACCGCAACAAAGGATTTCTTTGTTACCTAATATGACTGGAAAAATCATACATGTGCATAAATGTAAAATGTAACACTGAACTCTGTGTTTCTCTCCTGTAGATCCAGACTTTGAGTGGGTTGTGATGAAGCTTCAGAATAGCTTCCCGTTCTGTGAGAGACCCTTTCTGGAGGACATCGTCATTCAGTGTAACGGAGACTATCAACAGGCCTATGACTTACTTATCTAGTGTTGCAGAGACTACCAACAGGCATGTGTGTTAGTCTAATGACAACCCTTGTGTATTAACTTTTAGTGCTGAATCTTCCTCATATCTTCGTCTTGTACTAATAATATTGTGAACCTTGAAAGTAATAGTACAATTGTGAAAATAATGATAATATTGTGAAACTTTACAATATCTATTAGATCAAGTAATGATACCATTGTGAAAGGTAATATCTTAGTAATAATAATAGAGTGAAACTACTTAATTTCTTCAGCTCCATTGTGTCTGGTATTGATTTAGGATGATGTGTTTTTTACAAATGAGTTGTAGGTCACTAGGATGAGTCAGCATCTTTATATCCATTTGGCTTTTAACAAGCTCATTGTGTTGTTATGGAAACATCTGTCCTGTTTTCATTTTCTCTGTATAAAGGCTAATCACAATAACATGTTGGCTATCCATTACAAGGGTTTCTCATCTGTAAGATGGACAACAATAGACCATCTCCCTTGGTGTGTCCTATTAGATAATATATTGGGTCTTTATGTTCTGTGTCACCTCTGGTTTCACTGAGATGTTTGACTTTTCACTTTGTATTCTTCAGATGTTTCCCTGATTGAATTAGTATTGTAAATGTTTGGGTCAGCTGTCCAGGGCTGTGTTTAATAAATCGTTGTTCAACACGATGCTATGCATGGTTGAAGAAGCTTTGTCTTTGTCTTTCTATGATGCTGTACTTTGTAAGGGTACTTGCAAATAGGTCTTTGTCAGTTGACCCAAAATAGAACAACATAGAAGCCAGTGTTTGTAACAATAGGACACAAAGGTGATTAAAAAAAACAACACTTCCATTCATTATTTACTGGACAATAGCGATGTCATCCCCTTATAAATGATCAGAACAAAGAACAGAGTGGTACTTTCACATGGCCCAGGGTTGTGTTACTGCCAACCAAAACCCCTCTCAGACATAATGGAAGTACTTATGGTAAATGTGACTCCACAAAGTCTTCAGAGATGACCTGGAGATCTTCCTGTTACCATCGCTCAACTGGGCCAGGTTGTGATACAGTAACTTAACAACCAACGTCATGCCTCTTCAGCTACACAGTGAGGATAGGAGTACACCTGAACACACCTGCCATAGCTGAAGCAGCTTGTGTGTGTGTGTGTATATATATATATACTGCTCAAAAAAAATAAAGGTAACACTTAACACATCCTAGATCTGAATGAAAGAAATAATCTTATTAAATACTTTTTTCTTTACATAGTTGAATGTGCTGACAACAAAATCACACAAAAATAATCAATGGAAATCCAATTTATCAACCCATGGAGGTCTGGATTTGGAGTCACACTCAAAATTAAAGTGGAAAACCACACTACAGGCTGATCCAACTTTGATGTAATGTCCTTAAAACAAGTCAAAATGAGGCTCAGTAGTGTGTGTGGCCTCCACGTGCCTGTATAACCTCCCTACAATGCCTGGGCATGCTCCTGATGAGGTGGCGGATGGTCTCCTGAGGGATCTCCTCCCAGACCTGGACTAAAGCATCCGCCAACTCCTGGACAGTCTGTGGTGCAACGTGGCATTGGTGGATGGAGCGAGACATGATGTCCCAGATGTGCTCAATTGGATTCAGGTCTGGGCCAGTCCATAGCATCAATGCCTTCCTCTTGCAGGAAATGCTGACACACTCCAGCCACATGAGGTCTAGCATTGTCTTGCATTAGGAGAAACCCAGGGCCAACCTCACCAGCATATGGTCTCACAAGGGGTCTGAGGATCTCATCTCGGTACCTAATGGCAGTCAGGCTACCTCTGGCGAGCACATGGAGGGCTGTGCGGCCCCCCAAAGAAATGCCACCCCACACCATGACTGACCCACCGCCAAACCGGTCATGCTGGAGGATGTTACAGGCAGCAGAACGTTCTCCACGGCGTCTCCAGACTCTGTCGCGTCTGTCACGTGCTCAGTGTGAACCTGCTTTCATCTGTGAAGAGCACAGGGCGCCAGTGGCGAATTTGCCAATCTTGGTGTTCTCTGGCAAATGCCAAACGTCCTGCACGGTGTTGGGCTGTAAGCACAACCCCCACCTGTGGACGTCGGGCCCTCATACCACCCTCATGGAGTCTGTTTCTGACCATTTGAGCAGACACATGCACATTTGTGGCCTGCTGGAGGTCATTTTGCAGGGCTCTGGCAGTGCTTCTCCTGCTCCTCCTTGCACAAAGGCGGAGGTAGCGGTCCTGCTGCTGGGTTGTTGCCCTCCTTGCCTCCTCCACATCTCCTGATGTACTGGCCTGTCTCCTGGTAGCGCCTCCATGCTCTGGACACTACGCTGACAGACACAGCAAACCTTCTTGCCACAGCTCGCATTGATGTGCCATCCTGGATGAGCTGCACTACCTGAGACACTTGTGTGGGTTGTAGACTCCGTCTCATGCTACCACTAGAGTGAAAGCACCGCCAGCATTCAAAAGTGACCAAAACATCAGCCAGGAAGGATAGGAACTGAGAAGTGGTCTGTGGTCCCCACCTGCAGAACCACTCCTTTATTGGGGGTGTCTTGCTAATTGCCTATAATTTCCACCTGTTGTCTATTCCATTTGCACAACAGCATGTGAAATTTATTGTCAATCAGTGTTGCTTCCTAAGTGGACAGTTTGATTTCACAGAAGTGTGATTGACTTGGGAGTTACATTGTGTTGTTTAAGTGTTCCCTTTATTTTTTTGAGCAGTGTATATAGTTTCCAATGGGCTTTTGTTCGCTATCTCTTAAGTGGACGAGTCCTCTATCCCTAGATGAATGTTGTGTGTACATACAGTTGGCTAAATCGTGGTACAAACCACCACCATAATCAAACCAGTATTGCACAAAGCTTTGTCTTGATGAGACCATGCTATAATAAGGTATAACATGATGATTCTCTGGTGGTGTATGTGTATCTGTTACAGGATCTGGCACACACACACACACACACACACACACACACACACACACACACACACACACACACACACACACACACACACACACACACACACACACACACACACACACACACACACACACACACACACACACAGTAAGCAGTAACAGCTGACTTGACAAGTGTGTATGATATGCACAGGAAACATGGGAGGTTAGCTACAAAGAAGACAGAAACTCATAGAATTGACCCAAAATGAGTCAACAATGTCAAAAACAAAATTTCTCTCAGGGATGTAGATATAGCTAGCCCTAACCCTAACTTCCTGTCCACACCCCAGCTCAGCCCTAACCCTAACTTCCTGTCCACACCCCAGCTCAGCCCTAACCCTAACTTCCTGTCCACACCCCAGCTCAACCCTAACCCTAACTTCCTGTCCATACCCCAGCTCAGCTCTAACCCTAACTTCCTGTCCATACACCAGCTCAACCCTAACCCTAACTTCCTGTCCATACCCCAGCTCAACTCTAACCCTAACTTCCTGCCCATACCCCAGCTCAACCCTAACCCTAACTTCCTGTCCATACCCCAGCTCAACTCTAACCCTAACTTCCTGTCCATACCCCAGCTCAACTCTAACCCTAACTTCCTGTCCATACCCCAGCTCAACCCTAACTGTAACTTCATGTCCACACCCCAGCTTAACCATATTTTACTACTACAATGTACATCTGTGTGTTTCAATATGACTATTCACACAGCCGATACGGTACATGGATGCATTTACAAAAAGTGATACAATCTCTCCCCAACTCTCAGTTTGAATGTACAGTATCTTGATGATGTCTTTCAAACCGCTTGACTCAAAGCAACCAGTCCTCTCTGTTGTGTTTCTCCTCTGACCAAGAATCAGCACAAGACAGTTCCGGATATAGCAAGGAGGGAGAGATGGCGTGAGGGAGGGAGCAACAAGGGAGGGAATAATATTCCTGTCCAATCTGATCCTCATGTCCGACAGTGTGAGACTTTTCCCAGGGATTTAAAGTTGAACGAGCTCTTTCCCTCACTCATATCCACAGTACAGACACACAGGTACTGAGGCATGCACACACACACACAAACACACGACCGTTGGTGGAAAAAGGACTCAATTCTCATACAGTATTGAGTAAAAGTAAAGATACCATAATAGAAAATGACTCAAGTAAAAGTGAAAGTCACCCAGAAAAATACTACTTGAGTAAAAGTCTAAAAGTATTTTGTTTGAAATAGACTTAAGTAGCATAAGTAAATGTAGTTGCTAAAATATACTTATATATCAAACGTAAAAGTAAAAGTATGAATCATTATAAATTCCTTATAATAAGCAAACCAGATGGCACTATTTTCTTGTTTTTGTAATGAAAACTCAGGGAGAAAAAAGTATAGATTCACGCGCAGAGCGCGGCAGATGTTTATTAAGCCTTATTAAGGCTATGTCCCAGAACACAAAGAAACAGGGCTATGTCCCAGAACACAAAGAAACAGGGCTACGTTCCAGAACACAAAGAAACAGGGCTACGTTCCAGAACACAAAGAAACAGGGCTACGTTCCAGAACACAAAGAAACAGGGCTAGGTTCCAGAACACAAAGAAACAGGGCTACGTCCCAGAACACAAAGAAACAGGGCTACGTACCAGAACACAAAGAAACAGGGCTACATTCCAGAACACAAAGAAACAGGGCTACGTTCCAGAACACAAAGAAACAGGGCTATGTCCCAGAACACAAAGAAACAGGGCTACGTTCCAGAACACAAAGAAACAGGGCTACGTTCCAGAACACAAAGAAACAGGGCTACGTTCCAGAACACAAAGAAACAGGGCTACGTTCCAGAACACAAAGAAACAGGGCTATGTCCCAGAACACAAAGAAACAGGGCTACGTTCCAGAACACAAAGAAACAGGGCTACGTTCCAGAACACAAAGAAACAGGGCTATGTCCCAGAACACAAAGAAACAGGGCTATGTCCCAGAACACAAAGAAACAGGGCTACGTTCCAGAACACAAAGAAACAGGGCTACGTACCAGAACACAAAGAAACAGGGCTACGTTCCAGAACACAAAGAAACAGGGCTACGTTCCAGAACACAAAGAAACAGGGCTACGTACCAGAACACAAACAGGGCTACGTTCCAGAACACAAAGAAACAGGGCTATGTCCCAGAACACAAAGAAACAGGGCTACGTTCCAGAACACAAAGAAACAGGGCTACGTTCCAGAACACAAAGAAACAGGGCTACGTTCCAGAACACAAAGAAACAGGGCTACGTTCCAGAACACAAAGAAACAGGGCTACGTTCCAGAACACAAAGAAACAGGGCTACGTTCCAGAACACAAAGAAACAGGGCTACGTCCCAGAACACAAAGAAACAGGGCTACGTACCAGAACACAAAGAAACAGGGCTACGTTCCAGAACACAAAGAAACAGGGCTATGTCCCAGAACACAAAGAAACAGGGCTACGTTCCAGAACACAAAGAAACAGGGCTACGTTCCAGAACACAAAGAAACAGGGCTACGTACCAGAACACAAAGAAACAGGGCTACGTTCCAGAACACAAAGAAACAGGGCTACGTTCCAGAACACAAAGAAACAGGGCTACGTTCCAGAACACAAAGAAACAGGGCTACGTTCCAGAACACAAAGAAACAGGGCTATGTCCCAGAACACAAAGAAACAGGGCTATGTCCCAGAACACAAAGAAACAGGGCTACGTTCCAGAACACAAAGAAACAGGGCTACGTTCCAGAACACAAAGAAACAGGGCTACGTTCCAGAACACAAAGAAACAGGGCTATGTTCCAGAACACAAAGAAAAAGAAAACAAAGTTGACTAAGAAAAGAAAAGCAGAACCTTACAGTTTTATTTTATTTGCGGATAGGCAAGGTCACACTCCAACACTGCAACATAATTTAATAACAAAGCATTTGTGTTTAGTGAGTCTGCCAAATCAGAGGCAGTAGGGATGACCAGGGATGTTCTCTTGATAAGTGTGTGAATTAGATCATTTTTTGTCCTGCTAAGCATTCAAAATGTAACGAGTACTTTTGGGTGTCAGGGAAAATGTATGGAGTAAAAAGTACATAATTTTCTTTAGGAATGTAATGAAGTAAAGTTGTCAAAAATATAAATGGTAAAGTAAAGTACAGATACACAAAAACACTACTTAAGTAGAACTTTAAAGTATTTTTACTTAAGTACTTTACACCATTGCACACAACACACACTGCTGCTCATCCAGTGTTGTAATAACAGGAGGTTTGTGTGAGGAAACAGGTGGTCTACCCTGGAAGGTATTAGCATCATAAAGTGTGACGCCAGCCCTTCCTGTACTCTGGCCTGATTCATCTCTGTTAAATAACAACATGGAGCATCTCTCTCTCTCTGTTCTTTCTGAAACTATCAGAAAGAGCAGGTCAATCATAGCCCTCCGCAAAACAGAAACGTTAAAGAGTGAAGGTGCTGCATAGTGGTCATAAATATCCAGATCAAATCAGTATTTAATCACCTCAATATTAGCTGGAACACACACACACACAAACACACACACCAAAGTGTGAGTCGGGGGATTACCCGTGGGTGGTTCCCACCCTGAATGAGGTCACGGCGTTACACAGACACTGAGTTCTGGCAGAAAAACACAATAAAATCTATCAACCACACACAGTGGAGATTTTAGCACAACACTAAACAATACATTATTTGAGCTATACCACTGCTACACCTGGCTATCAGCGGAGCCTTGTCTGGCAGCAAAACAGTTCATTCAGCTCATTTACTGCCTTAAAAAAAAACATAGCTGATATGGCTGACTTGCTTAAACAAACATGGTTTCTAATGACAATTGAGATGTACAAACTATGGCATAAGGGGACGACAAGCGGATAAGAGGCAATCTGTAATTTTGATTAAGATATTAATGAGCGAGCTAGTCAATATAACTATTTGTTCAGCACTTTTGAAATGTATAGAGACAGAATTCAGAACCTGGGCCATTCTTACAGTGTTCTCCCTGTACACCAAGTCAGAACCGTAGGATACTGTAAATAAAGGGGGCATATAAGCAGACAATGAAAGCTCTTACAATATTCGATGATTACATTTCTCTAAAACAGGTTATAGGCTACATGTGCACCACCAAGTCAGAACAGTAGGTGAAAATTGACCAAATTATCAGAGTGAGGCACATGGGTTACTAACAGCTTACTACACAACATACACTTAGTATAACTTTCATAGCTACAGTATACGTATCTCCCTGGCATATTACATCATTTATAAAGCAGCATTCAATACATTTTTAGACTCACCTTGTTGTGCTGTGCTCTCTTGAACGGGAAGGTGGCGTGATGGTCCTTCGTGGGCAAATTTTGTCATCAAACACTGAGCCAATCTGGCTTGCCCCATCCCAACAGAAAGTACTGAGGTAGGCTGAAACACCTGCATCTTGGAGCTGCCTTACTCAAGAAAACAAAAAAGAGACCATGTTTGTATGCGGCTTTATTAACTCAACGATATATATTTTCCTTTACATTGTTTGCAAACTGATATGTGACGAAATAACATGCAAAACAGGCAAGCCCCCCCCCCCCCTTTTATGTGGGGCTCAAAACAGCCCTGAATTACGGGTCGCCACTGACCACATGCAATACACACATACAGATCTGGATAATATTCACTGTCAGTTTCAGAAAGACAAAACACACACACACACACACACACACACACACACACACACACACACACACACACACACACACACACACACACACACACACACACACACACACACACACACACACACCGACACACACAGACAGACACACACAAATCATAGTCATGCCTGCAGAAATACATACACTCGCACAGGTGGTGTTTAAAGGGATACAGTGGGAGTGTGAGGCAGAGGCATTAGCCACTAGTCCTGTACTGATTCTTGTGTGGTCCAACTCTAAGATATAGTGTTACCTTAAACACACACATACATTACATGCATGCAAGCACACATGCATGCACGGACAAACTTGACACTTATTCATAAAGCATCCATTTCATAGAAAAATCCTCATTCAGCATACAGAGCCAGTACTGTAACTTTGATTTATGAGTGAGTTCTATTGCTCTATCACAGACAATTGAATAAAATGTAATAGAGAAATGTAATACTCTCGCATGTTTCCTCTTTCAGTGTGTGTTTGTGTGTGTGTGTGTGTGTGTGTGTGTGTGTGTGTGTGTGTGTGTGTGTGTGTGTGTGTGTGTTCTTAAACTCTCTGATCTAGGGTCTTGGCTCTGAAGCAGAAACTGAAAATGTATACTGTTCAGTCTCTTACTGCATTACTGTGAATCCATGAATGTAATTGAACACTGAACAAAATAGCATAAATGCCCTATTATCAAACGGAAAAATATCACTTAGAAATCAAAACCAGCCAACTGAGGAAAGATAGCTGTAGGCTATGGAAATACTGTGGGCATCACGTTCCATCTGCTGTTGTCTGTTCTGATTGTTTTGAAGATAACATGGTTCTGATAGCCCTGACCTTTCCATTATCTGTGTGTGTTGCAGGTCTTCAGAACGACTCGGAGTCTAACTGCACACTAATTTTAGCTTGTCACAAACAACTCAGGTTATTGAGGTTAATAGTTCACTGCTACTTGTGGCATCCTGTACCGGGGGAGTGTGGGTGTCTTGACTGATTTATGGAGAGAGAGAGGAAGAGAGAGAGAGAGAAATTGAGAGCAAGAGAAATTGAGAGCGTGAGAGAGACAGAGAAAAAAAGGGGGGACATGAGATAGAGAGGTGGAGAGATAGGGAAGGAGAGGTTAAAGCGATGGTTAGAGTCTCTCCACTACTTACTACAGCTTGACGTTCCTGTATTTCTGGGTTGGACCCTGGCACCATCCAGCCTCTGTTTCTGTCTCTGTCTCTCTAACCCAGGGGTAACATAAGTTCTCTTCTGCTCTCCCCTGCTGAACAAATACCATTGAACCCAGGTCTGATAATTGTATTGTGTATCTTGAATTCTCTCCTGTACTCGACAGCATCTCAGCCGTAAAGACAAGAATAACATAAACAACTTACTTTACAATGAACCCACGACCACGGGTCAGCTCGCTCTTCCCTAACATCCCCTCCCAAAAAATCCCTGACTTCATTTATCCACTCCACAGGACCGTGACCTGACTGTGACTTGATCATAACTGTGACTTGATCAGATCGTGTCTCTGTAGTATCGTCACTGATGAGTCTGAACTCCCATCAAAGCTTTGGTTTATACCAGCTTAATCAGCCTAGGAGCCTGGAAAACACACACACGCACATGCTAAAGGCACAAACACACTTATACACACTCATACAGTGCCTTCGGAAAGTATTCAGACCCCTTGACTTTTTTAACATTTTGTTACGTTACAGCCTTATTCTAAAATGAATTGAATAAAAAAATCCTTAGCAATCTACTCACAATACCCCAGAATGACAAAACAAAAACTGTTTTTTTGCAAATTTAGAAGAAATTCTAAATAAAATGACAGAAATACCTTATTTACATAAGTATTCAGACCCTTTGCTATGAGACTCAAAATTGAGCTCAGGTGCATCCCATTTCCATTGATCATCCTTGAGCTGTTTCTACAACTTGATTGTATTCCACCTGTGGTAAATTCAATTTATTGGACATGATTTGGAAAGGCACACATGTCTATATAAGGTCATGTCTATAAGGTCATGTCACATGTCTAAAAATTACTGCAGCATTGAAGGTCACCAAGAACACAGTGGCCTCCATCAATCTTAAAAGGAAGATGTTTGGTACCACCAAGACCCTTCCTAGAACTGAGCAATTGGGGGAGAAGGGCCTTGGTCAGGGAGGTGACCAAGAACCCAATGGTCACTCTGACAGTCGAGCTCCAGAGTTCTTCTGTTGAGATGGGAGAATCTTCCAGAAGGACAACCATCTCTGCAGCACTCCACCAATCAGGCCTTTATGGTAGAATGGCCAGACGGATGCCACTCCTCAGTAAAAGGCACATGACAGCTGGCTTGGAGTTTGCCAAAAGGCACCAAAGAAACAAGATTCTCTGGTCTGATGAAACCAAGATTGAACTCTTTGGACTGAATGCCAATCATCACGTCTGGAGGAAACCTGGCACCATCCCTACGGTGAAGCATGTTGGTGGCAGCATCATGATGTGGGGATGTTTTTCAGCGTCAGGGACTGGGAGACTGGTCAGGATCGAGGCAAAGATGAACAGCGCAAAGTACAGAGAGATACTTGATAAAAACCTGCTCCAGAGTGCTCAGGACCTCAGACTGGGGCAAAGGTTCACCTTCCAACAGGACAACGACCCTAAGAACACAGCCAAGACAATGCAGGAGTGGCTTCGGAACAAGTCTCTGAATGTCCTTGAGTGGCCCAGCCAGAGCCCGGACGACCCGCGCTCCCGGGCCGATGCGGCAGCCGCTCCCCTCCCCGACAGAGCTTGAGAGGATCTGCAGAGAAAAAAAGCTTGTAGCATTATACCCAAGAAGACTCAAGGCTGTAATCACTGCCAAAGGTGCTTCAACAAAGTACTGAGTAAAGGGTCTAAATACTTATGTATATGTGATATCATTTTTTTTTAATTAGCAAAAATGTCTAAAAACCTGTTTTGCGTTGTCATTATGGAGTATTGTTTGTAGATTGATGAGGAAAAAAACAATTGAACACAATTTAGAATAAGGCTGTAACGTCAAGGGGTCTGAATACTTTCTGAATGCCCTGTACATACTACACAATGATCCCATCAAAGCTGCTGCTGTTGCATAAAAGGCCAATTCAGGCAAAAATGTAACTGCGGTCTTTCTCCACATACAGGTCTCTGTAGACCATCTCTCTATGTCCGCTATGCACACACACACATAGTGTACACACACGAACAAACGAACACAGACACACACACACACACAACCACACACACCACACAAAGACAACAAAGTGTTCTTTTCCACTTGATCCATCCCATAATTATCACATAAATCATGGAATATTGTAGGATAATTGTGATGTATATGTTCCAGTGGTGTAATAATGGTGGAGGACTGGGTAGGATATAGAAATACCTCTGTTTTTCACACGGTCAGTGATCTGATTTCTAATTTCCATCCCCTCCTGTCTGTTTACAGTGTGGTTGTCTTCTCTCTGCTTTAGGTAATTGCAGTGAATGTGCATGTCCGTGTGTCTGTGTGTAATTCAGCTGCTTGAGTCGTCTGTGTGTTGGACACAGTACAGCGACCTTAATCACGCACGCGCACACACACACACACACACACACACACACACACACACACACACACACACACACACACACACACACACACACACACACACACACACACACACACACACACACACACACACACACACACACACACACACAGGCTCCTCAGATAGACAACACCGCAGGGATCAAGTCTTCTATTCAAGCATTATATTTTCAGAGAGAATGCTCTCTGCTCCTGACAGAGATCATGTTGGTTTGAGCTTCTCTGATCTGCCTAAATAGTAACCAGGCTTCCTGTATCTGCTTTCTGTGTGTGATCTAACCCAGCAGGCTTCCTGTATCTGCATTCTGTGTGTGATCTAACCCAGCAGGCTTCCTGTATCTGTATTCTGTGTGTGATCTAACCCAGCAGGCTTCCCGTCTCTGCATTCTGTGTGTGATCTAACCCAGCAGGCTTCCTGTATGTGTATTCTGTGTGTGATCTAACCCAGCAGGCTTCCTGTATCTGCATTCTGTGTATGATCTAACCCAGCAGGCTTCCTGTATCTGCATTCTGTGTGTGATCTAACCCAGCAGGCTTCCTGTATCTGTATTCTGTGTGTGATCTAACCCAGCAGGCTTCCTGAATCTGTATTCTGTGTGTGATCTAACCCAGCAGGCTTCCTGAATCTGTATTCTGTGTGTGATCGAACCCAGCAGGCTTCCTGTATCTGCATTCTGTGTGTGATCTAACCCAGCAGGCTTCCTGTATCTGTATTCTGTGTGTGATCTAACCCAGCAGGCTTCCTGTATCTGTATTCTGTGTGTGATCTAACCCAGCAGGCTTCCTGAATCTGTATTCTGTGTGTGATCTAACCCAGCAGGCTTCCTGTGTCTGTATTCTGTGTGTGATCGAACCCAGCAGGCTTCCTGTATCTGCATTCTGTGTGTGATCTAACCCAGCAGGCTTCCTGTATCTGTATTCTGTGTGTGATCGAACCCAGCAGGCTTCCTGTATCTGCATTCTGTGTGTGATCTAACCCAGCAGGCTTCCTGTATGTGTATTCTGTGTGTGATCTAACCCAGCAGGCTTCCTGTATCTGCATTCTGTGTGTGATCTAACCCAGCAGGCTTCCTGGCTGGGGGGTATAGACAGATCTTCCAACACAAAGAGATCTATGAGATCGTAAACGGTGTGACTCAATCAGACATTAAAGAACAGGAGAAAGAAAGAATAAAAAACCAGCAGGCACTGCAGCCCTCCAGTAACACATTCATCACCCCTGTATTTCCTTTCTAAACATATCTACTGTAGTAGGATAACACATAGGTTTCTAAGGCGATATCAATCTTTCTTAATCCTAGTGATGGGAGTTGTTGTTATGACTGCAGCAGCTGATTGGATGTCTCAATCTGACACACTCGTTCTTAGAACAACCACTCAGACACACCTAGGAAAAGAAGCGTCTCTGAACGCAGACCGAGACAGGGAATTCAGTCATGTGTGTACAGTCTGCGGACGCAGATGTTAATGCAACGCCCACAGTGGAGATTAATAGCTAATGATGTTGTGGGAACAGGGATGCCCCCCTCACCCACAGACATACATTTCCAGGGCCTGTTGCTCATCTGAGGGATAGGTTTACCAGAAGTCTGTCCAGAGGATACCAGCCATCTACCAAGTATTTCTGAGGTTGGAGGTACAGTAATGTAATGATCTACTTCAAGACCAGGTCCTTCCTACCACCTTTTCTGTCTAGTATGGCGCCATCAAAGATTATCATTGACTGGAAAAGGGTGGACCATGCGACCATAGCAGTAGCTCTCTCCTCACCTGCCTCTTATAAATCTCACACCATCACCTGTCCTTCTCTTATTTTTTTCACACAGTTAATGGGACAGAATATGACAATGGGAAGTCCCCAGGTCATCAGTAGCGTAGTGTAGTTTTGTGGGGCCCCTGGCAAGGTTTGAGCAAGGGCTTTTTTTGGGGGGGGGGGGGGGATTAGTCATCAGTGACGGAGTTGACAACAGGTACTCAAAACATACATATTTTTGCCTCTAAAAAAAAAAGTTAAACACAAACATTTGTAAAATGATTCATTTGAAAATCTCCAATAAAAACATGACCATTCTATTAGATCTTTCAACACTTTGACGAAGTTGACATTTTTTTTATTCATGTGGTATACACAGTAGCATTTTAGTTTCTCCTCAGTTCCTTTATGACTATAAAACCTAAATAAATGTAACATATTTTAACCAAAATTAATATTCTATTGTAATATATCAGGCAAATGGAGTTGATAGTTTAAGGTTGTGACCACAGTGATTCCAATATTGTTTCAACCTATCAAAAGTAGATATAGTATAGCTGACCCTGTATAGTATAGCTGACCCTGTATAGTATAGCTGACCCTGTATAGTATAGATGACCCTGTATAGTATAGCTGACCCTGTATATTATAGATGACCCTGTATAGTATAGCTGACCCTGTATATTATAGATGACCCTGTATATTATAGATGACCCTGTATAGTATAGATGACCCTGTATAGTATAGCTGACCCTGTATATTATAGATGACCCTGTATATTATAGATGACCCTGTATAGTATAGCTGACCCTGTATATTATAGCTGACCCTGTATAGTATAGATGACCCTGTATAGTATAGATGACCCTGTATAGCATAGCTGACCCTGTATAGTATAGATGACCCTGTATATTATAGATGACCCTGTATAGTATAGATGACCCTGTATAGTATAGATGACCCTGTATAGTATAGCTGACCCTGTATATTATAGATGACCCTGTATATTATAGATGACCCTGTATATTATAGATGACCCTGTATATTATAGCTGACCCTGTATAGTATAGATGACCCTGTATAGTATAGATGACCCTGTATAGCATAGCTGACCCTGTATAGTATAGCTGACCCGGTATATTATAGATGACCCTGTATAGTATAGATGACCCTGTATAGTATAGATGACCCTGTATATTATAGATGACCCTGTATAGTATAGCTGACCCTGTATAGTATAGCTGACCCTGTATATTATAGATGACCCTGTATAGTATAGCTGACCCTGTATAGTATAGATGACCCTGTATAGTATAGATGACCCTGTATAGTATAGCTGAGCCTGTATAGTATAGATGACCCTGTATAGTATAGCTGACCCTGTATAGTATAGCTGACCCTGTATATTATAGATGACCCTGTATATTATAGATGACCCTGTATAGTATAGATGACCCTGTATAGTATAGCTGACCCTGTATAGTATAGCTGACCCTGTATATTATAGATGACCCTGTATAGTATAGATGACCCTGTATAGTATAGATGACCCTGTATAGTATAGATGACCCTGTATAGTATAGATGACCCTGTATAGTATAGCTGACCCTGTATATTATAGATGACCCTGTATAGTATAGCTGGCCCTGTATAGTATAGCTGACCCTGTATAGTATAGATGACCCTGTAGATTATAGCTGACCCTGTATAGTATAGCTGACCCTGTATAGTATAGCTGACCCTGTATAGTATAGATGACCCTGTATAGTATAGCTGACCCTGTATAGTATAGATGACCCTGTATAGTATAGCTGACCCTGTATATTATAGATGACCCTGTATAGTATAGCTGACCCTGTATAGTATAGATGACCCTGTATAGTATAGCTGACCCTGTATAGTATAGATGACCCTGTATAGTATAGCTGACCCTGTATATTATAGATGACCCTGTATATTATAGATGACCCTGTATATTATAGATGACCCTGTATATTATAGCTGACCCTGTATAGTATAGATGACCCTGTATAGTATAGATGACCCTGTATAGCATAGCTGACCCTGTATAGTATAGCTGACCCGGTATATTATAGATGACCCTGTATAGTATAGATGACCCTGTATAGTATAGATGACCCTGTATATTATAGATGACCCTGTATAGTATAGCTGACCCTGTATAGTATAGCTGACCCTGTATATTATAGATGACCCTGTATAGTATAGCTGACCCTGTATAGTATAGATGACCCTGTATAGTATAGATGACCCTGTATAGTATAGCTGAGCCTGTATAGTATAGATGACCCTGTATAGTATAGCTGACCCTGTATAGTATAGCTGACCCTGTATATTATAGATGACCCTGTATATTATAGATGACCCTGTATAGTATAGATGACCCTGTATACTATAGCTGACCCTGTATAGTATAGCTGACCCTGTATATTATAGATGACCCTGTATAGTATAGATGACCCTGTATAGTATAGATGACCCTGTATAGTATAGATGACCCTGTATAGTATAGCTGACCCTGTATATTATAGATGACCCTGTATAGTATAGCTGACCCTGTATAGTATAGCTGACCCTGTATAGTATAGATGACCCTGTATAGTATAGCTGACCCTGTATAGTATAGATGACCCTGTATAGTATAGCTGACCCTGTATATTATAGATGACCCTGTATAGTATAGCTGACCCTGTATAGTATAGATGACCCTGTATAGTATAGCTGACCCTGTATAGTATAGCTGACCCTGTATAGTATAGATGACCCTGTAGATTATAGCTGACCCTGTATATTATAGTATACACAATATACACATAATATACAATATATACACAATATACACAATATACTCACAGCTATATACTGTCTATACGCTATACATTCACAGTCTGCTGTTGAACATTGAACATTACCCTGGACCAGAGTTGGTGACCATTGATGTAGAGCTAGATTTGTTCAGCAGTCATTCTGTATCTACAGTGGTGTATGGTACTGTATATAGGATCAGAGTTAAGGGTAATCCATGTGGCGGTTTGGCACTGCCTTTTACTTGACTTCGTGGTGAATAAAATAAATAATGCGCACAACTTGGTGGGAAAATGTCAAGCTCCAGCTAACTCAAAACCAATGTTCAACAAACATCCGTCAAACTGGAGTAACGGCTGGTCAGCATCAACAGGACACACACACACGCACACACACAAGGTTGGGTAGGTTACTTTCTAACTGTAATTCGTTACGGTTACCTGTCCAAAATTGTTATCAGTAACGTAACTTTTGGATTACCCAAACTCAGTAAAGTAATCTGATTATTTTTGGATTACCCAAACTCAGTAAAGTAATCTGATTATTTTTGGATTGCCCAAACTCAGTAAAGTAATCTGATTATTTTTGGATTGCCCAAACTCAGTACTTTCCCCTGAAGAGGTATTAGAAGAAGACGAAAACAACCCATCAAATGCATTTGGTGTGTCATCAATGTGGTCTCTGACTTGTGGTCTGACTCGGTCAGGTGGAACAAAGTTAAACTTGTGCCTTTTTTCAATGCTGAATTGAATTTCATTGAGAAAACAAACAGTAGTAAGTAGTTGAAATTAAAAGTAATCCAAGAAGTAACCATCCATTTTTTTCAAAAGTATCTGTAATCAGATTACAATATTTTTGCTGGTAAAGTAACTGAATACAGTTAAAAAAAAAAGAATCATCAGATAATCAGCTTCTCCCCAACCCTGCATATACATGGCCGATGTGATTTATTTCAGTTTTAATATAAATCATGTCTAGATTAGGAATGAGAGAACAAAAGTCTTCTGGATGTATATGCTGTCATTCTTTCTTAGAACCATGTTGTCTCAGTGTGTGTTTATGTATGTGTGTGTTTATCTTTGTGTGTTTGTGTGTGCTTATCTGTGTGTGTGTATGGGTGTGTGTGTGTGTGTGTGTGTGTGTGTGTGTGTGTGTGTGTGTGTGTGTGTGTGTGTGTGTGTGTGTGTGTGTGTGTGTGTGTGTGTGTGTGTGTGTGTGTTAGCTGGACAGGATACAGTGACTGTGAAACCGAAGCAGGCCCAGCCCACTCCCACAGTGGAAAGAATGATGGTTATTCTGTAAATGAAACTATTGACCAGGACAGTTGCTTCTTGAGCTAAAGTGTTGGTAATGTATCTGTATGTATTCTTGTGTACATCTGAAAGATATTTTGTAGTAAGGCAACAACTAGCTTGCTTACGTCTCCTCGCGTCTCCATGTTTGCAACAACACTTTGTACCTAGGAAGCAGGAAGAAGGCCCAATGCAGTCAAAAATGTGATTTTCCTGTGTTTTATATACACTCACCGGCCAGTTTATAAGGTACACCACCCTGTTCACGAAAATTGATCGCTTCCACAGACAGTGAGTCAAGTGGCCCTGGCTTACTACAGTATATAAAAAGCAGGCAGACAGGCATTGAGGCAATCAGTTATTGTTTGATTGAACATGAGAATGGGCAAAACGAGTAACCTAAGTGACTTTAAGCTTGGTATGATCGTCGGTTTAAAGGCACGCCGAATCCAGTATCTCAGAAATGGCTGCCCTCCTGGGCTTTTCACACACAACTTTTCACACATGTCAGTGTCTAGGATTTACCGAGAATGGTACGATTTAAGAAAAAAAAATCCAGTCAGTGGCAGTCCTCTTGGTGAAAACAGTTTGTAGATGAGAGAGGTCGAAGAAGAATGGCACGAACCGTGCAAGCCAACAGGCGACTACAAACAGACAAATAATAGTGCAGTACAACATTACTGTGCAGAACGGCATCTCGGAACACCCAACTTGTCGGTTCTTGTCACGGATGGGCTATTGCCACAAACTACCACCCTGGGTTCCACTCCTATCAGCTAAAAACAAGAAGATGTGGCTGCAGTGGGCACGTGATCACCAACACTGGACAACTGAGCAGGTCAGACAAATCCCGGTTCCTATTACGTCATGCTGATGGCAGAGTCAGGATTTGGTATAAGAGTACATGGACTCCTCCTGCCTGGTGTCAACAGTACAGGCTGGTGGTGGTGGTGTACCACCGTCCAATCTGTACATAGCAACTGCTTGATGCCATCTAGTCAGCATGGACCAACATCTCTGTGGAATGTTTCCGACTTGTAGAATTAATGTCCCAAAAAATTCAGGCTGTTCTGTAGGCAAAGTGGCGTCCGACTATGTAATTTATGGGTGTACACAATAAACTGTCCAAAATATACTGACTGTATATTTCCACACTATGAAGTTGGAATAATACTGTGAAATTGTGAAAATTATGATAATGTCATTTTACTGTGTGATCTGTTTGAAAAAAACTGCAGAAACGTTTACATGTTTTGGTGGGATGCAGTTTTGTCTTGCCTGGTGACGTCACCAGGCAGTAAATTAGTTCCAAACCCTTCTGCCAATAACAGCTTCCCCCACCCAATCAGACCACTCCCAGACAGTTGTAGTAAAATCTTGCTTGAGAAATTGCTCTTTGCTAAGAAACAATTATTGTTTCTTTTTGACCATTTTAATTGAAAACAATCACAGTAAGGTACTTAATAGTTAACCAGAAATGATTTGATATTGAGATAAAAACAGCTGCATTGGACCTTAAAATGCTGGACAATGGTAATGCTCACTTGCTAGTTCATATCAGAGCCTCACATCTGCTTCATGTGCATGCAGTAGATGTGTGAGTGGGTGCTGAGGGCTCTGACAGGTATGTTTTATAATGACAGGTAGGGTTTATAATGGCCCAGTCACTAGGTCTCCTGCTGAGGGCTCAGTTTAGCCAGCTCTTGTGTTGTGGTTCTAACTATGTGTGTCCTGCAGAAGGGCTAGGAAACTGTATGTGTCATGTAGGTACAGTGAGGGGGCTAGGAATGCCTTTCAACTCTACTGGCTACTCTCTATAATCAGCTGTACCTCAAAGTAAATTGTTTGTTTGTGTGTGTGTGTGTGTGTGTGTGTGTGTGTGTGTGTGTGTGTGTGTGTGTGTGTGTGTGTGTGTGTGTGTGTGTGTGTGTGTGTGTGTGTGTGTGTGTGTGTGTGTGGTGTGGTGTGGTGTGCATGTGTGTGCATGTGGTCTCTGAGTCTTGGAGTGGTTAGCGTAATTGGTTTTACAGTAAATTTACTGCCTACATCTGTCTCTCTTTAGAACAAAGAATTACCAAACACATGAGGTGCATTTATGCATACGAGAATCAGTCAGTGCTTTTCAATGCATGATCACGACAGCCTGTTATTTTTTAAACAGACGTCTCACAAGTCCTCATCTGGCAGCTTCATTAAATAGTACCCGTAAAACACCAGTCTCAACGTCAACAGTGAAGAGGCGACTCCGGGATGCTGGCCTTCTAGGCAGAGTTCCTCTGTCCAGTGTCTGTGTTCTTTTGCCCAACTTAATCTTTTATTTTTATTGGCCAGTCTGAGATATGTTTTTTTCTTTGCAACTCTGCCTAGAAGGGCAGCATCCCGGAGTCGCCTCTTCACTGATGACGTTGAGACTGGTGTTTTGCGGTACTATTTAATGAAGCTGCCAGTTGAGGACTTGTGAGCCGTCTGTTTCTCAAACTAGACACTAATGTACTTGTCCTCTTGCTCAGTTGTACACCGGGGTCTCCCACTCCTCTTTCTAATTCTGGTTAGGGCCAGTTTGCGCTGTTCTGTGAAGGGAGTAGTATACAACGTTGTACGAGCTCTTCAGTTTCTTGGCAATTTCTCGCATGGAATAGCCTTCATTTCTCAGAACAAGAATAGACTGATGAGTTTCAGGAGACAGTTATTTGTTTCTGGCCATTTTGAGCCTGTAATCCAACCCACAAATGCTGATGCTCCAGATACTCAACTAGTCTAAAGAGGCCAGTATTTTTGCTTCTTTAATCAGCACGACAGTTTTCAGCTGTGCTAACATAATTGCAAAAGGGTTTTCTAATGATCAATTAGCCTTTTAAAATGATAAACTTTGATTAGCTAACACAACGTTCCATTGGAACACAGGAGTGATGGTTACTGATAATGGGCCTCTGTACGCCTATGCAGATATTCCATAAAAAATCAGCCATTTCCAGCTACAATAGTCATTTACAACATTAACAATGTCTACACTGTATTTCTGATCAATTTTATGTTATTTTTATGGACCCCAAAAAATGCTTTTCTATCAAAAACAAGGACATTTCTAAGTGACCCCAAACTTTTGAAAGGTAGTGTAGCATCTGTTTCCCAATATTTCCCAGTGTTATGTTCTGTCTGTGTGAGTCACCCGTCCCTGCTGGTCTCATCCAACCCTGCTAGCTAATCCTCCTAATGTAAACACACTTTCTGGATGGCTCTAGTGTTGGAACCCTTCACACATACAGTGCTGCCTTGGACCGGCAGCTAATGGAACTCTCAGTGCCAGACCTGTAACTGTGGACCCGGCTGTGTGTGTGAGGTTTCTCCATCAGTCTCTCCTTAGACAGACAGAAGGATGTCAGTCCGTCCAACAGAAAAAGGAGAGAATGGAGAACAGGTCGCTCAAATTCTCCCACTCCCAGTTTTAGGAATTTAGTGGTGTGACGATGAGATACTGTGTGTGTATTTTTGCGTGCATGCATCTAATGCTTGACTTTTCTGCCGGTTCTGCAGTGCTTCTGCTAGTGTTGCCTGTAACCCAGACAGACAAGCGGATGGATAGAGTGAGGAAACATCTCTAGATTCCATTTTTAATTCTAGACAGACATGGATTAACTACAGAAACATCTGTAGATGACATGTTTAATTTTAATCAATGGGTGGATTAACTGAGATTAGCCTTTTGTCCTGTATAGAGTCTAATCTCTGCCAGGTGATCTGTCTCCCCTGACATACACATAATCTCCCTCATAAATATCATCTGACTCTTCTCTAATCCAACTATTAGTACTGGAGTCAGAGTTGAGCCCAGCCCAGGGTTTAGAGACTGGTAAAAAGATGTTTGGCAGATGTGTGTGTGTGTGTGTGTGCGTGCGTGCGTGCGTGCGTGAGTGAGTGAGTGAGTGAGTGAGTGAGTGAGTGAGTGAGTGAGTGAGTGAGCCTGTGCAGAGAGAGACTTTAGAGGATATGATTGGATTTAAGTAAGTGTAAATAAATACACACTAGAAGTTTCACTCTCTCTGTCTGTCTCCATCTATCTATCTCTCTCTCTCTCTGTCTATCTTTCTTTACCCTCACTTTCCTTCTCCATCTCTTTCTCTCTCTATCCCCCTCTCCTCATAATTTGATGGTTAAAGGAAGGGAGTTGATGGGTTGAGGCTCACAGAGTTCACATAAAGTACGGATAGATAGATAGAGAGAGAGAGAGAGAGAGAGAGAGAGTCGGAGAGAGAGAGAGAGAGAGAGAGAGAGATGGATAGAGAGAGAGAGAGAGAGAGAGATGGATAGACAGAGAGAGAGAGATGGATAGAGAGAGAGAGAGAGAGAGAGAGAGAGAGAGAGGGTGTGTGTGTGTGTGTGTGTGTGTGTGTGTGTGTGTGTGTGTGTGTGTGTGTGTGTGTGTGTGTGTGTGTGTGTGTGTGGGCCAGAATTTTCGTTAGGCTTGCATGTTATTTCATCTGTGTGTCATGATTTGGAGATTTAGTTTCCCAAACCGTGGGTCAGGACCTACTTATCTATCGGTGCCAAATCCCACTGGGTCAGGACTTTGGACAGTGCTGTGGCTGGAAATATTGGGTCAATGGAACATCTGAAAAACTTTAGGTGGAGCATGTCATAACAGAAAGGTTGGGAACCATGGTTTTGGTGAAGTTTGGTATGGGAAAACAGAAATGCTGCATGGCAGTGGGAGCCAACCTGGTCTCAGAGCATTTTGTATTATTATGTATGTAAATCTGTGACACTCCATTTAGTATTTTTTATTTATTTCACCTTTATTTAACCAGGTAGGGAACAACTTCTCATTTACAATTGCGACCTGGCCAAGATAAAGCAAAGCAGTTCGACAACATACAACAACACAGAGTGACACATGGAGTAAAACAAACATACAGTCAATAATACAGTAGAAAAATAAGTCTATATACAATGTGAGCAAATGAGGTGAGATAAGGGAGGTAAAGGCAAAAAAGGCCATGGTGGCAAAGTAAATACAATATAGCAAGTAAAACACTGGAATGGTAGATTTGTAGTAGAAGAAAGTGCAAAGTAGAAATAAATAATGGGGTGCAAAGGAGCAAAATAAATAAAATAAATAAATACAGTAGGGGAAGAGGGAGTTGTTTGGGCTAAATTATAGATGGGCTATGTACAGGTGCAGTGATCTGTGAGCTGCTCTGACAGCTGGTGCTTAACTTCTTAAGGACAGACGTTCTGCTAGCAGAACTACAAATACCTCAAAAATGCTATAACTTCAATTTCTCAAACATATGACTATTTTACACCATTTTAAAGACAAGACTCTAACCACATTGTCTGATTTCAAAAAGGCTTTACAACGAAAGCAAAACATTAGATTATGTCAGGAGAGTACCCTGCCAAAAATAATCACACAGCCATTTTCAAAGCAAGCATATATGTCACAAAAACCCAAACCACAGCTAAATGCAGCACTAACCTTTGATGATCTTCATCAGATGACACTCCTAGGACATTATGTTATACAATACATGCATGTTTTGTTCAATCAAGTTCATATTTATATCAAAAAACAGCTTTTTACATTAGCATGTGATGTTCAGAACTAGCAAACTTCCGGTGAATTTACTAAATTACTCATGATAAACGTTCACAAAAACATAACAATTATTTTAAGAATTATAGATACAGAACTCCTTTATGCAATCGCGGTGTCAGATTTTAAAATAGCTTTTTGGCGAAAGCACATTTTGCAATATTCTGAGTACATACCCGGCCATCACGTTCAGGTCACTATCCGAAGGGTGACGCGCGAGCGCATTTCGTGACAAAAAAATTCTAAATATTCCATTACCGTACTTCGAAGCATGCCAAACGCTGTTTAACCTGTTGGGGGTAGGGGGCAGTATTGACACGGCCGGATAAAAAACGTACCCGATTTAATCTGGTTACTACTCCTGCCCAGTAACTAGAATATGCATATAACTATTGGCTTTGGATAGAAAACACCCTAAAGTTTCTAAAACTGTTTGAATGGTGTCTGTGAGTATAACAGAACCCATATGGCAGGCAAAAACCTGAGAAGATTCCTTACAGGAAGTGCCCTCTCTGACAAGATCTTGTTCTTCTTGTCTCTGTTTATTGAAGACTGAGGATCTTTGCTGTAACGTGACACTTCCTACGGCTCCCATAGGCTCTCAGAGCCTGGGAAAAAGCTGAATGATATCGAGGCAGCCCCAGGCTGAAACACATTTACGCTTTTGGCAAGTGGCCGATCAGAGGACAATGGGCTTAGGCGCGTGCACGAGTCGACCCCGTGCTTTATTTTCTTCCCTCTTTTTACCTAAACGCAGATTCCCGGTCGGAATATTATCGCTTTTTTACGAGAAAAAAGGCATAAAAATTGATTTTAAACAGCGGTTGACATGCTTCGAAGTACGGTAATGGAATATTTAGAAATTGTTTCTCACGAAATGCGCCGTGCTCGTCACCCTTCTTTACCCTTTCAGATAGTGTCTTGAACGCACAAACAAAACGCCGCTGTTTGGATATAACTATGGATTATTTGGGACCAAACCAACATTTGTTATTGAAGTAGAAGTCCTGGGAGTGCATTCTGACGAAGAACACCAAAGGTAATAACATTTTTCTTATAGTAAATCTGACTTTGGTGAGTGCTAAACTTGCTGGGTGTCTAAATAGCTAGCCCTGTGATGCCGGGCTATCTACTGAGAATATTGCAAAATGTGCTTTCGCCAAAAAGCTATTTTAAAATCGGACATATCGAGTGCATAGAGGAGTTCTGTATCTATAATTCTTAAAATGTTATGCTTTTTGTGAACGTTTATCGTGAGTAATTTAGTAAATTCACCGGAAGTTTGCGGGGGGGATGCTAGTTCTGAAAGTCACATGCTAATGTAAAAAGCTGGTTTTTGATATAAATGTGAACTTGATTGAACAAAACATGCATGTATTGTATAACATAATGTCCTAGGTGTGTCATCTGATGAAGATCATCAAAGGTTAGTGCTGCATTTAGCTGTCTTCTGGGTTTTTGTGACATTATATGCTAGCTTGAAAAATGGGTGTCTGATTATTTCTGGCTGGGTACTCTGCTGACATAATCTAATGTTTTGCTTTCATTGTAAAGCCTTTTTGAAATCGGACAGTGTGGTTAGATTAACGAGAGTCTTATCTTTAAAATGGTGTAAAATAGTCATATGTTTGAGAAATTTAAGTAATAGCATTTGTAAGGTATTTGAATAACGCGCCACGGGATTCCACTGGCTGTTACGTAGGTGGGACGAAATCGTCCCACTGGCCCTAGAGAAGTTAAAATCAATTTTTATGCTATTTTTCTCGTAAAATAGCGATAATATTCCAACTGTGCGACGTTGTATTCATTCAAAGGCTGAAAGAAAAAAATTGAGAATTCTCGTGAATGCGCCTCTCAGTCTCACTGTTCCCAGGCTGACCACTAACAAATTCTCCTGCTGTTCTTCGCCCAGAGACAGCAGACACCCCATTACACTTTCTGGCGCCTTCTGAGAGCCAATGGAAGCCTTAGAAAATGTTACAGCACAGATGCTGTATATTCGATAGAGATGCTACAGAAGGACAACAAATTGTCAGACAGGGCACTTCCTGTATGGAATCTTCTCAGGTTTTGGCCTGCCATATGAGTTCTGTTATACTCACAGACAAAATTCAAACAGTTTTAGAAACTTTAGAGAGTTTTCTATCCAAATCTACTAATTATCTGCATATTCTAGTTTCTGGGCAGGAGTAGTAACCAGATTAAATCGGGTACGTTTTTTTATCCGTCCGTGAAAATACTGCCCCCTATCCCAAACAGGTTAAAGCTAGTGAGGGAGATAAGTGTTTCCAGTTTCAGAGTTTTTGTAGTTCGTTCCAGTCATTGGCAGCAAAGAACTGGAAGGAGAGACGGTCAAAGGAGGAATTGGCTTTGGGGGTATGATATGTTACGTTTCGCACCCTTTTCGTTTCGCACCCGTTTCATCACCCATTTTGTATGATATGTTACGAATTTCAATTCGTATTATATGTTACAGATTTGCAAAACATACAGTATGTTACTGTTAACGGAATTTTCTATCCTAATGCTATAAATTAACAATCAATAAGCCTTGACTAATCCCCAGGGTTTGTAAGACACTGGGTTAATAATTAGGCAAGGACTCAGCTTTCTGCAAAAGGTCTGTACAGTTTATTCAGAGAACGTTCTGCCCAACATACAAAAAGATGTTCATTTTATCCTCTCTCTCTGCTTACGCACACACATCCACACCAACCGTAGATAACCTATGCACACACATACGCACAGACAGTAGGTGAACAGTATCTCTTCCTTGACCTCCTACCACTGTTCCAGAACTGCCTGTTCCTTTCCCCATAGATTAGGAGTACCTTGAAGCCTCCTCCCGGTATCTCACACACCCATGTCTAGACTTGATGGGACTAACGTTATGCACATTGACTTACAGTTTATTATCCATGCTACATAACTACTAATTCATAATGGATTATTGATTCATTTACCTTCATTAGATAATTCTCTTATCATTCCACCCTTAAATGACTAATAATACACATTGATTATCAAATGCTATATGGAAACATAATTGTGATACAAGGATTAACCAAGCCAATACATGTATATACATCCGATACTCATCAATGACTGTCCTTGGCCTATTTCCAATTATGACACTTCGTTTACAGGATTTTCATCATAATTATCATTAAAGGAACAGTCAATCTAAACGTTGAACATGGTTTCATCAAACATTGGCTCCTCATGGTTAAAAGAAACGGAGCCATCTTCCTGGCCTGGAGGCCCGTGTTCGTCCTCCCACTGATCGGAGCTCGGAATCGGTCCATATCTCACCATCTGCTGCGTCATCGATTTCTCTAGAGTACTGGTGATTAAACCTCTCACACATGGCATATACTCATCAATCACACACTATCACCACACTCATACAGGTGAAAGCAGCCCATAATACAGTTCTTACAACACTTTTCCATTTCCCAAACATGAGCTGTGTTATCAGGAATGTACGTATAGCAATGAACCTAATCATTCTACCTACACCGCCCTCTTCTGCCAATAACATATCGAGAGTCAGTCTATTTTACCAGGTCATGAGGGAAGTGGCAGATAATTGGTCAGAGAACCTCTTTACTGCATCCCTGGTTTCATTCATGAATCTCTGTTGATTACAAAAGATGTCATTAATCCAATCCACATTTTTATTTATTGTCAACCACCAACATAATGTAGTGTTAAATGATGGATGACATTTTAGCTAATCGGGTTGAACAAATAGAATGCCAGAGTTAGAGATACCAGAACAGGTAGACATAGAAGTTGAAGAAATACTAGCAGAGAACATGAGAAGACTGTTTGTTAACCCAACCCATTTGTGTCCAACAGGTGAATTACAGGAGAAGGTGATTCACTCAATCCAACCAGGAGACTGGGTGTGGATCCAGTCCCTGAGGAGAAAAGATGGGAAGCAGCCCCGTTGGGAAGGCCCATACCAGGTTCTGTTAAACCACTGCCTTTGTCATTATAAAAACTGAGAGAGTCACTTGGGTCCACGTTATTCACTGCAAGAAGGTATGTACACATATGAGCACTGCTGATCACACACAGAGTTAGGAGAAGGACCGAGTACCAACAGGGTCCGGGGGTTACCTCCTTAACGAAGATGCCCTATCCTGACTGTTCATCACTGTGTGTGCTCCTAGAGGTGTGAGTATGGGGCAGTACCTAGCAGATCGACTAAGGACAGGAGAGGGTTGGTGGTTTTTTGGAAGAGTAGAGACTCTGAGCTGAATCGTAGTCTTGGTAACCTTTCTGATACATTCAGATCCACCACCTTCTGGTACTAATCATACAACACTGTTGTCATTTATAAGAATGAAAAGATAAACTATATAATAAACTGATGAGTGACGTATAGAATAAGGAATCAAAGAAGATCAAGATGTAGAATTTAAGATTAACATTAAACAATTTTCTGGGGAAGCAGACAACTGTACAGGAATTGGGGTTGGCCAGATTGAAGTACTCAACCAACCCACCTCGGTTCACCTTAACTCCTGATGAGTACCAGTGTTATAGAATGGCACCAAGAACTTAGATGATTTTAATGGCTGAAAGGTAATCGTTAATGTGACTGACTTAGGTTTGAAAGTACAGGAGAAAATTCTTAACCTAACAGCACCTATAACTGATGTAGGGTGGGCTAGTACCAGCAAAGGATGCATACAACAGAAATTACCACAAAGGGTGGTTAGGAACTTGCGCCCTGGGGTTATTGGTCCAACCAAGTCGAATTAGTCATCAAAGGCCAGTTATAGGAGGCTAAAGTAGGCACAGGAGGAGTTTTGACCAGGATGGGAGTAGCTTTGTCTAGAAGGATGCTATTGGCATCCCCAGGGAAGTTCCAGATGAATACAAAGCTATGAATCAAATATGTGAAGGCTTTAATATCAAGATTATTCCACAGCTACTTAAATTTATCTCGATACCTTCAATGATCCTGGATCACCTACAGATATCATATATTCCTGTCCCGTTAGCTTAGAATATATCCTAAATACTTGACATAAGTCTACCATTAATAAACTTATTCAACAACAAAATATAATATTACTATTATATCAATTCCACAGCCGTGTTGTGTTCTCTTCCACTGAATACAACAACATCTGACTACCTAAAGGAAAACACTTATCTAAATAATGTATAAAAATACTACTACTGGTCAAAAGTTATTCAAATAACATAATCAGATCAAAATGACTAATCTGAACTACTCCACAAAGGACAAATTATTGTATCCTTATCGTTATTCTGTCTTCTCATTGGTTCAAATTACCAATGTGTCTAAAAACTTTAAACTCCATCCTAATTATCAGTTATATAAATTCCCTTAAAATTAGTATTACAAATGACCTTAAATTCACTATCCAAATGGCTTTTCAATGAGGCTGATCAGACCGCAAAGGAAAAGTCACCAGAGGGGTCAAAAGTCATACCACCCTTTCAGAACCGTGTTTCTTACTACAGTAGACATATGAAAGCTAAGAACTTTATCTACATTTTGTATCCCAGGTTCCCATGACTTAATTAAAACTCAGAAAACAGAACTACTATGATTCCATGTGTGTGTAACTTCTTTAAGATATCGCAGCCCTACAGCAAATGGAAATCTCACCAAACCCAAAAGAAATAGTACACACAAATCCTAAACATAGTATTTTAAAAACTCCAACAAATAGTTATACACTATTTGTTGTGTGTGGGTATTTGCTAACCCTGGTTACAAACAAACAAAACATTTCCAGGCCTTTTCAATTTGGTAGAAATATGCCTCCATCTCCCATAACAGTCAGTGTAAAGTATGGTTTCTGTTCCTGTTGTAATGCTAGGTCAATGGTTGCCCATTCAACACCTCACAGTCTGTGTCCTCTGAATCCTCACTGTCATTCCCCTCATCTAGTCATGCCTGTTCTTCCTCATCCTCGGACTCCTCTCACCCTCTCACTCTCTCATTCGCCTACGTTCCCTCTTCTGTCTATCCTCACAGACCCTATTTATTTGTTTAACCATTGATTCCAATTTTTCAACATTTAAACAACCATCAAATTCGTACTGCTTCCTCCATTTCGGGCTAAAATAAATGTTCCTCTTATCTTTTCCCAGCATAAAACGTTAATCTCCTGTTAATACCGGGATCCCCTTAGAAGAGTTACGAATTTGCAAAACGTATGATATGTTAAGAATTCTAGCTAGGTGGCTAACGTTAGTTAGCTGACTAACATTAGCTAGTCTAGGGGTTAGGGTTAAGGTTAAGGTTAAGTTTAGGAGTTAGGTTAAATGGTTAAGGTTAGGTTTAGGGGAAGGGTTAGCTAAAATCATTAAGGTTAGGGGAAGGGTTAGCTAAAAGGGTTAAAGTTAGGGGAAGGGTTGGCTAATGTGTTAAGTAGTTGCAAAGAAGCAACAAATATGTAAGCAGTTGAAAAGTACCTAATTAGCTACAATGCTAAAGTTGTCCATGATGAGATTCAAACTCACAACCTTTGCGTTGCTAGACGTTCGCATTAGGGTTAGCTAACATGCTAGTAGTTGCGAAGTAGCTAAACAGTAGTAAGTTGTTGAAAAGTACCTAATTAACTAAAATGCTAAAGTTGTCTGTGATGAGATTCAAACTTACAAACCTTTGTTTTGCTAGAAGTTTGCATTATACGACCACCCAACCACCCCGATCAACCACCCTACCTTCGTTTCTGTCTTATGTAACCATACCAAATGTAACATATTGTATTTTACTAATTTCAGAATCTCGGATTTACATTTACTATGTTAGGTGCAGTGCATGGGAAGGAGTAGGAGGTTTGATTTTAAGATTGAAGTTCCATTGAAACAGAATGAATAATCAATCAACTCAGAGCTATTGCAATGTAGTCACACCCCGCTGAGATCAATGTGGAAAACCACAAATGACTGCAATGTGCATATGTGCACACGCACAAACTGATGCAGCCTGACTGTACTTACTGACACAGAGACACACACAAACTAAAGATTCCTACTGTCTGCACCTAACAACTTGTATATAAAAGTTTAAATGTTATTTAAGGATAGGAAAGGTCATTGGATAGTATAGTTTGAGGAAAAAATAAATGTACAGTAATGAAAATGACTGACTATTTTTGTTGAAAAGGAAAATAATAGATTTCACCAGCGAAAACAGAGGACAATTCTATTTTTTATGACATACTGGAATAATCTGCCATGTGGAGAGAGAGAGACGTATGTGGTTTTGAGGAGCTGGTTTTCGGGCAAATGGATGACAGCCAGTAAGTGTTGGAAGTCTGGTCTCTGTTGACCTTACCTCACAGGACATGAGAGAGGTCATCTGTAGCACCACATCGTTAAATGGCTACCTCACCAGGGACGTTTAGCAACCCTCCATCATTACCTCACTATCTCCCAGATGGGCCGGAACCTACTGGTGGATCTCCTCAGACTCCCTCAAGGCAGTAGCTAGAGAATGGGTTCTAACAAGAACCATTGGTTTGGTTTATCCAATGGATCTCGGCTCAGGAGAATTACAGAAGCCTTTAAGGGGTGTTGGAGCTCAAAAAGACTAGGAACCCCTGCTCCATATGACCCCAGAAGGCAGCATGTTATTTCTCTATGGTTCAGTGTTCAGGTTGTGAGCATGGAGGGGAAATATGTGGAAATGTGTGTGGTGTTCAGAGAAGATCCTGCCTGTTCAGTAATTTGGACTTGTTTTAACTGTAAGTTTGCCGAGTTTTTCCAATGCAAACATAGTTTAACTAGGTAGGCCTAATTGCAGATGATCTTGACTTGTTTCACTTCAGCTTGTTCAAGACTACTGAAGGCTTGTGTTTTTAAGTGTTCATCATTCCTGATCAAGGTCCAAATCCATTTACAAAACCACAACTTTCTTCTGAACCTGATGAACCTGTTTTAAGCGCTGTCGAAAAGTGAAATTCTATGCCAAAGGTGACGGCTCTTAAACTAGTTATAAAATGAGTGTGCTGAGAGCTCAGTGGCATGATCAGAGAACACCGGCTAGGCCGCTCAGAGACAGGAGATTCCACAGACAAGACCACGAAGATCAGAAACTGCTAGACTGTGTTCCAGATGACGAGCAGGAAATATGCATCAAACCTCAAGCAATAAACAGTGCAGTTGGCTGACATCGGCCTGGTTTGACACAGACATACTGTAAAGAAAGATCCACAGGGGTGATTTGAATTCCCCTTCAGAGTTACAGCAAAAAGGTCTCATTATGAGTTATGGTAGAACACAATGGAAACCTGCCTGTTGCCTTTCCAGCTCCACTGGGCTTTTCACGTTCATCTTCCTTATGTTGAGAAGAAATGCTGTGTTGTGCATTGGCTACAGAGAAACATGCTTGGCAACAACACTGCTCTCATTTTGTGTTTTAGGCTTGGAGCAATTAAAAACATCTGTATATATAACACGTAGCTACTGAGGGCTACAAATTGTATCTGGCAGTCTTAAAGTCTCCATAGTTATTAAGGGGAAACATAGATTAGGGGATTTATATAGCCAGTGTTTGCATGCGGCAGTGGGTAGCTGTCTGTGCAAGCAAATACCAAGCTGGAGATGAGCCATCCCTACTCTGGATCCAACAATCTCTCTCCTCCCTCCGCATAGGATGGAAAGAGGGGAGGGATGGAGGGATGGAAGGGTGGAGGGAGGGGGGAAATCAGGACCATATGAATGACATTCCTGGTCCTCTGGCTGGGCGTGTAGCTTGTTGTTGGTGGTTTGGGAAGTCTGGGAGCCGCTGGTTTGGGTCTCAGACGTTGACATTGTCCTGGCAGAACCCTTCACTGAGTCACTGCCATTGCTGCAGTACGTCACACAGGTCACACTGTATACACCCACACATTTGCACACGCGCATATGTGCGAACTCACAAACTGATGCAGTCTGAGTGTGCTTACTGACACAGAGACACACACACAAACTAACACACACTGACAGCTAATAAATACTGTACTGACTTTTTTGACATGCTTATCTGATAGTCTTCTTCTTGGCTCTATTTAGTCTTGTTCTTACAGTGACATTATGCTTGCAGAAGGACTGCACACACTGCCAAGTCTAACTAAACCCACCAGTGTCCATCAGTAGAGAGATGTCTGTTGGCCACTGACTCCATCCTGCATGCACATTCACCAATGTTCCTCAGCATATGTACTCATCACCATCACCATCACCATTAATACCATAATCATCACCATCATCACTATTTAAAACGATCACTGCACTGTGCGTGGAGATATCATTTTCCAACAGTTTGTGTAGTTGTAGTAAATCAAACAGGTGTTTATGGCTGAACCTTTGGTGACCTCCGCATGGTTTACCTCAGTGAGTGAATGAAGACGCTGAGTATAAAATATCTTTGTTACTTCCCAGAACCAAGTGCTGATGTGTATCCTGAAATGTAAGCATGTTGCTGTTTGAAGTGCCAGGCCTCCCCTGAGATAAGTTAGAGTTTTAGACACACGGCAGGGATTTATGGGTTACTACAGTAGAGGAGAGAGGGGTAAGTTGAACCATGGTTAACATCCAGCAGCATCAATATGTAAAGGGAAATATAGCATTCATTCTAACAAAGATACATATATTGCCGGATGTTGTGTATCCCTGTAAATAATTAGAATCCATGTAAATATCACAAGTGACACTGATTCTTACAAAACTAGAGACTGTCATTCTCTTTATATTGTGAATCACCATGTATTGTTAATTGATGTCATGCCTATTTATGAGTGCTTTTTAATCATGTGTGCTGTGTTTACAACGATTTCCTTTTCCCTTAATTCCTTATATTCTTACGTGTGAAATTGGAATGCATCGCATGGAGAAAAAAATATTGCTTGCATGGTATGCTGTGATTCTGCAGATTGGCATGGACTAAAGTGACATTGAGACAGCTTTTGCCAATTCCCTATAACCTCCTCCCTCCCCAAACAAATTCCTAAACAAGCCCCAGAACTAGAGTCAAAAGGAACTGGAACTTACTTTCAGGGCGCCCTTCGGACCAGGGACCTCTCGACTGACAGATGTCAACATCGTTGCTGCTCCTCTCCAGCTGCTGTGGGAAAAATACACAAATCACAACGCTCTATATAGCATTACTAAAGGAAAGTGCTTGTTTCAAACGTGTGAGAAACAGCCCAGCAAACAGCCACCAACAACCGAGCCAGGCTACCAAGAGTTAACTCATACAACGCTTTCAATAGAACTACTAAAGGAAAGTGCTTATTTCCAAGGTGTGAGTGTGAGTGACTCCAATTGCTGGCCAGTACATGCTGTAATTGTATGTTTTGTGTCCCCCATGACTACAGACACCGGGGATACACCCGACACAGCTGTGAGAGGCTACACCAAACGTTACCACTCAGCCGGGCCAGTGCGTAGCGAGGAACAGCCGGCAACCTGCTACTGACAACAGACTCACCCATCAACTTCCGGACCAACCATTGACTAACGACCCCTGCTCGGGAGGAAAAGTCGAACCCTGCTTGGGTAGAGCCAAATGAACATTGGCCACCGCTCTGTGAGTGAATCAACTGCTGTGTTAGTTTGACTTGGTGCTCATAGTTAACCTGTAGCCATAAATCCCACCCTTTTTCTACCTTTCTAATCTGTCTGTAGTGATACTGTGTATTGTCATTTTTGGAAAAGCTGAGTTTATAAAGAACCTTTCATTGTACTTTGGCCTGTCTCTGTGGTTGTTTGCCGTGGGATTTTAGACCTGCCTCTGCAGGTACATGTTTTTATTTTGTGTCAATGTACCTCAGTGTCATTAAGTCTATATTTCCATCTCTTACTGCTGCTTGAATTGACATCTTCTCTCTTCCTCCATGGCGCTAGACCCCTGCTTGTTTTTCATTGGTTTACATGGGGCATGATATCTGCTCTGTAACAGTAATGCATCGAGTTCATATGCATGACACATTGCAAAAATATTATGCATAAAACTGACCAAATGTAATCATTTGTATGGGGTATAGTGGCCATTGGCTCAACTTGCCTTTCCAAGGCAAACATTTTGACTATTAGCCCACACAGCTACAAGGATTCACTTTCATGCTAGGTTTAGGACCTCATATTGTAGCTTATAGAGACCCCACTGATGTATTAAACAATCTACTTTGGTTTAGATACAAGCATTATGAAACCTATAATGCAAATGTGGATTCAGTTTTTTAGACATAACTTGCTTACTTCTTCTTCTGCGGGTTTTAGAGGACTACAACCCAAAAGATGTATTGCCGCCACCAACTGGACGCGTTGAATCCCCCCCCCCAAATTAAAATCCATATGTAATAGTGTTGATGTAGTCATACCCCAATAAAAATAGTACATTGCCAAAACAAACACATCTGACACTATTCCTCCTTTTTAATTCTCCATATCTCTCTTCTCAGGCTCTAGGACCTGAGGGTGGTACGGCTTGTGCCAATATTCCATGTAACTCCTTCGCTGAGAAATCTTTCCGCCCCAGGAACCGCTCTGCTGCATCCACTATGACTTCTATCTTCCTGGACCTTCTCTCCACCTTGGCGGTGCCATTAATTACCATAGCTATAAAGGCCACAAAGTCTACCTTCTTAACCTTTAAAATGTCAGGAACCTGTAGTCTGCAGTGAAGGCCTATCCACTACCATGGACTCTTCTGGTGCACCATTCAAATCCTCAACCTTTTTCACAGCTGCTGCATATGAAATGCTCTGTACAACCCTGACTTTGGCCACCTCATTCTCTTTCACCCTTGTGGGGCATTCAAAAGACGTGGCTTCGTGGTTCCCATCATAATTGCAACATGTCACATATTCATCACTTTTATAACACATATGATCTTTTCCACAACTTGGACATCTCGGCTTCTCCCTTCTGCAAACACTTGATACATGACCAGAAGCTTTACAATGATCCCACTGCATTGGTCTTGTGATAAATGCTCTGATTCTGTAGTTAACTAACTGCACGTGAGTAGGGAGAGACTCAATATCAAAAAACAAAACACACTTAACTTTTTCACCACACGATTCATCCGACGCGCTTCAATCAACCCAGGAATATTTTTCATATCTTGAAAATTGACTTCCCACGAGACGCCAGATATAACCCCCTTGATGGGTGCCCTGTTCAGAAGAGACGCACACGACACTTCAAACTTATCAAATCAAAATATCTAAACAAGCCCGCCTCTCGTGACCCTCACAGCCTTCACTTTACCCAGCACTCTCTCCATCAGTTTGGATAACTAAAATGGTTTCTTCAAGACTGGTACTCTGCTCAGCTGCTCATCATTAACAAACTGTACTCCTAGTAGATACGAAGGGTCATTCTCATCACTGTACACTACTTTTTCCATTCTTTTGGACAATACTCCAATTCTTCTTGATTCTACCGCCATTGTATTCAGAATCCACTTCATCTGCTTCTGCCATCTTTCGTTCCCCCACTGTGCTGTCCCTCCACCGCCTGCACTGAGTGAAAGCGTCAACTTGCGGGATTGTCACTTACTTAGCGCTTTTTCCATTTGGTTTCTTCTTTCAGACTTCTTGAAATTATGAGATGTTCCAAAATGTTTGGTTACATGATTAATTTTGTGTTGAAACGAGGGGAGGCTCCACTAGGCCTTTGGCTCAACTTACCCCACTCTCCCCTAACTGCTTCCTGGAGAGCATATCAGCATCACACCCTCAGGTGTTTACACCAACACACTATCTACTATAAGAGTTCCTCATCATTTTTACAATAATTTAGCTGTTTGATAGTAAAAGGAAGTACATCACCATTCAATCCGGACCCACCATCACACAAACTCAACCTTTTACAGCCCCCGGCCTTTCATTCACACAATGCTGAGATCACAGACCTACAAATAACTGCCAAAATAAAGGAATCACCAACAAAGTGTCTTAATAGGGCGTTGGTCCACCACGAGCCAGAAGCTCTTCAATGCATAGATTCTACAAGTGTGTGCAATTCTATTGGAGGAATGTTGATGGTGGTGGAAAACGCTGTCAGAATCAGTTGGGATGAGATCTAGTGACTGAGACAGCCATGGCATTTGGTTTACATTGTTTTCATGCTCATCAAACCATTCAGTGATCGCTCGTGTCCTGTGGATGGGGGCATTGTCATCCTATGGTAGTCAAAACAATGACCTTGAGCATGATGGGATGTTAATTGATTAATTAACTCAGGAACAGCACCTGCTTTCAATATACTTTGTATCCCTCATTTACTCAAGTGTTTCCATTGTTTTGTCAATTACCTGTAGGTTGAAATGCAGATGAGCACATGAAGTGTCTGACTGACTAATTGACTGTTTTAGTCACCGGTTGTTATTTAATCTGAGTGGAGCGCACCTGATCCAGGGATTACAGTGAGATTAATGCAACATGTTTGTGTGACTCAACTGGGGATTCCCACTCTCTTTCTATGTGTGTGAACCCCACGCTTTCCTGTTTTGACATTATTACAACCCAAAAAGACCTCTGGGTATAATTTCCAGATGTCTGTCTGTGGGCAATTGATCACAAAAAGTAGCACAAGGGGTTTTCAGGGACTTGTTTATGGAATTTGTTCAATTAAAATGTCATTGAAATAAATATTGAGGGTGTATCAAACCCAAACCAATTTTTTTTTGATAAATGTAAACCTCGATCCAAGCTAAACAGATTGTGATGGAGACATGTCATATTGGTTTGATGCTCTGCAGTGTGAAGCCATAACTAATGCTACTGACATGTCTGTAAGATTTACAGGAACAGAGATGAAGACAGATGTAGACATGATCTCACCAGGCTGACTGAAGACCACACAGGCTCCTGCTAAGCCCAACAGGTGGTGAGGAGAGGACACACATATCGTAAACCCCTCTTTCATATCTTGTACGGATTTATCAGTTGTAGTCCGGCCATCTAATGAGTAACTTTAATTCAATACAACTTTATTAATCCCAGAGGGGCATCTAAGGAGTCAGCCAGTAAGTAGTCATCCAACTGGAGCTCCATTGTCCTGAGATATATATAAATATATATATATGTACGTAGACGTCATCAACTCACCCAGGCTCTGACAAGGGCCCTTAACAGTCCTCTTATATTCGCACGCCCAAACGTCTACACAACGTCCTGTAAATCTCCCACTGTTATTGTTTTAATTGTACTAATGTTAGTATTATCACAGTTGTAAAAACGTCAGCTTCAAACAGCCAACTATGTCTGGGCTCTACTGGGGCAAAGACAAAACCAGAGAGCATAGTTTGTGAAAATAGCTGGCCACGCTGACTCAGCGCCAGAGGAGTGAGTGTGTGTGTGTGTAACCGTGCAAATTGCTAAAGAACCTGACGGTACATAACAAAGCTTCCAGCTGCTTCGTAATCAGCGATTTCCCCCATACCACAGAACCTCATTAAGTCAAGCACCCATAGTTTTCTAATGGCAAGAGGAGAAGCTGTATCAATGCCTCTGATATTTACTGAGGAAAACACCCCCGTAGTTACAAAACACCCCTAGTGTTTCAAACCTACTCCACCTCTCAGCTGAGACATTATTCTCTTCAATAGAGGAGACATTAAAATCATGTCTGTGACCTGAAAGAACTAACAGTGATTTGGAATAGTGATGAGTCAAGTTGAATATGTCTTTGGTGTGTATTTAGTATATAGTCACGGAACAGTCAACTCCCTCACACTGGAGACGTAGAGAAAATGCCAGTCAGCTGTAATGCGTCTCTCAAAGGACTGTAAAAGGTTTTATGTCCTGTAGTGTAAATTCCATATTGACATGCCTTGGCAAATGACCCTTCATTGCTGTAGAGCTTTGTGCTTTTACATACAGTATGTGAACAATTTTATTTTTATTTAACTAGGCAACTCAGTTAAGAACAAATTCTTATTTACAATGACGGCCAAACCCTTGACGACGCTGGGCCAACTGTGCGCCGCCCTATGGTTCTCCCAGTCACAGCCAGATGTGATACAGCCTGGATTTGAACCAGGGACTGTAGTGACGCCTCTTACACTAAGATGCGGTGCCTTAGACCGCTGCACCACTTGGCAGCCCAATAAAGTGAGATGCTAAATTCTTCAGCTTTGCCAAATTTGAATATTTATGTATTTTATTTGTGTGTGTGTGTGTGTGTGTGTGTGTGTGTGTGTGTGTGTGTGTGTGTGGTGTGTGTGTGTGTGTGTGTGTGTGTGTGTGTGTGTGTGTGTGTGTGTGTGTGTGTGTGTGTGTGTGTGTGTGTGTGTGTGTGTGTGTGTGTGTGTGTGTGTGTGTGTGTGTGTGTGTGTGTGTGTGTGTGTGTGTGTGTGTGTGTGTGTGCCCGCACACACGTTTTGGGCAAATTTTACTGACACAACACATTTTAATGGTTTCTTGTCAGTTCCAGACATTGGGAAATCAAGTGACTTCAAAATATAATGAATCATTGTGGAAGTGTGTCCTCAGTCTATTTAAAATTCAAATGCAATACCCTTGTGAAACGCACATTTAAAGTGTGCAGAGAGCTGAAGGTACTATAGCTGCCAAACATTGTGAAACTGTAAGCATTGTTCATGAAGTGCATGGTTTGTCTAAAAGGGTTTGACCATTTCTGAACAACAGTCTATTGGCGCCAAAGTACCTTTTCTGACTGCACAACCTCTCATATGCAGAAACCAACCTCCCTAAAAATGTGCAATTGTTATCCGACAGATTTAATATGAGAAGAGTGGGACCGTTTTGGAGCAGAATATATAATCCTAGAAATCAGATCTTTCTGAGAGCAATGTTGTAATTCAACCTAAACAACTCCATTTACACCCACATTTTCCATTACAATTCACTCCATCATCAACACAGGGACGGCATTGTTCAGCAACGTGCTGCAAGCCTTTGAGGTCCCTCTGTATGGAAGTGTAAAGAAAAGAGTCATCTCCAGACCATATGCTTGTTAAACATCTTTCAGACCGGACCCAGAGAACCAGCTTCACTGTTCTGGTCACATACCCCCAGGAACACACTACAACCACCCACATTTCCCATACACACACTACACGTACAGTATATTCCATACACATATCCCAAACACACCCATGTAATAAACGTAATGAATGTGAGTCATTTTCATTGTCTCCAATCTGGTTCTGTTTACTCCCCAGGTCCCCTGTGGTTCAGATATCTACACTGAGTTATTGGGAGAGTGGGTTACACCATATGACAACAGACGAGGGTTACACCATATGACAGTAGCTGTAGGGTAAAGACGAGGGTTACACCATATGGTATAATGACTGGAGCTGGGTATGACCAGGGTAGACCTTTGGTTTGGTCACATGTCATTTTAAACTTTCTGTTTAAGTCCGTAAAGGATGATGTGACACATCATCTACGATTCATAGCGTTATGCATTTATGTTAAAATGGCGCCAGAGGGGATGGCCGCCATTTTACGGGTCATGACCTATTTTATGGGTTTTTTTGTGCTGTGTTTTTAAACTTTTTTGTAGATAATGTTTCTGCCATCATTTCCTTCTGGACTTCAGAACAGCGATTACTCACCTTGGACGAGGATTTTTTCTTTAATGAACCGGATGTGAAGGATATACTGCTCTTCCCAGACCAGGCCCAAATCCCCGTAATTTGTAAGAAGGGGAGACGCCGCTACAGAGGTCGACGAGCCAGATCCTACCAACGGGACATTAACTGTAATACCTACATGTTTCAAGCAGACCACCATAGTCCCTGTGCCCAAGAACGCCAAGGTAACCTGCTTAAATGACTACTGCCCTGTAGCACTCATATCTGTAGCCATGAAATGCTTTGACAGGCTGGTCATGGCTCACATCAACACCATCATCCCAGAAACCCTGGACCCACTCCAATTTGCATACCGCCCCAACAGATCCACAGATGACGCAATCTCTATTGCACTCCACACTGCCCTTTCCCATTTGGACAAAAGGAACACCTACGTGAGAATGCTGTTCATTGACTACAGCTAAACGTTCAACACCTTAGTACCCTCCAAGCTCATCACTAAGCTAAGGTCAATGGGACTGAACACCTCCCAATGCAACTGGATCCTGGACTTCCTGACGGACCGCCCCCAGATGTTGAGGGTAGACAACAACACATCCACCTCACTGACCCTCAACACGGGGGCCATTCAGGGGTGCGTGTGTAGTCCCCTCCTGTACTCCCTGTTCACCCACGACTGCGTGGCCAAGCACGACTCCAACACCCTCATTAAGTTTGCCGATAACACGACGGTGGTAGGCCTGATCGCTGACGATGATGAGACAGCTTATAGGGAGGTCAGAGACCTAGCAGTGTAGTGCAAGGACCACAACCTTTCCCTCAACGTGAATTGTGGACTACAGGAAAAGGAGGGCAGACAACGCCCCTAATTTACAATAACAGGGCTGTAGTGGAGTGGATTGAGAGCTTCAAGTTCCTTGGTGTCCATATCACTAAGAGGTTAGTGTGGTTAGTGTGGACGGCCCAGTACATCACTGGGGCCAAGCTTCCTGACACCCAGGGCCTCTATCAGGTGGTGTCAGAGGAAGGTCCTAAAAATTATCAAAGACTCCAGCCACCCAAGCCATAGACTGTTCTCTCTGCTACCGCACGGCAAGCGGTAGCTGAGCGCCAAGTATGGCACAAAAAGGATCCTTAACATCTTCTACCCCCCCAAGCCATTAGACTGCTGAACAGTTAATCAAATGGCTACCCAAACTATTTACATTGACCCTCTTATTTTATTCTTATTTAATATATTTTTCTGCACAGACTCTTGCACAGGCTCAATGTACACTGACCGGACTCTAACCACACACATACTACACTGATACTGCAAAACACACACACACACGGTCGCGCCAGCATATGTGGGCTCCTGAGTGGCGCAGCGGTCTAACGCACTGCATCTGCTAGAGGCGTCACTACAGACCCTGGTTTGATTCCAGGCTGTATTACAACCGGCCGTGATTGGGAGTCCCATAGGGTGGCGCACAATTGGTCCAGCGTCGTCCTGGTTTGGCGGGGTAGGCCGTCATTGTAAATAAGAATTTGTTCTTAACTGACTTGCCTAGTTAAATAAATATAATATTGATGCCACACATTCACATTTCTTCACATATGCTGCTGCTACTCTCTTTTTATTATCTATGCAGTGACTTTACCCCCTACCTACATGTACATATTACCTCCTCTACCCTGTACCCAAGCACATTGACTCGGTACTGGTACTCCTTGTATATAGCCTTGTAATTGTGTTACTGTTTTTCTTTTTAGTTTATTTAGCACATTTTTCTTACTTTTTTAAACTCTGCATTGTTGTAAGTAAGCATTTCACGGTAACCTTTTGTGTTCGGCGCATGTGACAAATTGATTTTGATTTGATGAGAAAATAATCGAACAAACCTATATAGAAAAGTAATGATTTTATTAGTTAAACTGACATAAATAAACATCAAATTTTTGAAAAAAATTACAAGATGAAGATTTTTTTTAAAGTTTGCTACAATCTTATGATGGACAGTATATTCTGCTTCGGCTAGGCAAGTGCACACAGAATTGTCAAAATAAAAAATACATAAATACAGATTTCAACATTAAGCCCCTGTGTTTGAACAAAAAAAGCGCATCTACTGATAAACTAAGTACTGCCTACTGTAATACAGACATAAAATATACATGATTTTAAAGCAGACAGATCATTTAACCAATGGTACATATCTGCATTTTTATGTCTAATAAATAAATACATTTAGTGCATATTCCCATTTACCTTCTCGAAGAGTAAATTGAAAAAAAGAAACTATAAATTAAAGGTGGACCAAAGTCAATCTGGATCCGCTAGTTTCATAAAGACAAGAATATTTGCTCTCGTCCCCTACGGTAAGACAGGCCAGCTATCTTCAGTTTGCGTCGCTACATCAGTTGTTTTTGATTATCATTACTCGTATAAACCACCAAAGACAGGGCAAGGAGAGTTCAATACTATGTAGTTTGGGGAAAAACAAATCAAAATAAGAAAACAAACGTTTGATCCAAACCACAACCATGTTCCCCTCAGTTACTGTGATGAGGGATTACACCAAGTCTCTCCTGGATAAACTAAGTCAATGCAGTTACTGTGATGAGGGATTACACCAAGTCTCTCCTGGATAAACTAAGTCAATGCAGTTACTGTGATGAGGGATTACACCAAGTCTCTCCTGGATAAACTAAGTCAATGCAGTTATGGAGCCATTAGCTGCCTCTTCTGTACTCACTTTTCTGTATTTTCTTGGAAAACAAAAATGAACAGTTTTATATCTGTTCTTACACAGCACATTATGTCATGTTAAATGTTGCCTGAACGGACAATAGTACTGTGTTCACTACTGAATAACATCCTATTCACCCTCTAACCTCCACTTCATCCTTTCCAAAGAGAGACCGAGGAGCATGATTGGTGAAAACTCTACTCAGTTAGAAACAAAGTACCCCAGCTGTGCTTCTGTTCAAGACGATGACAATGTTTAGTAAACTATGAGGGGCCAGGCTAGGGATGAGGAATGACTGTGTCGTTAGCCGATAAACAGAAACATTCTCAATAGGATTCATACTACTACGCTTGAAAAAAACATTGTACAAACATTTTCAAAAGCGCTCCCTGGAATGACAAATATCAACAATCTTAAGTGGTTGATAAAATGTTGTATAAAATCAGCTGTATAAAAAAGTCTACTAAAAAGCATCCAGTGTAGTTTTGGACCATAAGGAAAATGGTTGTCTTGTCTAAAGTATGTGTGCACGGCATATTATGTGGTTTGTTGAAGGCCTAGTGAGTGACCAGAGGTATCCATAACACCTCATCTAAATAACTGCCTATCCTCATTCTCTATCGGGTAAGAAGGCTATCTGGTGAAGAGCAACATAGCCCATACCTTTTCCATACAAAAACAAATCAAACACAAATCCAGTAATCTCACATGCAGTAAGTGCTCTGTCTCTCTGTGGTTGTTTGGCAGTTACGCCTGCAGAACATCCAGTAGCACATCCTCCTCCTCTGTATGTGGGTTCAGTTCCCCATCTTGATCGCCCCAAAGTATGTCCCCTCCGGTTCAGGGTCCAGCATCCAGGCGTTGGACACGTTAACAAACAGTCCGTCCCCGTGCTGTAGCATCACCCCCCTGCCCTGCTGGGCACAGTACATGTTATACTGAGAGTTATTCCAGCGCATGGTGCTGCCTGTTTTCATCAGCACCACAGACTTGCTGGGCGAGGACGTGTGTTTCTCCTGGGAGATGTACTGGATGAGCTGGGCGTTGTTTACGTCCACGGTCTGGGGTGTGGCGAGGGCGTGTCCAGGGGCGTCGCTGGGCTCTGTCTCAGGTTCCAGGTCGTAGTAGCGGAAACAGGTCTTGGCGTAGACGTAGTACAGGCCTGGCTCATCCACCAGGAGACGGCCGTCATGGTAACGCATCTTCTTCAGGTGACCCTGCGCCTCGTCCCAATGGATCATAGCTGCTCTCAGCTCCCCCTCTGGAACAATAATACATCAGCAAGTCAATCAGTTGATCAACTAATCAGCAAATAAATCAATCAGTCAATCCATCAGTCAGTCAGTCAGTCAGTCAGTCAAAGATCTGTCACATAGTTTTGCCATTGTACTGTAAAATGAATATTGGTTGCAGTAGACTAGTTCTAATCTAGCTGTAAACTGTGGCTTACTGTTGGCTACTTCTATGAGCTTACTCTTCACGTAGTCGATGGTCACTTTGATTGGTAGATGAGCTGATGGAAGCCCCTCCCTCCCCTGGTTTTTGCAGCGTTGTCTGCCTTTTCTTGGGTCCCTCAGGGCGTCAGCAATGATCGGTTCTGTCTGCACTTCCTGTGGAAATGGAAAGGAAATGGTCCTCAACGGAACGTTACACATGTCAGAGCAGGGTGGAACTGTAAAGGCCTGGGAACTCTGGCATCAACAGTTTTAAAAAAGTAGTCACTGAGAGGAAGGATGGATACCACAGGGTCATTTTGTAGTGTAGCTTGTACAGTAGTTTGACATTCTTCCCTTCAAATCAGACAGAGTGAGTGACCGTCCAGCTGCAACCCACTATCTGGAAGTGATTTATCATTAGCCCAATCATAATGCTTTCTAAGCAGTTGCCACATGTTTCAACAAATGCTTATTTCATTGTCTATTTTAATTTGTGTGTGTGCTTGCATGTGTTTCCCACACACTTCTCCCAGTAGTTCTGCCAAGTGAACCTCTAAGCACCACCAGTCATTGTGGTGTGGTTCTGTAACCCTAGGGCTGCTGGTTAATGTCACCTTTCAGATGATGTTCCTTTCACAGTTCTGGCACCACTTCCAACTTGATTAGATTCAACCCTGGAGTGGTGCGATGACATACGTATCACCGGTCTGAGCTATAGTACACAGACTGGAGACAAGACGCAGCACATAGACAAACAAAACAGAGTCTCTATGCAGGTAAACAGACAGTTACCCAGCCTGCCTGACTGAACGGGTTCCGTGTGAAGACCTACCGTCTGCTAGAGACACTTACTTCCAGAACAGAGACATCCTGTAGATGTTTCAACTTGTTTTGTAATTTCCTACATTTTGATCAGCCCTGGTATGCCTGATATACCATCTCCCCTCCATCCACAGCCAATGTTGAAATGGAAGAATGTTCTTAAATTTCCTGAAAACCACACACAACACCTCTGAATAGAGATGGCACGGAACATTAAATATAAAACAGACTATTGCCCTGAAATGATCATCACTGTGGTTTGCAGCACCATTATTGCACCTGCGTGACACTAATATTAAGTCTTCTATATTTACTCAGAAAACAACAGGAGCAGACAGACTTGTAGACATTGAGTCCAAGATTAGTACTGTCTCTCTTCTAAAAACCATTTGCGTTTAAACATGTTTACAGAAAAGTGGTTTCGAATTAGACAGGGTAAACAAGTCTGGCCAAGGCTACGGATAAATAACGGTCTAACTCTCCCTGGCCCAACACTGTGGCATTTGGCCTTGATTTGTGGTGAGACACTCAACCACAATACCCCCTTCCCAGAAATAGAGGATTACGTTAGCTGGATAGATACAGAGCTGGGATGGTTACTGGTCTACTATATAAACCTTACTACTGCAGTGTATTCAGACCCAGGCCTACGGCTGTTTCTGTTTCATTAATGTCATTCATTAATGTCATTTATTGGCCAAATTCCCATCACCTGGTGTCCTAGGTCTGAATCAGTCACTGATTTAGAGGCGAAGGGTCAAAACCAGTACACTCTGTGTGGCCATCCAGGACTATAGTTATCCACTCCTGTGTTGTACTATACTGTTTTACTCTATTGTATCACCTTTCACACAGTTCAGTCCACAGTGCAATAGAAGACTACAGCACAGCACCGCACAATAGTGTGCAACACTGTACAATAGACAACAGCCATGAGTCATCCATTCCAACCCATTGAGCTCTGAGTATCCTGTGCTCTCTGACCCTCTGGCCATCAGGCTGACCACAGGTCCCACTGTAGGCCCAGCCTGGCTCGATCCTGCCTCAAATCAAAGGGCACCTAACAAAAGCAAACATGAGACATGACAGCTCTTAGTAAGGCCTGGTCTTTTAAAAAAACACAAATTTATCAGCAAAGTAACACTGGTCCCAGGGAAGACTGCCACAACACACACACACCCTCTATGATAACACAGTAGGAGCCAAACGGACCTGTCAGCCTCACACCTCATAAAGCCTAGAGCAGGGTTCACTCTGGAGGCTGGACCAGGGTTGAGACTACAGCATGGGAACCATCACTGTCCGAGATGTCACTGTGGAGGCTGGACCAGGGTTGAGACTACAGCATGGGAACCATCCCTGTCCGAGATGTCACTCTGGAGGCTGGACCAGGGTTGAGACTACAGCATGGGAACCATCCCTGTCCGAGATGTCACTCTGGAGGCTGGACCAGGGTTGAGACTACAGCATGGGAACCATCCCTGTCCGAGATGTCACTGTGGAGGCTGGACCAGGGTTGAGACTACAGCATGGGAACCATCCCTGTCCGAGATGTCACTCTGGAGGCTGGACCAGGGTTGAGACTACAGCATGGGAACCATCCCTGTCCGAGATGTCACTGTGGAGGCTGGACCAGGGTTGAGGCTACAGCATGGGAACCATCCCTGTCCGAGATGTCACTCTGGAGGCTGGACCAGGGTTGAGACTACAGCATGGGAACCATCCCTGTCTGAGATGTCACTCTGGAGGCTGGACCAGGGTTGAGACTACAGCATGGGAACCATCCCTGTCCGAGATGTCACTGTGGAGGCTGGACCAGGGTTGAGACTACAGCATGGGAACCATCCCTGTCCGAGATGTCACTGTGGAGGCTGGACCAGGGTTGAGACTACAGCATGGGAACCATCCCTGTCCGAGATGTCACTCTGGAGGCTGGACCAGGGTTGAGACTACAGCATGGGAACCATCCCTGGCCGAGATGTCACTCTGACGACACAAAGGCCTCCTTAGTCCAAGGCAGGACAGAGCAAAGTGAGTGGTTTGTCTAAGCACTCTTTTGGGGCAATGAGAGCAAAGTAGAGCTGCTAACTTTCTTTGTGTTTTACTTCCTGGAAAGATTTGGCTGTTGCCGGTGGAAACCTGTGCCAGAGAGATGGTAGAACATTCCAAGAAGTAATTACAGAAACTCCTGTCTGACCTCAACAATGGCGCATTCCACCACTATATACCACTGTTACTGATGAGCAAAGGTTTACTCAAGACAAACTGACTTTGCAACTGCCTCTGCCAAACCATGATATCATCTGATTGGTGCCCCACTACAGTACAGCAAACTACAGGCCAAACTGACTCTAGACCTACCCCCCCCCCCCCCCCCAATCCTCATGTTATTAGGATGATGACTGGCTTGACCTCTCTACAGGCTCCAGACCACAGTGGGGTTAGGGTTTGAAGCTGGATTTGGCATAGGGTGTAAAGCTGCTGGGGTATGCACAACAAGCTTTCTGCTCCTCACTTTAAAAACAAAAGCATGGGAACAGCACGACTTAGCACAAATTTGATAATGGGTTACCTTGTTTTTGTTTTAATATAAAAGTTTGTTTTTAAGTTTTAAATACTGAATTGTACACCACCCCATGCTGATAATACTGCTCCTTCCTGGTTGCAACTTATAGGAGGAAATGCCTTGCATCAAAACATTGTTGGAATGCCTTTACTCAACCTACAAGGTGGAATGTTGTAACACTTTTTTTTCCCTTACTGAAATCCAAACGCTGAACATGCACACCAAGGTGGTTACCCAGTAGTTTCCCCTAGCTTTTACTGATATTCTGGTTTGACCAAACAGGACTGCCATAGGCTAACTCACACACAGGACAAGGATGTTTCGTGTCAGAGAATCAATGAATGAAGCCAAAAAGGAAACAGAGCCTTGGAATTTATATCCTGTAGATCAGGGATCATCAACTAGATTCAACAGCAAGACATTTTTTTTTCTTTTTTGTTTCTTGAGTGGATGGTCAGGGGCCCGGAACATAATATACAAATAATTTGTAGACTGCAAATTGACCGCAAGAACCCCAAACAGATAATATTTGACTAAAACATAATCGTTTCAAACCTTGCTTACATTTGTATACAATCACATACCGTATATCTCTTTATTATGCGTGGGAATACTTTGGAGCAAATTTCCAAATTTAAAATCCCTCGGAGCTGATTTGCTGGTGCTTTTACAGTCTTATGTCCACCCAAAAAAGAAGTATGTGGACACTTGCTTGTCGAACATCTCATTCCAAAATCATGGGCATTAATATTGAGTTGGTCCCCCCTTTGCTGCTATAACAGCCTCCACTCCTCTGGGAAGGCTTTCCACTAGATGTTGGAACATTGCTGAGGGACAAGAGCTTTAGTGAGGTCAGGCACAGATTTTGGCCTGGCTCGCAGTCTGCGTTCCAATTCGTCTCCAAGGTGTTCGATGGAGTTGAGGTCAGGGCTCTGTGCAGGCCAGTCAAGTTCTTCCACACCGATCTCGACAAACCATTTCTGTATGGACCTCACTTTGTGCACGAGGGCATTGCTGAAACAGGAAAGGGCCTTCCCCAAACTGTTACCACAAAGTTGAAAGCACAGAATCGTAAAGAATGTCATTGTATGCTGTAGCATTAAGATTTCCCTTCACTGGAACTAAGGGGCCTAGCCCGAACCATGAAAAACAGCCCCAGACCATTATTCCTCCTCCACCAAACTTTACAGTTGGCACTATGTATTGGGGCAGGTAGCATTATCCTGGAATCCCACGAAACCCAGATTCATCCGTCGGACTGCCAGATGGTGAAGCATGATTCATCACTCCAGAGAACTGCTCCAATGGCGGCGAGCTTTACACCACTCCAGCAGACGCTTGGCATTGCGCTTTGTGATTTTAGGCTTGTGGACAGACACACTGAAGGTCACTTAGCTCTTCATTAAGGCCATTTTACTGTCAATGTTTGTCTAGGGAGATTGCATGCTTGTGCGCTCGATTATATACACCTGTCAGCAACGGGTGTGGCTGAAATAGCCGAATCCACTAATTTGAAGGGGTGTCCACATACTTTTTTATATATAGTGTATATATAACTTGGGGGGGACAAATTATTTGCCCCCCCCCCCCCAAAGTTGTATGTATGTATGTATGTATGTATGTATGTATGTATGTATGTATGTATGTATGTATGTATGTAATCCTCTTTCACAGTAATTAGCCTATTTATCTGGTATTTCCTCCAAAATAGCAATTACCTTTTTAATTACATTACCAGATAAATACCATCTGAAAAAAGATTATAATATAAAGTGTCATCCGACAATCTCCTGAGCTTTAATGACAAACATATGCCTATTAATTGTACCTTACCAGGAAGTACAGAACAACATACAGTTAAAAACCCTCTTTGGACCAATGAGAGGGCTGGTTATTATGATCAGACAGGGGTCAACTCACCTCTATTGGCTGCTGTGGGGCAGAGGAGATGTCTACCTGGAAACAGAAACAAACACTGGCGTTAAGAAGACGAATATTACCTAACAATCCCCCTAATCTATCAGAGTAAAACACACACATTGTTGACAGGTAGCCCCAAGGGTGTCACAATGAATTGACTGAAACCTGGAAGACCATGTGAATTGACTCTCTGGCCAACCATTAATGACATGAATTGATCAAATGGTTAAAGAGGACATATTGTAAGAACTGAACTTTATAACCACAACTTCCATCCCTGCCATTATTGCGCTTTCTAGCATGGACATATAGTCTAGTGAGGCACTGTATCCGTAGGTTCCAGGTGCCATTTCTCTGTACTGGTCATCACCAGACCTCTTCAACCATTACCTATAATACCCATTCCCATCCCTATAACTCTATCTAGAACCAGATGTCCTGTACATCCTGGTCTCTCAGACCCTCAGAGTCTGAGTGTTTAGAAACAGCCTTCAGCAGCACATTCCTCCTGAGGCAAGGAGCTGTGCTGCCTCCTGCTCCCTCATCAGATACAGTGACTCCTACAGGTGTTCAGACAGGGAGACAGTGCTACCCTATGGGTCTGTCGTCGGGAGGACCGTTTATTCAGAGAACGGCTCAGTGTCTCGTTTTTCTTTCTCTTCGCTGAGTGGAAAGATAATTCAGCCCAATCAGATGCTTTCTCACTGCAGGACCAGGGAAGGACAGTCTGAATGGGAGACTTTTAATATGGAGTTTGATGGCTCACAGCAGAGATTTTCTTTCTGCATCCATTTCCTAACACAACCTGGTCCTCGTGCCAAATACAGCTCTAAGATACTCTCTCTTTTCCTACTCTGACTTGTCTCCAGGAGTTAACAAGCTACCGGCACACACCACAACACTTTATTTATGGCAAAAGATGGGTCAAACAAACATTGACATTATTCTGCAGCATGCTCACTCGCTCTCTTTCTCTCTCCAAACACACACCACATGCTGGACTTCATTAGGCCTGTGTGTGAAGACTGATGGAGCATCGTGATGGAACTGAAATGTTTTCTTGTTGTTTGGCTTGTTGAAACATGAAACCATTCAACTCCACAAACCACCATACAGAAAAAATAACAACCCAGACCGAATGTTAATGCTGTCTTATACAAGACTGATTGTGCATGGTGATAGGGGTAGCTGACAGGTTAGCCACCTGACTGGCACTGAAGCACATAAATATCACTGAAAAGTTATTCTGTCTCTGTATGCTGAGGGCTAATGGCTTGCCTGGAGAAGACCTGGAGATAAGAGAAGTGATACAGGTTTATTTTGTATATGGTTGCTTAGGCAATACAAATTTAGTATTTTATTTTGCCAATAAAGCATTTTTGAATTTTGTTTTGAATTTCAGAACAGCTAAAAATCTTTAGGAGAGATTCTTGGTGGGTTTCTGAAACCTGGCTATAAACTGTTGCAGCCCACCTCCCCAAACTACATAATAAACTTTAAGAAACATCTGTTTATTCTCAGTATTCAACGGATACCTCTAAAAACCTCAAATAACAGAGTAAACACCCCAAAAAATGCCTGCAATAAGTAAAAACAGCTGCATTTTACAAACAAGATTGCTTGAATGACAGCTTTACAGTATGTTCACTATCCCCATCTGCCTGTTGAGATTTATTGTTGTGAAAACGGGAGATTGCTTTGATAAGGTCTGTAACAAATGGAAAATACTGTATTGCCGAAATAACTGTTAACTCCCTATAATCTGGGCGGGAAATCTCAGCAGTACAGAGAGATAATAGATAGGCTATGTAAAACAGAGCGCTGACAGCTTGTTTTACTGTTGTGGACAAGTTCACAGAAGTACGGTCACTTGCAGCCCAGAGCACAGATTGTTCTAAGAAAGTGCTCACGCTCATCAGCCGCAAGTTTCTCAAGAAGTGGCGAGCCGGAACTGAACCTGCGAGGTTCAAACCTGTGCTCTTCAAACTGCAATATGTCTTGGTAGCCTATTCCAGGAAAGCAATGCGGAACTGACAACTATTTAATAAACGACAATGTTGCATATTCATATTGTTTAGGCTATTGTTAGGTTGCTTATTTAAAATCAAACTGAAAGCAGGCAACCCGCAGCTCCACGTTAAAATGTTGACGGGCACTAGTGTCGCAACTCGCATGTGTGTCGCATAGGCCTAGTTATATTATCACCCGTTGTGCACGTTGAAAAGTGTCTTACCTCTTGGAGATAACCTGTCAAGTGTAACAAGATCGCCACACTCGATGCAATCTGCAGCAATCCCATAACAGCAAGAGTTCCGAATATAAGCGGTCTATAGGTGGGTTCCGAGCCATGGGACGGGTGGTAGCGGGGCTGAGCGCTCTCTGTGTCGGAGTGGTTCCTCAGGTAGCCTCGGTAATCATTAGCTGCCATGGTGAGACCTGGTGCTCTGGATGAATAGACTACTTTGAGTGGAAGGAAGGAAATTCTGACCGAGGAGAGCTATAAACAGTGGGTGGGCAGAAGACTAGCGGCTCCCTTTGTAGAGAGACAGCCAATCAGACGAAAGTAATCTCTAGTATAGTGTGTGTGTGTGTGTGTGTGCGCTGCCTGTCAAGACGCACGCACACACATAGCCATAACAGGTTAAACTAGACCGGACTCTTTATAACACACAGCTGTGGCTGTAGCCCAAGATCACTCCTGCCGCGGGGATGGAATGATTGGTATGGGGACATTTGCTGAATAAAAAAGAGATGGCAGTTATAAGCACTTTATGACCATAGGAGTCTGGCAGTTATTTTTACTCTAAAGGTTTTCTTTGCAGAGTAAATGTTCCCTAGTTGATGAATTGTCTCATTAGAGAAGTCATTCCCAACCCAAATATCTCTGTTGAGGGATTCACCATATAACACCGGATATGACACCGGATGTGTGTGTGTGTGTGTGTGTGTGTGTGTGTGTGTGTGTGTGTGTGTGTGTGTACCTCTGTGCATGCAACACCTCAACCACATACTGTCTTCCACTCATCGAATGTGAACACTGACACAATAATGACCACAAATTGGAGCTGTCACTGTGTCTTACTGGTGTTCAACACATAACGAAAAAGACATTACAGCCAAAGACTTAGAAATTTACATACAGTACCAGTCAAAAGTTTGGACACACCTACTTATCCAGTGTTTTTATTTTGACTATTTTCTACATTGTAGAATAGTGAAGACATCAAAACTATGAAATAACACATATGGAATCATGTAGTAACCAAAAAAGTGTTTAACAAATTCATTTTATATTTGAGATTCTTCAAAGTAGCCACCCTTTGGCTTGATGACAGCTTTGCACACTCTTGGCATTCTCTCAACCAGCTTCATGAGGTAGTCACCTGGAATGCATTTCAATTAACCTGTTAGGGCTAGGGGGCAGTATTGACACGGCCGGATAAAAAACGTACCCGATTTAATCTGGTTACTACTCCTGCCCAGTAACTAGAATATGCATATAATTATTGGCTTTGGATAGAAAACACCCTAAAGTTTCTAAAACTGTTTGAATGGTGTCTGTGAGTATAACAGAACTCATATGGCAGGCAAAAACCTGAGAAGATTCCTTACAGGAAGTGCCCTCTCTGACAAGTTCTTGTTCTTCTTGGCTCTGTTTATTGAAAACTGAGGATCTTCGCCGTAACGTGACACTTCCTACGGCTCCCATAGGCTCTCAGAACCCGGGAAAAAGCTGAATGATATCGAGGCAGCCCCTGGCTGAAAAACATTAGCGCGTTTGGATAGTGGCCGGTCAGAGTACTATGAGACTCAGGCTCGTGCACAAGGGGATCCCATGCTTTTATTTTCTCTCTCTTTGAACGTAAACACGCTTTCCCGGTCAGAATATTATCGCTTTTTTTACGAGAAAAATGGCATAAAAATTGATTTTAAACAGCGGTTGACATGCTTCGAAGTACGGTAATAGAATATTTAGATTTTTTTTGTCACGAAATGCGTTGTGCGCGTGACCCTTATTTACACTTCGGATAGTGTCTTGAACGCACGAACAAAACGCCGCTATTTGGATATAACTATGGATTATTTTGAACCAAACCAACATTTGTTATTGAAGTAGAAGTCCTGGGAGTGCATTCTGACGAAGAACAGCAAAGGTAATAACATTTTTCTTATAGTAAATCTGATTTTGGTGAGTGCTAAACTTGGTGGGTGTCTAAATAGCTAGCCCTGTGATGCCGGGCTATCTACTCAGAATATTGCAAAATGTGCTTTCACCGAAAAGCTATTTTAAAATCGGACATAGCGAGTGCATAAAGGAGTTCTGTATCTATAATTCTTAAAATAATTGTTATGTTTTTTGTGAACGTTTATCGTGAGTAATTTAGTAAATTCACCGGAAGTTTGCGGGGGGGTATGCTAGTTCTGAACATCACATGCTAATGTAAAAAGCTGGTTTTTGATATAAATATGAACTTGATTGAACAAAATATGCATGTATTGTATAACATAATGTCCTAGGTGTGTCATCTGATGAAGATCATCAAAGGTTAGTGCTGCATTTACCTGTGGTTTGGGTTTATGTGACATTATATGCTAGCTTGAAAAATGGGTATCTGATTATTTCTGGCTGGGTACTCTGCTGACATAATCTAATGTTTTGCTTTCGTTGTAAAGCCTTTTTGAAATCGGACAGTGTGGTTAGATTAACGAGAGTCTTGTCTTTAAAATGGTTGTAAAATAGTCATATGTTTGAGAAATTGAAGTAATAGCATTTCTAAGGTATATGAATAACGCGCCACGGGATTCCACTGGCTGTTACGTAGGTGGGACGAAATCGTCCCACTGGCCCTAGAGAAGTTAACAGGTGTGCCTTGTTAAAAGTTAATTTGTGGAGTTTCTTTCCGTCTTAATGCATTTGAGCCAATCAGTTGTGTTGTGACAAGGTAGCAGTGGTATACAAAAGATAGCCCTATTTGATAAAACCCAACACACGTCCAGGCTGTGTAAGGGCTATTTGACCAAGAAGGAAAGTGACGGAGTGCTGCATCAGATGACCTGGCCTCCACAATCACCGGACCTCAACCCAATTGAGATGGTTTGGGATGAGTTGGACTGCAGAGTGAATGAAAAGCAGCCAACAAGTGCTCAGCATATGTGGGAACTCCTTCAAGACTGTTGGAAAAGCATTCCAGGTGAAGCTGGTTGAGAGAATGCCAAGAGTGTGTAAAGCTGTCAAGGCAAAGGGTGGCTACTTTGAAGAATATAAAATATATTTAGATTTAGCACTTTTTTGGTTACTACATGATTCCATATGTGTTATTTCATCATTTTGATGTCTTCACTATTATTCTATAATGTAGAAAATAGTACAAAATAAATAGAACCCCTGGAATGATTAGGTGTGTTCAAACTTGTGACTGGTACTGTACATTTAAAAACATTAACATGTAGTGTGCGTGTATCTATCAGTTATGCATAGGGTACATGTCAGTACATACACACAACAAGTAGGTTAAGGTTAGGAGTTAGGTTAAAGGATTAATGTTAGGGCTAGCTAACATGCTAAGTAGATACAAAGTAGCTACAAAGTAGTAAGTAGTTGTTAATTAGCTAAAATGCTAAAGTTGTCCATGATGAGATTCAAACACGCAACCTTTGGGTTAATTTTAGTGATTGAATTCAATGATGAGTATGAATGTGTTTAGCAGAATGCATGCTATTGGGCTATTAAAGTCAGTACCAAACCCAATAAACTTTACAATCTAGTCCAATACAATTCAATAAAATGTTCTGTCCCCTTACGGCAATTGGTTCCTCTATGCTGCCTCAGCTTCTTTACTGTGAGTATTACAGGGTCTAAACTGTATATAATATCAACATCCCAGTGGTCCTCCTCAGGCCAGGAGAATTATACTGGAATAACCTCCCTGCTCTACTGGAATAACCATGCTCTACTCTGTTTTCTGATGACAGCAAAAGAAACAACATCATAGTATTTGAAAACCCAGCAGAAAGAAAAACTCTGTTTTGAAACAATGGTTATTTTAGGCAGACACTGTGACAATAGAAAGGGGGGATGGAGAGGGGGTAGGTTGGTGAATTTGCAAAATCCAAGTGAATCTCTGGGTGCCAGTGGAGTTCATGGGAGAAATGTGGCTATTTTACGTCTTTAGCCCTAAACCAGAAAACCTCCTGGCGCTAGAAACAAGTAATACTCCGTCATTATGGGCTTTTTGATTTTCACAAAACCACACACACATGATTTCAGTTATGTGTAGTAGAACTATATTTAATTTGTATGCAATGGATGCTACCATTGTAGGTGAGCAAAATACATCCTACTTCAATAACCTTCTGACCTTAGGTTTGACCTCCCTGACATGGTTTGCAAACCTGCCTCCCATTGGTAGACATTTACCTGCACTCATCTGATAGGAGAGGCAAACACTGACTTTGAGTAAAGCCAGAGTGTCTATGTATCCGGATGACTCAACACTACTGTATACACATCAGCTACTACAGCAACTGAAATGACTGCTACACTTAACAAAGAGCTGCAGTTAGTTTGAGTGAGTGGCAAGGAATAAGTTAGCCCTAAATATTTCTAAAACTAAAAGCATTGTATTTGGAACAAAACACTCACTAAACCCTAAACCACAACTAAATCTTGTAATAAATAATGTGGAAATTGAGCAAGTTGAGATGACTAAACTGCTTGGAGTCAGTGGCGGTTCTAGACCATTTCAACTGGGGGGGCCAAACTGGGGCCAGTTGTACTGTTAGAGGGTCCAGTTACATTAGACGTTATTGTTGTCATATCGTTTTCTTCACTGCATTGCAGGCATTAGCAGGCAAAAGACCATGTTCATAATCATTAGTGTTCCGCGTTGCCACTGTCTAATAACGGATGAAAAAAAGAACGATAACTAATTTTTGCTATGTAAAAATGATTTCATACTCCACATTTAGGGGGGCCACAAGGGGGTCCAAAATTGTTGTCACAGGGGCACTGGCCCCCACTCTATTCCACATCAAGTAACTGACGTAATCAGTTAAAAAACATCTTATGTAACAGCGGGGACTGTGAAGCAACACACACATTGGCACAGACGGATGCATACACACACATATACACACGATAACATACGCACTATACATACATATGGATTTAGTACTGTAGATATGTGGTAGTGGTGGAGTAGGGGCCTGAGGGCACACAGTGTGTTGTGAAATCTGTGAATGTATTGTAATGTTTTTAAAATTGTATGAACTGCCATAATTTTGCTGGACCCCAGGAAGAGTAGCTGCTGCTTTGGAGCAGCTAATGGGGATCCATAATAAATACAAATACAAACCCCCTTCCCTTCCTCCATGACCTTTTGAACTTGGCTGCCTGTGCCCCTGGCCCTGTGCCTCTGGCCCTGTGCCTCTGGCTCTGTCTGTGGCTCTACCCCTGCCTCTAACTGTGATCCTGTTAGCTCCTCTCCCGGTCAGGGGTGCTTAATACACCGTGAGAACCTGTGTTTAGCTGTGGCTTTCCTGCTCTACCCTCAGCTATTTCCCCCCAGCCCAGGAACCTGGACTAGCGGCCTGCGGTACAACAAAGGTTTGGGGGGTGTTGTGTTTGTGTGTGTGGTATTCCTCTGTGTTTTGCCATGTGAGCTGTTCTGGTCTCTGCCAGAGAGGAGTGGGGCGGACCGAACCCAACGCTCCTTTCCGGGGGGGGGGGGGGGGGGGCTAAAGCTGTAGAGAGAGAATTCTGTGCTAAATAGATCCCCTAGTGTTCTATTAGGGAGATTGGCAGGAGTGGACATACATACAGACCTTTATAACCATTCATATGAGTTTAACAACTCACCTGCAACCAGTAAGCCTTGTCCTAACCTTACCCACAAAGAATATATATAAAGATGTTCTACTTGCTCATCAATTCTGACAATATCACCACTGACCTTTCTACCGTGGCCATATAGTGACCATCTGATTACTAGCCCTCCCATAGAGCACAGTCTAAAGTAAGAGGTGTGGGGTTAAAGGTCAGGACCTCATCCCTAGTATGTCAGACTGTTAAGTCAAAGTGAGAAGAGGAGGTTCCGGTAGTCTAGACTTCTCATGGCTATTTCAGTTTCAAAACAACCAGCGTGATTTCACTGGATTCAGGTTATTTTGAAGCCCACAAGTGGGCAGAGATTTTAAATTAGAGTGGCCAAATAGTGTATAATAAGGAAGTGGATGCGTATTTATAGTTTGGGAGTTTTGGTCTGTGATATTTGTAACCCCGTCCCCAGGCTCAATTGCTACCACACATAGAGAGCCAGCTGGGTGGATAATATTGGTGACATGCGTTTTTGTGTGCAACATTTCCCTCAATTGCTAATGGAGTAGCTTGTCCTTGATTTGATTGAGCAGTCTAGAAAATGTGTCATTTGAGGGTTTCTGCTAACCAGGTTATTTGCAGGTAAACAGTTGTGTACCCAAGGTATAATAGATGTGTGTCCTCAATTTATTCAGTCTGAATTACAGTTGCCTTGTCGAATGAAGAGTCACGACATGCATTGTCGGTCTCTCCCCTCTCTCCCACATCCTCTGTGGTAACAATTTCATCCCCAATCTGCCAACACACACGCACGCACGCACGCACACACACACACACACACACTTGTGCATAAACACAACTTTTCAGAGAGCATACAGAGGTAGACAGACTCCACCAAAGGTCTGTCTTCTGTCTCCTGGATTATTACATAGCAACCTGCTTAGCAACTAGGATACATACAGTGAAGTTCAACCTCCACTCCAACACACACACTCTCCGTCCACATCTCACATCACAATGCTCAGTGGTTTAATCAAAACTATACATTTTAAAAATAACATTTGAGAAATTGTAGTCTAAGTGGGGATATTCCTGCTTATTAGACCGATGTACACTGTACAAAAATAAACACAACATGCAACAATTTCAAAGATTTTACTGAGTTACAGTTCAAATAAGGAAATATGTGTCACGGCTGTTGTCGGTGAATGAGGACCAAAACGCAGCAGGTACGTGAATGCTCATCTTGATTTTTAATTATCTTCAAAATGAACGTACAAAATAACAAACCACGAACGATCAACAAAAACAGTCTGGTAAGGCACAAGGCGAAACACAGAACAATCACCCACAAATCACACATACAAACACACCCTAATATATGGGACTCTCAATCAAAGGCAGATAGACAACACCTGCCTTCAACTGAGAGTCCCAACCCCAATCAACCAAACATAGAAACACACAACCTAGACTAACCATAGAATTAACTAAACATAAACCAAAACCCGGAAATACTAAATCAAACACCCTTTACACAAACACACCACCCCGAACCACATAAAACAAATACCCCCTGCCACGCCCTGACCAAACTACAAAACAATTAACCTTATATACTGGCCAGGACGTGACAGTACCCCCCCCTTAAAGGTGCTACCCCAGAAGCACCTTAACAAAAAATAACCCCAAGCAACACCAACAAAAAGTCCCCTTTTCTAAAGGGAGGGAAGGGAGGGTGGCTGCCGTCAACGACGGCACTGTGCTACACCCCCCCTCCCCAACCCACCTATTTCTGGAGGTGGCTCTGGTTCCGGCCGTTCCAGGCTGTCGGGCCACTCTGGCATCGCCGAGGGGCAGTCGGGCCAGTCTGGCATCGCCGGGGGGCAGTCTGGGCAGTCTGGCAATTCGGGACAGTCTGGGCAGTCTGGCAATTCGGGACAGTCTGGGCAGTCTGGCAATTCGGGACAGTCTGGGCAGTCTGGCAATTCGGGGCAGTTCAGGGCAGTCTGGCCACTCCGGCAGTTCAGGGCAGTCTGGCCACTCCGGCAGTTCAGGGCAGTCTGGCCACTCCGGCAGTTCAGGGCAGTCTGGCCACTCCGGCAGTTCAGGGCAGTCTGGCCACTCCGGCAGTTCAGGGCAGTCTGGCCACTCCGGCAGTTCAGGGCAGTCTGGCCACTCCGGCAGTTCAGGGCAGTCTGGCCACTCCGGCAGTTCAGGGCAGTCTGGCCACTCCGGCAGTTCAGGGCAGTCTGGCCACTCCGGCAGTTCAGCGCAGTCTGGCCACTCCGGCAGTTCAGGGCAGTCTGGCCACTCCGGCAGTTCAGGGCAGTCTGGCCACTCCGGCAGTTCAGCGCAGTCTGGCCACTCCGGCAGTTCAGCGCAGTCTGACCACTCCGGCAGTTCAGCGCAGTCTGGCCACTCCGGCAGTTCAGCGCAGTCTGACCACTCCGGCAGTTCAGCGCAGTCTGACCTCTCTGGCGACTGTTGACTGGCGGGCAGCTCTGACGATGACTGTTGACTGGCGGGCAGCTCTGACGATGACTGTTGACTGGCGGGCAGCTCTGACGATGACTGTTGACTGGCGGGCAGCTCTGACGATGACTGTTGACTGGCGGGCAGCTCTGACGATGACTGTTGACTGGCGGGCAGCTCTGACGATGACTGTTGACTGGCGGGCAGCTCTGACGATGACTGTTGACTGGCGGGCAGCTCTGACGATGACTGTTGACTGGCGGGCAGCTCTGACGATGACTGTTGACTGGCGGGCAGCTCTGACGATGACTGTTGACTGGCGGGCAGCTCTGACGATGACTGTTGACTGGCGGGCAGATCTGATGAAGACTGTTGACTGGCGAGGCTGGGTTGACGCACTTGTAGCCTGGTGCGTGGTGCTGGTACTGGGCTTACCAGATTATGTACACGCACCTCCAGGCTAGTGCGGGGAGCGGGAACAGGACGAGTCGGACTGGGTTGACGCACTTCCGGGTCCGCACGAGAGACAGGAGCTGGAAACCCAGGGCTATGGAGGCGCACAGCCGGTCTAGATCTTACCTCCTGCACAACCCGCCTTGGCTGGATGGAACTAGTAGCCCTGTACGAGCGGGGTGCTCGTACAGGGCAGACTGGGCTGTGCAGGGGCCTGATGGTAGCCGTGCGTAGAGCGGGAGTTGGGTAGCCTGGTCCTCGGAGGCGTACCGGCGACCAGATGCGCTGCGCAGGCATCCTCCTACCAGGCTGGATGCCCGCTCTAGCACGTCACCTGCGAGGGGCTGGAATAACGCGCACCGGACTGTGCGTGCGTATGGGTGAGATAGTGCGCTCCTCAGCGAAACATAGCGCTCTCCACCCCATACGCTCCTCCATATAACCACGAGTAGCTGGCTTCCGGCTCTTCTTACGCCTAGCCAAACTACCCGTGTGCCCCCCCAAAAATTTTTCTTGGGGGTGCCTCTCGTGCTTCTCCTTCAGCGCGTACTTGGCCTCGTACCACCGCCTCTCTGCCTTGGCTGCCTCAATTTCCCACTGCGGGCGTCGATAATCCCCAGCCTGGTGCCAAGGTCCGGCCCCGTCCAGAACTTCCTCCCAAGTCCACTTCTCCCGCCAGTCCAACTCGAACTCCGTCTGCTCCTTCCTCTGCTGCTTGGTCCTTTGGTGGTGGGTGATTCTGTCACGGCTGTTGTCGGTGAATGAGGACCAAAACGCAGCAGGTACGTGAATGCTCATCTTGATTTTTAATTATCTTCAAAATGAACGTACAAAATAACAAACCACGAACGATCAACAAAAACAGTCTGGTAAGGCACAAGGCGAAACACAGAACAATCACCCACAAATCACACATACAAACACACCCTAATATATGGGACTCTCAATCAAAGGCAGATAGACAACACCTGCCTTCAACTGAGAGTCCCAACCCCAATCAACCAAACATAGAAACACACAACCTAGACTAACCATAGAATTAACTAAACATAAACCAAAACCCGGAAATACTAAATCAAACACCCTTTATACAAACACACCACCCCGAACCACATAAAACAAATACCCCCTGCCACGCCCTGACCAAACTACAAAACAATTAACCTTATATACTGGCCAGGACGTGACAATATGAAAATTGAAATAAATTCATTAGACCCTAATCTATGGATTTCACAACTGGGAATACAGATATGCATCTGTTGGTCACAGAGACCTTTAAAAAAAGTAGGGGAGTGGATCAGAAAACCAGTCAGTATTTGGTGTGACCACCACTTGCCAAATGCAGCGCGACACATCTCCTTTGTATAGAGCTAGTTGGTCAAGCTGTTGATTGTGACCTGTGGAATGTTGTCCCACTCCTTTTCAATGGCTGTGCAAAGTTGCTGGATGTTGGCGGGAACTGGACCAATCTGTCGTACACGTTGATCCAGAGCATCCCAAACATGCTCAATGGGTGACATGTCTAGTGAGTATGCAGGCCATGGAAGAACTGGGACATGTTCTGCTTCCAGGAATTGTGTACAGATCCTTACGACAATGGACCTCAGGATCTCGTTACGATATCCCTGTGCATTGAAATTGCCACCGATAAAATGCAATTGTGTTCGTTGTCCATAGCTTATGCCTGCCCATACTATAACCCCACCACCACAATTTATTTAAATGTATTTTATTTAACCTTTACTTAACACTGTATCATATCTCCAGGGCTGTGGTGTTTGAAGTGACCACAGAGAGGAAGAAGAGGTTAGGTTAAGAGGTTTTGGGAGGGAGATTGATGTCATGTACCGGGCAATCTGTTCACAATGTTGACATCAGCAAACCACTCACCCACACGACGCCATACACGCTGGCTGTCATCTGCCTGGTACAGTTGAAACCGGGATTTAACTGTGAAGAGCACACTTCCCCAGCGTGCCAGTGGCCACTGAAGTTGAGCATTTGGCTACTGAAGTCAGTTACGACACCGAACTGCATTCAGGTCAAGACCATGGTGAGGACGATGAGCTTCCCTGAGACGGTTTGTGACAGTTTGTGCAGTAAATTCATCGGTTGTGCAAACCCACAGTTATCAGCAGCTGTCTGGGTGGCTGGTCTCAGACGATCCCACAAGTGAAGAAGTCGGATGTGGAGGTCCTGGGCTGGCGTGGTTACACATGGTCTGGGGTTGTGAGACCGCTTGGACGAACTGCCAAATTCTTCAAACGACGTTGAAGGTGGCTTATGGTAGAGAAATTAATATTAAATGCTCTGGCAACAGCTCTGGTGGGCATTCCTGCAGTCAGCATGCCAATTGAATGCTCCCTCAACTTGAGACATCTGTTGCATTGTGTAGTGTAACAAAACTGCACATTTTAGAGTGGCCTTTTATTGTCCTCAGCACAAGGTGCACCTGTAATGATCATGCTGTTTAATCAGCTTCTTGATGTGCCACATCTGTCAGGTGGATGGATTATTTAGCAAAGGATAAATGCTCACTAACAGGGATGTAAACAAATTTGTGCACACAATTTGAAAGAAATACGCTTTTTGTGCTTATGGAACATTTCTGGGATCTTTTTATTTCAGCTCATGAAACATGGGACCAACACTTTAAATGTTGCGTTTTATATTTTTGTTCAGTATAGTTTTAGATTGTGGGCGGGTTTATGAGTGGGTGAGTTGGGGTGGTGAATGCAGAACAGTATTAGAGCAGACAGTGGGTTGTGGATGGAATCACAGTCCCCTGGTGGAGATACAAACATGGCATCAGAATCACATTCACTGTTTATTTACTAATGATGTTTCAGTATTAATGCTGCTGGTAGGGTTTCCTACCATGGGACAAAAAGTTTCAAGAGAGCAGTATCACACCATGACCATGACTCCCATCAGGATGTGTATGTGTGTGGAGAAAGAGAGTGTGAGTGTGTGTGTAGGGGAAGCAGCAGTCTACTGCCCTCTGAATGACCTCTGGTTGAGAAATATGATGTCTACAACACACACACACACACACACACACACACACACACACACACACACACACACACACACACACACACACACACACACACACACACACATTTGCCTGCAAAAAAACCAACACGAACACACACCAAGAGAAATGCATCTCAGCTGAAGAATGCTGTGGGTCTGAGGGCTGCCCAGCCTGTAATTATCCTACTGATGTAGTTGTGTGTGTATGGTAAACATCATCTCTGTGATTCGCCTGTCAACATGACATAAACACAGCCGGTCTTTGCTTCACCAGGACCCCTGCATTACATCACTTCTTTCATCTGCCTCTTCATCTCTCCATTTTACTACTCCCTCATCCCTCTCTCCCCTCTGAAGGTTTCCTGCCTGTGTGGATTGGTCACACTGTGCTCCAACTGTAACACTAACAATAGTGAACCCATAAGCTAACTACAGTAACTACAGCAAACATCGATCTAAACTGCTGCCTGTGTCACTATGTTTGGCCAATTGTCATTACCTGCCATAGTATATTACGACTGCTTATGGCAAGTGACAGAACACCTGCTGCTCTGTGTGAACTGTGAGAGAGAAACAAAGAGAGAGAGAAAAAGATATGTGAGAGGCTGATACTGACTGGAGGGATGTGAGGAGGCATGTTCTGTGTGTTTGTAGCTTTGGATTTTTAAGTTGACCTACTTAGTGCCGTTCATCTTCAAACCACATCTCTCTGGTGAAACATTAATTCAGACAATAGGATGTCTGCTGCCAGGCCAGTTCCAGCTCCACTACAGTAACCTGCTCTTCAGAATCTGGGAGGTACAACTCTGGGGCAGGATCAACAATGACATCAATCTCCCTCACAAAACCTCTGAACCTAACCTCTCCTTCCTCTCAGTGGTCACTTCAAACACCACAACCCTGGAGATATATGGCTGTGATGTGTGTGTAATGTACAAGGTGTGTGTGTGTGTTTGGGATGTGCAGGGAATGTGATAGTGGCCTGATGCATGCATGTATTGTATAACATAATGTCCTAGGAGTGTCATCTGAGGAAGATTGTCAAAGGTTAGTGCATAATTTTAGCTGGTTATCTGCTTTTGGTGACGCCTGTCTTTGAATTGACAAAACATTACACACAGCTATTTTCAATGTACTCTCCTAACATAACCTAACTTTATGCTTTCGCCGTAAAGCCTCTTTGAAATCGGACAATGTGGTTGGATTTAGGAGATGTTTATCTTTCAAATGGTGAAAAATAGTTGATTGTTTGAGAAATTGAAATTATTAGATTCTTGCAGTTTTGAATTTCCCACCATGGTCTCTTGACAATAAATCCCAATACCGGGCAGGGATCCTCAACAGGTTAATAAAAAATAAAAAACATACCTTATTTACATAAGTATTCAGACCCTTTGCTATGAGAATCGAAATTAAGCTCAGGTGCATCCTGTTTCTGTTGATCATCTTTGAGATGTTTCTACAACTTGATTGCAGTCCACCTGTGGTAAATTCCGTTGATTGGACATGATTTGGAAAGGCACACATCTGTCTATATAATGGTCCCACAGTTGACAGTGCATGTCAGAGAAAGAACCAAGCCATGAGGTTGAAGGAATTGCCGTAGAGCTCCGAAACAGGATTGCGTCGAAGCACAGATCTGGGGAAGGGTACCAAAAGAATTCTGCAACACTGAAGAACACAGTGGCCTCAATCATTCTTAAATGGAACAAGTTTGAAACCACCAAGACTCTTCCTGGAGCTGGCCACCTGGCCAAACTGAGCAATCGAGGAGAAGGGCCTTGGTCAGGGAGGTGACCAAGAATCCGATGGTCACTATGACAGAGCTCCAGAGTTCATCTGTGGAGATGGGAGAACTGTCCAGAAGGACAACAATTTCTTTAGCACTCTACCAATCAGGCCTTTATGGTAGAGTACCAGCCGGAAGCCACTCCTCAGTAAAAGGCACATGACAGGCCGCTTGGAGTTTGCCAAAAGGACTCTGACCATGGTCTGATGAAACCAAGATCGACCTATTTAGCCTGAATATCAAAACGTCAACCTGGCACCATCCCTACGGTGAAGCATGGTGTTGGCAGAATCATGCTTTGGGGATGTTTTTCAGAGGCAGGGACTGGGAGACTAGTCAGGATCGAGGGAAAGATGAATGGAGCAAAGTACAGAGATCCTTGATAAACAATCAATCAATCAAATGTATTTATAAAGCCCTTTTTACATCAACAGATGTCAAAGTTCTACACAGAAACCCAGCCTAAAACCCCAAACAGCAAGCAATGCAGATGTATAAGCTTGGTGGCTAGGAAGAAACCTAGAGAGGAACCAGTCTCTGAGGGGTGGCTAGTCCTCTTCTGGCTGTGCCGGGTAGCGATAACAGTACATGGCCATTAAGGCCAGATTGTTCTCCAAGACGTTCAAACGTCCATAGATGACCAGCAGGGTCAAATAATAATCACAGTGGTTGTAGAAAGTGCAACTGGTCAGTACATCAGGAGTAAATGTCACTTGGCTTTTCATAGCCGGGCATTCAGAGGTCGAAACAGCAGGTGCAGTAGAGAGAGAAAGATGAAAACAGCAGGTCTAGGACAGGTAGCACGTCCGGTGAACAGGTCAGGGTTCCATAGCTGCAGGCAGAACAGTTGAAACTGGAGCAACAGCACGACCAGGTGGACTGGGGACAGCAAGGAGTGATCAGGCCAGGTAGTCCTGAGGCATGGTCCTAGGGCTCAGGTCCTCCGGGAGGGGAGGGAGAGAATTTGAGGGAGGATACTTAAATTCACACAGGACACCGGATAAGGCAGGAGAATTACACCAGATATAACAGACTGACCCTAGCCCCCCTGCACATAGACTATTACAGCATAAAACTTGCTCCAGAGCACTCAGGACCTCAGACTGGGGCGAAGGTTCACCTTCCAACAGGACAATAACCCTAAGCACACAGCCAAGACAACGCAGGAGTGGCTTCAGGACAAGTCTCTGAATGTCCTTAAGTGGCCCAACCAGAGCCCGGACTTGAACCCAACCGAACATCTCTGGAGAGACCTGAAAATAGCTGTGCAGCAACGCTCCCCACCCAACCTGACAGAGCTTGACAGGATCTGCAGAGAAGAATGGGAGAATGTCCCCAAATACAGTTGTGCCAAGCTTGAAGCGTCATACTCAAGACTCAAGGCTGTAATCACTGCCAAAGCTGCTTCAACAAAGTAATTTGAAAAGGATCTGAATATTTATGTTTCAGTTTATTTATAAAATACATTTAAAAAAATGCTTTGTTATCAGTGGTATTGTGTGTAGATTGAGATTTTAGACTTCTTTTTAATCCATTTTAGAATAAGGCTGTAACGTAACAAAATGTGGAAAAAGGGTCTGAATACTTTCCGAATGCACTGTACCTGTCTATTTGTGGAAAAATCACCCTGATTAACTCTTTAGTCATATCCCATTTGACCTATTTGCTTATGGTCTTGTCTACACCCAGTGATCTTTTTTAAAATAAAATGTAAAAAATAAATTTATTTGGAACGGCAAGCCAGACCAAAATTAAATGGGCCTATTTATATAATGAATATGAATTCAGAGGGCAGAAATGATTAAATATTAACGCATTAGACCTCTCACTAGAAGCTTCAGTCATACAAAAGTTGTACTTAAATCCAAACTGGTTCTCTAGCAGATTAGTCCGAACGTCTCACCCCATGTTCAAGAATGGCCTTTTCCCCTTTATTCAGATTACAACCTCTCACTCGGTTATTTGAATATAAAATAATCTCCAAAATATCTCTATTTTTAAAAATAGCCATATAAAGTTGGTTGCAATTTCAGTTTAATCCACCAGAAAAGACAGAACAAATAATACAACAAATAGTGTGGTTAAACGCAAATGTACTAACTGATAAAAAATTAAAAAATTAAAGTAAATAAAATAAGTATAATCTTTGTAAATTATATCATAAATAGGACTGGTGGAGTTGTCACACATGTTGCTAATAAAAATATGGAAATTACTGCTCTACCCAAAATAACAACCAACTAATTGCAGCATTACCGCAAAAATGGAAGAGGCAAGCAGAAGGGGGAAAATGTAAAGAACTTGTCTGTTGGCCCTGCATTAAAGACCAAACTTGGTTAACTTGTTATGGATAGGGGGCAGTATTTTCACGGCCGGATAAAAAACGTAAAAATCTGATTTTGGTGAGTGCTAAACTTGGTGGGTGTCTAAATAGCTAGCCCTGTGATGCCGGGCTATCTACTGAGAATATTGCAAAATGTGCTTTCACCGAAAAGCTATTTTAAAATCGGACATAGCCAGTGCATAGAGGAGTTCTGTATCTATAATTCTTACAATAATTGTTATGTTTTTTGTGAACGTTTATCGTGAGTAATTTAGTAAATTCACCGGAAGTTTGCGGGGGGTATGCTAGTTCTGAAAGTCACATGCTAATGTAAAAAGCTGGTTTTTGATATAAATATGAACTTGATTGAACAAAACATGCATGTATTGTATAACATAATGTCCTAGGGTTGTCATCTGATGAAGATCATCAAAGGTTAGTGCTGCATTTAGCTGTGGTTTGGGTTTATGTGACATTATATGCTAGCTTGAAAAATGGGTGTCTGATTATTTCTGGCTGGGTACTCTGCTGACATAATCTAATGTTTTGCTTTCGTTGTAAAGCCTTTTTGAAATCGGACAGTGTGGTTAGATTAACGAGAGTCTTGTCTTTAAAATGGTGTAAAATAGTCATTTGTTTGAGAAATTTAAGCAATAGCATTTCTAAGGTATTTGAATAACGCGCCACGGGATTCAACTGGCTGTTGAGTAGGGGGGACGATTTCGTCCCGCCGACCCTAGAGAGGTGAACCTCTTACATCTAGACGTTCCGCTAGCGGAACACCTGCTCCAATATCCAATGATAGGCGTGGCACGAATGACAAATTCCTCAAAAATCCCAAAACTTCAATTTCTCAAACATATGACTATTTTACACCATTTTAAAGACAAGACTCTCCTTTATCTAACCACACTGTCCGATTTCAAAAAGGCTTTACAGCGAAAGCAAAACATTAGATTATGTCAGCAGAGTACCCAGCCAGAAATAATCAGACACCCATTTTTCAATCTAGCATATAATGTCACAAAAAACAAAACCACAGCTAAATGCAGCACTAACCTTTGATGATCTTCATCAGATGACACTCCTAGGACATTATGTTATACAATACATGCATGTTTTGTTCAATCAAGTTCATATTTATATCAAAAACCAGCTTTTTACATTAGCATGTGACGTTCAGAACAAGCATTCCCACCGAACACTTCCGGTGAATTTACTAAATTACTCACGATAAACGTTCACAAAAAACATAACAATTATTTTAAGAATTATAGATACAGAACTCCTTTATGCAATCGCTATGTCCGATTTTAAAATAGCTTTTCGGTGAAAGCACATTTTGCAATATTCTGAGTAGATAGCCTGGCCATCATGGCTAGCTATTTTGACACCCACCAAGTGTGGTACTCACCAAACTCAGATTTACTATAAGAAAAATTGGATTACCTTTGCTGTTCTTTGTCAGAATGCACTCCCAGGACTTCTACTTAAATAACAAATGTTGGTTTGGTTCAAAATAATTCATAGTTATATCCAAATAGCGGCGTTTTGTTCGTGCGTTCAAGACACTATCCGAAGGGTAAAGAAGGGTGACGCGCCCGGCGCGTTTCGTGACAAAAAAATTCTAAATATTCCATTACCGTACTTCGAAGCATGTCAACCGCTGTTTAAAATAAATTTTTATGCAATTTTTCGCGTAAAAAAGCAATACTATTCCGACCGGGAAAGCGTGTTTAGGTTCAAAGACGAAAGAAAATAAAAACATGGGGTCGACTCGTGCACGCGCCTCAGCCCATTGTCCTCTGATAGAGCACTTGCCAAAAGCGCTAATGTTTTTCAGCCAGTGGCTGGAATTACATCATTCAGCTTTTTTCCGCCTTCTGAGAGCCTATGGGAGCCGTAGGAAGTGTCACGTTACAGCAAAGATCCTCACTCTTCAATAAACAGAGTCAAGAAGCGCAAGGAATGGTCAGACAGGCCACTTCCTGTAAGGAATCTTCTCAGGTTTTTGCCTGCCATATAAGTTCTGTTATACTCACAGACACCATTCAAACAGTTTTAGGAACTTTAGGGTGTTTTCTACCCAAAGCCAATAATTATATGCATATTCTAGTTTCTGGGCAGTAGTAATAACCAGATTAAATCGGGTACGTTTTTTTTATCCGGCCGTGTAAATACTGCCCCCTACCCCCAACAGGTTAAAGAAAATTATGACAAATAAAAAAGTATACCAGTTTAATTTAAGGAACAAAAAAATTGACAGCTACAGATTGCAAAATAGTTGAGATTTTCGATGTACCGATTCCATGTTACATGGTTTATGAACTGATAAAAACAACGCCTGATTCAAAACTTAGAATTTTTTGCAACCAATATGTTATATTGGGGATACAACCATCCCATCACCGCAAATTCTGCTGCGAAGAGACAATCATTAGAGCATTTGTTTTGGTGCTGTCCATATGTAGTTTGTTTTTGGTTATAGGTCCAGGAATGGCTGAAGAATTGCAACATTTACCTGGAACTAATGCTGCAGATAGCAGTACTGGGTGATTTGAAAAGTCATAGACAATCAATAACATAATACTTTTAGCAAAAATGTTTATTTAATTTACAATCTGTAGAAACTATGAGAATAGAAAGGTTCTGGACTTTTGTAAAACATCACAGCACAGTTAAAATAGGGCAAATATAAATCCAATATGGATGGTGTTAAGAGAGAGATTGGAGGGGTTGAGTGGAGCTGAAGGGTGGGACAATTTAAAAAAAATTATTTAACCTTTATTTAACTAGGCAAGTCAGTTAAGAACAAATTCGTATTTACAATTACGGCCTAGGAACAGTGGGTTAATTGACTTGTTCAGGGGCAGAACAACAGATTTTTACCTTGTCAGCTCAGGGACTCGATCTAGCAACCTTTCGATTACTGGCCCAATGCTCTAACCACTAGGCTAATAAGATAACTCATGTAAAATATACTGTGTCCATAAAATGTATATAGGTTCAGAACTTTTGTGAAACAGCAGATAAATATGGCAAATAGAAATGGATGGTCTTCAGAAATAGATGGGAGGGGTTGAGGGATAAGAGTAAAAACAAAACTATTGTAAAATACATTGTGTCCGTAAAATGTATTTAGTATGTATACGCGGAAAGTAAAAGCCTAAGTGTTATTGTTCATTAGTTTACTCCAATTCGGGGAGGGGTAGTAGGGTTACTGGGAAAGAATAAAGGGAAATAGATTTAAAAAAAGATGAATAGATGATGTAGCTGGAGTTCCCCTCACAGACACAAAGCCCTGACTTAAACCCCCCTCCTCCTCTCCAGTGGTCTCTCCCCACAACATTGCCGTTTGTTGGTGTAAGGAGGGAAGTGATGTCACTGGCCTGTTGAATCACGGCCGACCCAGGGGTGGATTCCAGACCTGGGCCCAGCCCGTCTGACGTCAGAGGCAGACCACACCAGTCACAGCCTGAGAGTCAGATATCAATAATGTAAATAACAAAATACCGAATACGCACCCGAGAGGGTGAGGCGCTGTCTAACAGAACTTTGTGGTTCCAATAGCTCAGTTGGTTGCACATGCGCCGCTCAGGCCCTGAGGAGTCCGATGCCCATGATCAAATAAGAGCGCACACCCTATAAAATGAGGTGCTGACAGACTATGATAAAGATATGAAAGTCCTCATTGCAGCGCAAGTTCATTCACTTGGTCCCACTTGAAAATCCAGGCTTCTCTGACTGGCAGAGATGTGCCTCTGTTACATTCCAAAGCTTGTGTATCACAGTGATAAGCCTGCAAATAGCTTTCCCCCCCCCATCCTGTCAGAAAGACAGACACTAGCTACCATTCATCTCAGGCCTCTGGGGCAGAAAAGCACAATGACAGTAACACTAATGCCTAATTACAGACATATGGATGGGAGGGAAACCATGTGTAATTATATACAGTACCAACAATGGCTGTCTGTGTGGCAGCATGGATGAATAAACACCTCCGAAAAACACTTGTCAGGAACAGAAGAGTTCGGCTTGGTTAAGTAATCTCACGGTTTCCTCTTAGAATTACAAATGATCCGTTTGTGGTACAACCGTTGACATGACGCAAGTGAAGCTACTGCTTGTTTGAATGGCAGTTCTGAGAAAAAGCCCCCCCCCCCCCCCCACTCCAAAATAAGCCCAAAACACCTGGACGAGGTGCATGCAAGACCAAAAGCAAGTCTTACTTAAAGTCAACTTTAATGATTTCCAGCATAGCCTAAAAGGGACAACATTCTCTACATCACACAAATCTGTATACTAGGTAGATAATTAGGCAGAATCAGAATACCAGAGCACATGAAAAAGCTTTATTGTTACACACAGCTTAAACAATGACAAATAGTGCTTCGACGTCAAGCTTAGAATGTGTGAGCTTTTTAGCAATGTCACTAGAAGGGGACTAGTAGTGTTCTCACTGTTATAACTTACATAAATTAGCATTAAATATCTTATTTGACAAGATTTTACAAAGAAGCAGGAAAAATACAGGATCGAGTAAACACAGGTTGCCTTCTGCTGTGCAAGACAAGATGATAGTAACACTGCAACACTGACAGTAACAAAACAGACGTATACACCTGATAGTACATTTGAACTGTGGAGTCATTTCTCTGCAGACGCACATTCAGCTTTAAATAACACATAGGGCCAGGCAGGCGGCCAGGCAGGCGGTCAGACAGGTGGCCTGTGAAGGAAAACATAGGAATGTACAGGTACACTAAATACATTGATCGATACAGGAGGGCCAGACAGATGAGCTGTCTATATGTTTACAATCACAACTCAACATATTACAATCCCCCTCAGAGACTCAGGAAACTGATATAATGTAGCATAGTTGGCTAACTCTTACAGGTTCTATATACTCTCTCCTCCATACATTCCTCTTTGATTACATAGATTTTCTCCTATTAATACCTACTTTTCCCCTATACATTTTGGGAATGTATTTTTTTTACTACAACTTTTTAAAGTACTTTTGATTAAGTGTTCAGATACGTTAAGGTAATAAACAATGTGAAACATTTCCTTCATATTTCACATGGATCAGCAACATTTGGCAGCTCAGAGAATCAGTGTTAATACACAAGGCATCAGCAGTGGCCTACTATTGTACTGTATGCTGTCAGGGAGTTTGACAACGTGGAATCTATACTGTATGCTGTCAGGGAGTTTGACAACGTGGAATCTATACTGTATGCTGTCAGGGAGTTTGACAACGTGGAATCTATACTGTATGCTGTCAGGGAGTTTGACAACGTGGAATCTATACTGTATGCTGTCAGGGAGTTTGACAACGTGGAATCTATACTGTATGCTGTCAGGGAGTTTGACAACGTGGAATCTATACTGTATGCTGTCAGGGAGTTTGACAACGTGGAATCTATACTGTATGCTGTCAGGGAGTTTGACAACGTGGAATCTATACTGTATGCTGTCAGGGAGTTTTAACTGGGGATAATGCACAGCTGAAGTGTCATTGGGGCTCGTTCAAGGACAGGCAAGTCAATATAATAATATTCAAGTGATGAAGAGCATGAGGATCAGGCCATACTGCTACTAAACACTGAACAGCTCTGCTGATGGTGTAGCTATAGTACAGTGCAGAAATATAGAAAGGGTTAATGAACTAGAATCTGTTCCGTTGTTACCGTGACGGCAGCAGCAGAACAGCCAAACTCAACGGTTCAATGTGGGCATGCAGACCATGGTATATTTAAGCAATAATGCATGAGGAGGTGTGGTATATGACCAATATACCACGGCTAATGGCTGTTCTTATGCACGTCGCAACTCAGAGCGCTTGGATACAGCCCTTAGTCGTGGTATATTTGCCATAAACAACAAACCCCGGAGCTGCCTTATTGCTGTTATAAACTGGTTACCAACATAATTAGAACAGTAAAAATAAATGCTTTGCCATACAGACTGTCAGCCAATCAGCATTCAGGGCTTGAACCACCCAGTTTATAATACAGCGTAGAGATGCCACAGCATGGTCAATATCCCCATAATTTCACATTGTCTGAAATTCCCTTAATAATACAAATCATCATCACAGCGTGTCACAATGCCAGAGATTCCTTTAGGGTCTGTGTGTGTTGGCTACTGTGGTTGACTGACTGTGTGTGACTAAGGTTAACCTTAACAGGATATGGGGCCACTCACTCAGAAGTGTCATCACGTTGTGGTATCATCTATAAGGAGGTAGAAGCCTGGGGCAACCAGAGTGGAAATGCCCATCCTCACCTCACCTCCCTAAAAGTGCATTCATAGCAGGAGTAGTGCCGGATGTGTGTGGTGTGTGTGTGTGTGTGTTTCTGTGTTGGGGGTAAGAGAGGGAAGTTGCGGGGGTCAGATGCCCTAAGCTGTGTGTGCCCTGAGCTAAAAACCGGTCAGTTGTGGTGGAGAGGTGCAGACTGAGAACATGTCTTTAATTAGGACAACTACTGTGTGTGTGTCACAGGATGTTCCCAGCAGTGGACAAGGCCCTTCTAGATAACCAGCACATCACATGGATAAAGCACGCACGCTATAGTAGGAAGTCTCTACTGTAGCTAATGGCAACATAGAGCTCACTGATAATCAAGGCTTCCTTCATATAATAGAGCACTTTCTCATATTTCACTTCAAATCTTAAAAAATCTTAGTAACATCCTTTACAAATAAAATGTTTGATAAACAAATCTGCTGCTAGGTTCATTGCGTATTTTACACTTAGAGCATGGGAGACACACAGATACTATATCATGAAATGGATATTATAGGTGAATGCACCAATTTGTAAGTCGCTCTGGATAAGAGCGTCTGCTAAATGACTAAAATGTAAAATGTAACCCATTATATTGAGACCACTCATATGTTGTAAACAATTATCTTTTCAAAGGACATGTGATCTTAAACTCAGTTATACTCATCGTAAAGGCTGTTAGAATCAACATGCACTTGTATTCATGTGAGTCTATTTGTGTGAGTATTCGTGTATGTGTAGTCATTCGAGGTTGAGTGCATTCGTGTGAGTGTATGTGTATTCGTGTGAATGTATGTGTATTTGTGTATTCATGTGAGTGTGACTGTATTCATGTGAGTGCATTCAGTCTATTTGTATTCATGTATGTGTATTCATGTGAGTGTATGTGTATTCATGTGAGTGTATTCATGTGAGTGTATGTGTATTCATGTGAGTGTATTCATGTGAGTATTGTTGGTCCCCAATCATGTGGAAACACCACCACAGAGGAGAGCTAAGGTGATGACATTATCTGGCCTGCAGCTATGGGGATTCCCTAACAGAAAACACTTTCAATTCATCACTTTCTCCCTCTCCCTTTCACTGACATTTCTCAACCCATAGCTCTCGATCTAACACGGTTCAGCCCCCCGTGTCCGTATGTCTGTCAGGTTTCCCTTTCTCTCTGTAACAGAGGTTAAGGTTACTCTCTCGCTCTCCCCTGGAACAGAAGGTTCCTGTCTGTAACAGAGGTTAAGGTTACTCTCGCCCTCTCCCCTGGAACAGAAGGTTCCTGTCTGTAACAGAGGTTAAGGTTACTCTCTGTAGCACCAGCGTGGGAGCGCTTTAACAAAGCCAGTCGTCAACGACAGCACACTAATCAACACGTGATATACAGACCAATATTAAAGGGATACTTTAGGATTTCGGCAATGAAGAGTCAGATAAACCAATGGATACCGGATATGCTTCTGCGTGCAGTTTGAAAGTTGCTAACTAGTGTTAGTGCAATTGCTAACTAGCATTAGCACAATGAGTGGAAGTCTATGGGTAACTGCTGGCATGCTTGTCATTGCGCCAATGCTATCCGGTTGTTCATCTGACTGAGGAAGTAGAAAATCCAGAAGAATCCCTTTAAAAACAACCCCAACAAAACCAGAGAAGAGAGAAGAAAATACACAATTGCTTTCAGTCACGGCATTCAAGATGCCCACAATAATAAGAATAGCTTTTTTTAATAGCGTCCTCTGGGTAACGATGGGGGTACAGCCCTATAAGGGACAGGATCCACAGTACGAGGAGGATAGATTGGGGGTTCGGGGTTTGGCAGGTACGCTGCACATCACTGAGAAGTGATGGGAATCTTCATAGGGTTTAGTTTAACAGGTAGTGCTCACTATGTAGCAGGCTTCACAGATATACTGTACAGTAAGCAGTGTTGGGGAGAGGTAAGGAGGGAGGGGAGGTAGGAGAGGTGCAGTCAGCCTAAGCGTGCTCCAGGAGCCACGGGAAGAGGGGAGTGTGGTGGGATGCTCTCCCCGCCTCTCTGGGTTCAGACTGGGGTGGGGCGTGGGTCTCCTCACAGTAACGCAGCAGGGCTTGGAGCAGCTCTCCCACCTTCCACTTCCTCTCCTTCAGCCTCTGGACCACCGCAGGCAGCTGGAAGGGCAGACAGAACAAAGCTCAGCAAGCAGTAACTAATACACACCGCAGTAATGACTGAGGTACCACTGTGTGTGTGTGGGTGTGTGTGTGTGTGTGTGTGTGTGTGTGTGTGTGTGTGTGTGTAATCCTTTGGTCGTGGGTTAAGGTTACTCACCTGCTGCAGCTCCCTGCTGTCACTAGGACTCAGCTGAACCATGGGCAGGTCAGCCATGGAGGCTGCCGCCCACTGCAGCATGCTCCTGAGCTGTGGGTCAAAGGTCATGTGCTGTGGGTCAGGGGTCATCTCCCTGAGCTCAGAGTTTACCACCAGGAGGTGCCTGTAAGCCTGAGCCTGGCCCACACGCACTGAACCTGAAGGGGGAGAGAAGAGATATCAGCTTCCTCACACTCCTGTCTCTGTCTGACAGTCGTCCCTATAGTACAGTAATATATCATCCCAACCAGCTCTCCCTGCGTTTCCTCTCCTCTGGTGGTGGGCCAAGCATGTTTCCCACGATCCCTCCCCCATTTGGCTGGCTGGGCCTGACACAGCCTGGAGCCTTAACCCCTCAGTCCACTGGGGAATCTGGTCTGACAGGCAGAGACCTCAGGCAGAGACCTCAGGCAGAGACCTCAGGCAGAGACCTCAGGCAGAGTAGATGAATGAGTGGCAGTGTGGCTGAATGTGTGGGTGGTGGGTGAATTCCCCTCCTAGCAGCACAGACACACACACAGCGCCAAGTCTAACCACTCTTAATCTATAGCAGGGAACTACGTATTACCACACAGGACTTAGGACAGGGATGTCTTCATGCTGCTCAGGTGCATGCTGAGGTGGTTCTGTTTGTAGTGTGGCTGTGCAACATGGTAAGGTATGTAGGTAAGGTATGTACTGTTTGCAGCTGATAAGGACCAAGTTACTATCAAAGGTTTCATGTAGAAATTAGAAAGAGAATATAAAGCAGCCTATTTGCCATCGATATCCGGTGCAGTTAATGATAGAAGTAACTAACTATGTCATACCGCAGGATTCATCCTTGGTCTCGAGCTCCTTGTCCTCAGTGCCTTCGCTGTGGAGTGAGAAATATTACACTGGTAAGAGAACTGACCAGCACAGGACCATTGTAGACACAGAGAGAAGAGAGGGAGAGAAAGAGCGTGCAGAGAGAGAGGGACAGCAGATAGAAAACAGGAAGGAGAGTGAGACAGAGCAGATAGGAGAGAAGAGGGAGGAAGAAGAGTGAGAGAGAGAGCAGATACAGATACAGAAGCGAGAGGAGAGAAGAGTGAGAGAGCAGATAGAGAGCAGATAGAGAGAGGAGAGAAGAGTGAGCAGATGGGAGAGCGAGCAGGCAGAATCTGGAGCCACACAGCATGCAAGAGGATACTGCGAGACAGACCACAGCTCCACATGCAAACTGGCATATAGCAAATCTGAATTCCATATAGGTTATAGTACTGCAGACAGAAGTAGTGCACTATCTATTCCTTAGGACATTACATTAGTGAACTAGACCTGGGACATTACATTATAGTGAACTAGACCTGGGCAATATTGACAAAAATCCATATCGCGATAAATTGCCTGAATTAATGCGATAACGATAAATAGAACAATACGTTTATAACAGTAATGTGCATGACTGTCTGTTTTAATTATCCTTTAAAACTACTAGTTTGATGGTTGTAGCCATCAACTGTCCCGTTAACAATCAACCATATTAGCAAACTTATTTCATTTCCAAACTTCACATTTCTCTAGTACAGGCTACTTCTCGTAATGAACAATATCAGCATAATCCCTGCGATAAATGATTGGTATGGTTGGTGTCGATCATTTGATTTATTGTCAGCAACTCCCAGCATGCTCATCTCTCCCAGTCCCCTGACTTTAGCTCTCCCCAACCGACCATTACAGTGGAAACAGTCAGAGCTTCTCTCATAGTCCTACATTCCTACCCTAGTGACTATTCACTCTTCACTATGCTTAACCATTAGCAGGAGACTTAGAAAATCATACTTTCCATATCTCTACTGTACATACACTACCAGTCAAAAGATTGAGAACACCTACTCATTCAAGGGATTTTATTTATTTTCACATTGTAGAATAATAGTTAAGACATCAAAACTATGAAATAACACATATGGAATCATGTAGTAACCAAAAAAGTGTTATACAAATCAAAATATATTTAAGATTCTTCAAATAGCCAACTTTTGCCTTGAGTGCTTTGTACACGCTTGGCATTCTCTCAACCAGCTTCACCTGGAATGCTTTTCCAACAGTCTGGAAGGAGTTCCCACATATGCTGAGCACTTGTTGGCTGCTTTTCCTTCATTCTGCGGTCCGACTCATCCCAAACCATCTCAATTTGGTTGAGGTCCAGGGATTGTGGATGCCAGATCATCTGATGCAGCACTCCATCACTCTCCTTCTTGGTCAAATATCCCTTACACAGCCTGGAGGTGTGTTGGGTCATTGTCCTGTTGAAAAACAAATGATAGTCCCACTAAGCACAAACCAGATGGGATTGCGTATTGCTGCAGAATGCTGAGGTAGCCATGCTGCTTCAGTGTGCCTTGAATTCTAAATAAATCACAGTGCCGCCAGCCAAGCACCCCCACACCATAACACCTCCATGCTTTACGGTGGGAAATACACATGCAGAGATAATCCGTTCACCCACATAAGGACATGGGGTTAGAACCAAAAATCTCAAATTTGGACCAGACCAAAGGACAAATTTCCACCGGTCTAATGTCCATTGCTCATGTTTCATGGCCCAAGCAAGTCTCTTCTTTATATTGGTAGTCTTTAATAGTGGTTTCATTGCAGAAATTCAACCATTAAGGCCTGATTCACACGGTCTCCTCTGAACAGCTGATGTTGAGATGTGTCTGTTACTTGAACTCTGAAGCATTTATTTGGGCTGCAATTTCTGAGGTGCAGTTAACTCTAATGAACGTATCGTCTGCAACAGTAGTAACTCAGGGTCTTCCATTCCTGTGGCAGTCCTCTTGAGAGCCAGTTTCATCATAGCGCCTCATGGGTTTTGCGACTGCACTTGAAGAAACTTCCAAAGTTCTTGAAATATTCCGTATTGACTGACCTTCATGTCTTAAAGTAGTGATGGACTGTCATTTCTCTTTGCTTATTTGAGTGGTTCTTGCTATAATATGGACTTGATCTTTTACCAAATAGGGCTATCTTCTGTATACCCCCCTTACTTTGTCACAACACAACTGAATGGCTTAAACACATTAAGAAGGAAAGACATTCCACAAATTAACAAGGCACACCTGTTAATTGAAATGCATTCCAGGTGACTACCTCATGAAGCTGGTTGTGAGAATGCCAAGAGTGTGCAAAGCTGTCATGGCAAAAGGTGGCTATTTGAAGAATCTCAAATATATTTTGATATGTTTATGACTTTTATGGTTACTACATGATTCCATGTGTTATTTCATAGTTGATGTCTTCACTATTATTCTACATTGTCGAAAATGGTAAAAATAAAGAAAAACTCTTGAACGAGTAGTAGGTGTTCTAAAACTTTTGACCGGTAGTGTATACATAATGCAAATATTTACAGTGTGATGTGTCAAGTGGTAAACTTGTAAAACTAAATCTACAGTTGTACATGTATTTACAGAGCCCAGGACGACAGACAACAGATTCCATTACACTTGGATCATTAACCTCTCCCATTGTCTAGCCTATACGGTATATAGATAGGACTTTCCTCCTGAAGTAGGGTGGCTTTCTCATTGTACTGTCTACTGGCTAGATATCCCTTACCGCAGGACTAGGGTGGGAGGTCTAAATGAGTCTGTTGTCATCAGTTTCCACTAGTTGAGGAGAGTCTGAGGAGAGCTCTGGTCAGGGTGTCTGCTTCTCACTCAGACATGCAGCATGCAGACAGACAGACAGAGAAAGCTGCTTCAGCCCTTCCCACAGCTACTTCAGGACACATGCAGTAGGCTTACACACACACACACACACACACACACACACACACACACACACACACACACACACACACACACACACACACACACACACACACACACACACACACACACACACACACACACACACACACACACACACACACACACACGAAAAATTATGTGAACCCTTTGGAAATACCTGGATTTCTGCATAAATTTCATCTGATCTTCATCTAGGTCACAACAATAGACAGTCTGCTAAACTAATAACACACAAACAGTTATATGTTCCAATGTCTTTATTGAACACACTGTGTAAACATTCACAGTGCAGGGTGGGAAAAGTATGTGAACCCTTGGATTTAATAACTGGCTGACCCTCCTTTGGCAGCAATAACCTCAACCAAACGTTTTCTGTAGTTGCGGATCAGACCTGCACAACGGTCAGGAGGAATTTTGGACCATTCCTCTTTACAAAACGGTTTCAGTTCAGCAATATTCTTGATGTCTGTTGTGAACTGCTCTCGAGGTCATGCCACAGCATCTCAAATCGATTTACTTCTGTGTTTTGGGTCGTTGTCCTGTTGCATCCCCCAACTTCTGGCGAGCTTCAATTGGTGGACAGATAGCCTTACATTCTCCTGCAAAATGTCTTGATAAACTTGGGAATTCGTTTTTCCGTCGATGATAGCAAGCTGTCCAGGCCCTGAGGCAGCCACAAACCATGATGCTCCCTCCACCATACTTTACAGTTGGGATGAGGTTTTGATGGTGTGCTGTGCCATTTTTTCTCCACACATAGTGTTGTGTGTTCCTTCCAAACAACTCAACTGTAGCTTCATCTGTCCACAGAATATTTTGCCAGTAGCGCTGTGTAACATCCAGGTGCTCTTTTAAAAACATCAGACGTGCAGCAATGGTTTTTTTGGACAGCAGTGGCTTCTTCCGTAGTGTCCTCCCATGAACACCATTCTTGTTTAGTGCTTTACGTATCGTAGACTCGTCAACAGAGATGTTAGCATGTACCAGGGATTTCTGTAAGTCTTTAGCTGACACTCTAGGATTCTTCTTAACCTCATTGAGCATTATGCGCTGTGCTCTTGCAGTCATCTTTGCAGGACGGCCACTCCTAGGGAGAGTAGCTACAGTGCTGAACTTTCTCCATTTATAGACAATTTGTCTTACCGTGGACTGATGAACATCAAGGCTTTCCAGCTTTATGTAAGTCAACAATTCTTAATCTCAGGTCTTCTGAGATCTCTTTTGTTCGAGGCATGGTTCACATCAGGCAATGCTTCTTGTGAATAGCAAACTCAAATTTTGTCGTCTCATTGATTGGACTCCAGGTTAGCTGACTCCTGAGTCCAATTAGCTTTAGGAGAAGTCATTAGCCTAGGGGTTCACATACTTTTTCCAACCTACACTGTGAATGTTTAAATTATATATTCAATATAGACAATAAAAATACAATAATTTGTGTGTTATTAGTTTAAGCACACTATGTTTGTCTATTGTTGTGACTTAGATGAAGATCAGATCAAATTTGATGATCAATTTATGCAGAAATCCAGGTAATTCCAAAGGTTTCACATACTTTTTCTTGCCACTGTACACACACACAGATTCCATTGACTAAGCTAATTCCACTAGTGTGCTGACAAAGTGGCGACACACAGTGACAAAGACATGCTCTGTCCTCTATGGTTATCTAGAGGGATCTGTAGAGGGTAGAAGCTGTTGTCTCATACACAGATACACAGTCACATTCTACAGCTTTGCTGATCACAGCTCTGACATCATGCAGTGATTAGGGGTGTAAGCAGAAGTTGGCCCTAACTACTGAGACAGGGTCAGATGATGTAATGGTAACGGTTAGGATATGGGGATAGGATCTGATCCTAGATCTGGAGCTATAAAGAGACTAGCGGTTAGAATTAGCACTGTTAGCTGTATGTACGGACCGACCTGTCGGAGGGAGAGAAGGACAGGTGCTCTTCATACACCTCTCCCTCTAACCCCAGGCTGCTCCAACTACTGCTGTTCCCATTGCTGCAAGAGACAAGACCATTGCTCAACACTGGGAGCTAACACTGGGCACACACAAACACAGTCTGAGGCGATGGAAACACAAAGGTCTTCCTAAGCGTTATCAAGCAAGTCTGTCTTACCTGGAAAAAACAACTGTTCCATTATTAATGTTGTCCATCTAAATGTGAGGCTTGGTATAGGCTTGGTCCTGAAAGAACTGTCAATCAAAGCAACAACTGATGACTGGTAATGATGTGAGATCACTGCATTCTCCACCAGGACATCCAGACGGCAACTGGAGCACCACATCCATCACAACACACTGCATCACTATAATTAGTCCCCATTATCAGGCTGGCTGGTACCTGCTCTGGTATGGAGAGAATGATGTGGCAATCTAAAAATAACTCCGCCTATGTCAATCAGCTCATTAATGACCCAGCTAAAACCGAAGTGTCTCGGGAGCTGTGGTTTGTGAGAGTGGTATGCTGAAAGGTCGTTCAAGTTCGAATCGTTTTGAAATGGAGCCGTTCCTTTCCTGGGTTATTTGGTTTATTTGTTGACAAATGGGAGATGGTTGGATAGGTCTTTTGATGGACTTTGTTCCTGTGGAAAGGGCCTGGGGCAGAGAAAGAGACAGGCTGCTACAGACACAGCCTTTAGTAAATATTATGATACCTTCACTAGGTCCTGTTGGCCAACATAACTAGCTGCTCTCCTCACACATTCTCCCTTTCACTATCTGGGGAGAGAAGTGTACATGTGTACTGGGTCTGTTCCATAGAGATCGCAGACTGAGACTTGGAATGTCAAGAACTCTACTCCTACCCTGAGACTATAGACTGGTGAGACCATGTCACTCTCAGAGCATTACACCAGATTCACACCAACAGACCTGTGTGTGTGTGTCTATCAGAAAGGAAAATACATTTCTCTTAAAAAGCTAGACATTATCCTTATGCAGTTACTCAAACAATCTCAGCAGAACTCGGCATTTAACAGCCATTTAAAATCTAGAACATTGACACGAGGAGAGACTATATTTGCTCAAATCAGAGTTAATCGTTTCATGGCAGGGGAAGGTACTAGAGCCCTCAAACTCAACTCTGGACCTCAAAGCCAGTTCCTTTGCGTTTTTTTAATCATTCCCCTCTAACCAGGGATTGATTGAGACCTGGTAAGAGCGTAATAGCACTATTCTAGAGGTTTCCAAATGATACATTCTGCTGTCAGTGACCTAGTGACTTCACATCCTCCAGAGGCCTGCTAACGTCAGCCTGACAGGTAACATGGAGGAACCGGTCTTGTACCGATCTCAACTCAGTCTCACAGGATCAAACCAGCTAATCACTAAATCACCACAGTCACCTTAAAACCACATGGGAAACACCATTTGATCTCTCGACTGAAAAATACATCTATTTCTCATTGGCAGTGTAGCCAAAGCGATGATGACTGACTTGCATTCATTAGTTTCAGCATTCATTTAAGTCTAGGCTGAATGCCACAACCATAGTCGAAAGCTCTACTATTCATATCATCCATCTGTGGACATTGAACATGGGTTAGAGTCATTCGCTGGTGTGTGAGAGACAACAGTGCTCATAGACAATAGAGAAGTGTTTCAAGAGGTGAATCATTAGTCAGCTAATCTAGACTAGAGACATTTAATTTAGCCTTCAGAGAAACTAAAAGAATAGAGCAGAATAGTTTGAGACTACATGATGTTCAGTGTGTTCTCTACCTGTCGCTGAGGTGCAGGAAGCTGCTGGTCTCGTCAGGGTGTTCGTCCTCGAAGCTGAGGCGGGACCAGCTGCCCAGGCTGTCGTCTCCCACACTCAGACTGAGCTGCTGGGACACCGAGGACTCTGTGGCCTCCCTGCCTGGGAAACTACCACAGGGACAGGGGAGGGAACCAGACACATTAATAAAGAATTTTTATACATAGGGATACAGAGAATAGTTAGTTATCAAGATGGTGAACCCCTTCTTGGCTCCTTTACTATGGTTGCGTAAGCTGGTCAAATACGGAAAAGAAAAATGTTTGGACTCACTCTACAATGAATTGACCAATATGGTGCGTCACAAGAACTTGCCTTACCTATTACTAACCATTGCAGTTAACCCATAAGGAAATCCACGTGAACAGTCATAGAAACTTACAGAAATTGTCTCCGCATGTGATTGTAACATTAGTGCTAGTCACAGAGTGGTGGTGTTGTGTCTTAAAAATGTTTAAAAGGAGAGCCTCACACTCTAGGAGCTCAGATGCAATCATTTAACCTAATAACAAGCTGTCTTCATCAGGGTATAATGACAAACACTGCCTGTCACTAGTTTATATAGTGTCAAAGGACACACACAGGTGTGGCTTGATATCATTGATTTATTTACAGATATAAATAGAACATATAAAAAGCATGAATGGATAACCTACGATCATAGATACAATTTTCTACATAGGCCTGTAAACATTTACAATGAATAGGAAAAGCACAATAATCACAAGAATGGCTTCAGATCAAAGTCTACGTTGAGACTGAAGGGAGCAAGGGTCTTTAATTTAAAGATCCAGGCAGCCTCTCGTTTCAACAATACATTGTCAAGATCACCCACTCTCCTAGACAGGGTGACGCGTTCGATGCCGAAATAGCGAAGGTTTGCTTCCAAAAAGTGGGCCGCAATTGGTTACGTCGAGATTTTGCACCTAATGGTGCTACGATGTTCCCGAGATTCATACTTTTAATTCGCGCTTCGTTTTACCCAAATCATTTTTACCACAAGGACCAGTTAGTGGCAACAAAAAGTATTTGAACCCTTTTGGAATGACCTGAATTTCTGCATAAATTGGTCATAAAATTTGATCTGAGCTTCATCTAAGTCACAACAAAAGACAAAAACAGTCTGCTTAAACTAATAACACACAAACAATTATACATTTTCATGTCTTTATTGAACACACTGTGTAAACATTCACAGTGCAGGGTGGGAAAAGTATGTGAACCCTTGGATTTAATAACTGGCTGACTCTCCTTTGGCAGCAATAACCTCAACCAAACGTTTTCTGTAGTTGCGGATCAGACCTGCATAACGGTCAGGAGGAATTTTGGTCCATTCCTCTTTACAAAACAGTTTCAGTTCAGCAATATTATTGATGTTTGTTGTGAACTGCTCTCGAGGTCATGCCACAGCATCTAAAAATCGGGTAGAGGTCAGGACTCTGAATGGGCCACTCCAGAAGGCGTATTTTCTTCTGTTGAAGCCATTCTGTTGTTGATTTACTCCTGTGTTTTGGGTTGTTGTCCTGTTGCATCCAACTTCTGGCGAGCTTCAATTGGTGGACAGATAGCCTTACATTCTCCTGCAAAATGTCTTGATAAACTTGGGAATTCATTTTTCTGTCAATGATAGCAAGCTGTCCAGGCCCTGAGGCAGCACAGCAGCCCCAAACCATGATGCTCCCTCCACCATACTTTACAGTTGGGATGAGGTTTTGATGTTGGTGTGCTGTGCCTTTTTTTCTCCACACATAATGTTGTGTATTCCTTCCAAACAACTCAACTGTAGCTTCATCTGTCAGTAGCGTTGTGGAACATCCAGGTGCACTTTTGCAAACTTCAGACGTGCAGCAATGGGTTTTTTTGGACAGCAGTGGCTTCTTCCGTAGTGTCCTCCCATGAACACCATTCTTGTTTAGTGCTTTACGTATCGTAGACTCGTCAACAGAGATGTTAGCATGTACCAGGGATTTCTGTAAGTCTTTAGCTGACACTCTAGGATTCTTCTTAACCTCATTGAGCATTCTGCGCTGTGCTCTTGCAGTCATCTTTGCAGGACGGCCACTCCTAGGGAGAGTAGCTACAGTGCTGAACTTTCTCCATTTATAGACAATTTGTCTTACCGTGGACTGATGAACATCAAGGCTTTTAGAGATACTTTTGTAACCCTTTCCAGCTTTATGTAAGTCAACAATTCTTAATATCAGGTCTTCTGAGATCTCTTTTGTTCGAGGCATGGTTCACATCATCATCTGCACATCGATCACGCCAGTGTTAACCTGTTGGGGCTAGGGGGCAGTATTTGCACGGCCGGATAAAAAACGTACCCGATTTAATCTGGTTACTACTCCTGCCCAGTAACTAGAATATGCATATAATTATTGGCTTTGGATAGAAAACACCCTAAAGTTTCTAAAACTGTTTGAATGGTGTCTGTGAGTATAACAGAACTCATTTGGCAGGCCAAAACCTGAGAAGATTCCTTACAGGAAGTGGCCTGTCTGACAAGTTCTTGCCCTCCTTGATCATCTCTAACAAATAATCTCTGGCATGACGTGACACTTCCTACGGCTCCCATGGGCGCTCAGAAGGCAGGAAAAAGCTGAACGATGTAATTCCATCCCCAGGCTGAAACACATTAGCGCGTTTGGCAAGTGCTCTATCAGAGGGCCATTAGACTGAGGCTCGTGCATGAGGGGATAGCATGCTTTTACTTTCACTGTCTTTGTAATAAAAAACGATTTCCCGGTCGGAATATTATCGCTTTTTTACGAGAAAAATGGCATAAAATTTGATTTTAAACAGCGTTCGAAGTACGGTAATGGAATATTTAGAAATGCGCCATGCTCGTCACCCTTATTTACCCTTTCGGATAGTGTCTTGAACGCACAAACAAAACGCCGCTATTTGGATATAACAATGGATTATTTGGTACCAAACCAACATTTGTTATTGAAGTAGAAGTCCTGGGAGTGCATTTTGACGAAGAACAGCAAAGGTAATAACATTTTTCTTATAGTAAATCTGACTTTGGTGAGTGCTAAACTTGCTGGGTGTCTAAATAGCTAGCCCTGTGATGCCGGGCTCTCTACTTAGAATATTGCAAAATGTGCTTTCACCGAAAAGCTATTTTAAAATCGGACATATCGAGTGCATAAAGGAGTTCTGTATCTATAATTCTTAAAATAATTGTTATGTTTTTTGTGAACGTTTATCGTGAGTAATTTAGTAAATTCACCGGCAGTGTTCGGTCGGAATGCTAGTCACATGCTAATGTAAAAAGCTGGTTTTTGATATAAATATGAACTTGATTGAACAAAACATGCATGTATTGTATAACAATGTCCTAGGTGTGTCATCTGATGAAGATCATCAAAGGTTAGTGCTGCATTTAGCTGTCTTCTGGGTTTTTGTGACATTATATGCTAGCTTGAAAAATGGGTGTCTGATTATTTCTGGCTGGGTACTCTGCTGACATAATCTAATGTTTTGCTTTCGTTGTAAAGCCCTTTTGAAATCGGACAGTGTGGTTAGATTAACGAGAGTCTTGTCTTTAAAATGGTGTAAAATAGTCATATGTTTGAAAAATTGAAGTTTTTGCATTTTTGAGGTATTTGAATATCGCGCCACGGGATTACACTGGCTGTTGAGTAGGTGGGACGCAAGCGTCCCACCTAGCCCATAGAGGTTAATGCTAAATTGTAATTATTTCTTCACTATGGCCTATTTATTGCTTTACCTCCCTGATCTTACTACATTTGCACACACTGTATATAGTTTTTTAGATTGTGTAATTGACTGTACTTTTGTTTATGTGTAACTCTGTTGTTTTAGTCGCACTGCTTTGCTTCATCTTGGCCAGGTCGCAGGCCTACCTGGTTAAATAAAGGTGAAATAAAATAAATAAACAAACATCAGGCAATGCTTCTTGTGAATAGCAAACTCAAACTGTGAGTTTTCTTTTTAATATGGCAGGGCAGCTCTAACCAACATCTCCAATCTCGTGTCATTGATTGGACTCCAGGTTAGCTGACTCCTGACTCCAATTAGCTTTAGGAGAAGTCATTAGCCTAGGGGTTCACATACTTTTTCCAACATGCACTGTGAATGTTTAAATTATATATTCAATATAGACAAGAAAAATACAATAATGTTTGTTATTAGTTTAAACACACCATATTGTTGTGACTAAGCTGAAGATCAGATCAAATTGTATGACTAATTTATGCAGAAATCCAGGTAATTCCAAAAGGTTCACATACTTTTTCTTGCTACTGTCTAAGATAAATAACTGCCTTATCGGAGCACATGATAACACCTTTGATATGGATCTGTTTCCCTGTTTGAGGGTGTTTGAAGGATCTACATTTGTAAGTGCCATTGCATTGAGCACAGCCATTACACTTGTAATTTCCATCCGGTAGAGGTGCAAATAGACCTTGCGCAGGGGTATTTTGGTGTGGTAAATCAGAGTTTACCAATTGATCTCTGAGATTTCTGCCCCGCGAGAATACGACCAAGGGAGGGTCCGAAAACACATGACCGATACTGTTATCGTATTTTAGAATGTGCCAATGTTTGTGAACGATTCCCTTAATTTGTTCAGAGCGCTTTGAATAGCGGGTAGTTAGAACGCAAGAATGCTTCTTTTTGCGAGACTGTCCTTGAAAGAGATCATGTCTCGATTTGTTTTGGATTTTCTCAATGACAGTATTAATCTGAACATTTTTGTACCCCCTCTCCTTGAATTTTCTTTGCGTCTCAGACATATTTCTGTCGAAATCTGATCGTTTTTTGCTAATTCTTTTGATTGGACAGAATTGGCTGTAGGGCAAACTGTTTTTCAAGGGAAGCGGGAGACAATTATCAGCCCTCAACAAACTGTTAGGATCAGTAGGTTTCCTGTAAAGATCAGTGTATAGAACATTATCCTCACACAAAATCAGAAGACAAAGAAAACTGATTTGACGTGTCAGATTGCATAATAAATCTCAGGTGCTCAGAACAAGGGTTAAGAAAAGCATGGAATGCCTGGAGCTGTTTTGCATCACCCCTCCATAGAACCAAAATATCATCAATATACCGTTTACAAATAATAATGTTAAGCAATAATTTTTGAGAGGACTAAGAATTGACTGTTTCTCCATGTAACCCACATACAAATTAGCATAGTTAGGAGCCATGGGGGATCCCATAGCAGTACCCTTCGTCTGAATAAAGAAATCATTTAGAAACATGAAGTAGTTGTGTGTGAGTACTATTTCAGCCAATGTTAAATTGCATGCACTGGAAGGTAGTTATATTCCATGGTTTCAATTCCGGTGTTGTGTCTTACAGACGTTGTCACAGTGTATTGGTACCTGAGGTTGGTGGTCTGGCATGTGTTGGATAGTGCTGACGTCATGATCTCGGCGGTCAGGCTCTCGGCGAAGCTGTACCCGTCGTGTCCGATCCCGCTGTCGGCGTTCAGGCTGGTGTTGCTCAACTCGCGCTTGGCCCCCTCCATCGCCGTAGTGACCATCTCCTCTGCGAACACGGCCCTGCGGTCCAGATTGATGTGGATCTCAGGGATCTCCAGGCCGCATACCCCCACATCCCCTTCCAGCCTCCCCCTCCTCCTCTGGCCTGCTCCTCCACCGAGGAGGTGCTGCCTGTTGGGCCGTGAGCAGAACAGACACTCCCTGACCTGGAAAAACAAACAACATGCATACTCAAGGACTGTACCTAAAACAAAAAATGGTGGGTGCTAGATCCTCATAAGTAATCCATAGAAAACAGAGACTTCCTGACCTGGCAGTACTGGCAGGTTGTTTCCCCCAGTGCAGAGCCCACTGCTCGCCTCTCAGAGTGGTGGTGTCTGTATGGACCCTGCTGGGCTGGGTTTCCTGCCGAGGCCAGGCCCATCTCCAACGTGTCATCCACTATGTTCCTGGCATAGTGCTCCAGAACCTGCAGAGACAAACGCTGGGAATTAGAGCAAGCTGATGTGATGCTACAATGCAATGATGATAGAATGAATCAGACTTCTTAATTTAACATCTCCATGTTAACAGTATCTTTCCCTATTCAAATACAAATATTAAATAAACTAAACTAACCTCCATGACTCCACTGCTGTAGCCGCCGTCGTACAGGCTGCCTGTGCTGTGGTACTGCCTGCTATTCCCCTCCTTGGACAGCAGGGGGCATGAGAAGGAGTTCCTGATCAGGCTCTCTGCCATGTCCTCCAGCTTCGACTTCTTATACAGACACGAGTCAGTCCGGGACTTGGGTAGTCGGACCGACGGCACACAAAGTTTGCGTGTGACATCACAGGTGATGTTGCACGCCAACGACTCTGCGAAGTTCACCAGCTCCATGTACTCCCTCTGGCTCCCATCGTCAATGTCTCTGGAAGGAGATCCCACTCTCCCTGCTTCGTCCCTGGGTACGGATGGCTCGGCATTGGGTCCCCTGCAGCCATTCTGCTGGAGCCTCCTGGAGTGGTGGTGCCTGGAGGAGGATGGTCTCTTCATGTTGCGGGCAGCATGGGCCAGGCCCAGTTTGATGGAGCGGTAGGCCAGACGGCTAGCATACTGATCCAGGACCAGCTCCCTGCTGCCTCCCTCTTTCTTTAGCACCCTGATGAGGTAGCCAGCGTACTCATCTGTCACACTCTCACAGCTGGGGTAGTCAGAGGACAGGCCAGAGCTGGGGGTAGAGGTGGATGGGTGGAGGACAGGCAAGAGGTCATTGGACCACTGTTCAGCCAGACGACCCACCCTGCAGTCTTTGCTGTGTTCACTGGGCTGGGGTTGGTAGTGGTGAGGGCATTCCACCGACTGCTCCTGGCTGCCTTGTTTGAGCGCACTGTGGTGACACTGACCTGACCACATTATCCTCTTCACGTCGCTGATCACCTCTCCCGCCACCTCGCCAGCGTATATCCACAGCGTGTTCAGAGTCTGCGCTGAGAACTGGGCCATGCTGTCTCTCCGCTCCTCCCTGCCCTCCACCGTCCTTCTACCTTCATCATCCACTCCTCCCAGGGTGTCTATCTCTGTCGCCATGGAGACGATGTGGCACGCCAGGCGCTCTGCGTAATGGAGGGCTCCCTTGTCGGCCATCTTGTGTCCTCCATCCAAGAGGTTGAGCTCTGGCTGCATACGGCTTCCTGTCTCAGTTACAGAGTTAACCCCTTCTACTCTACCCTCTTCCTCTTCCTCCTCCTCGTTCCCGTCTGCCTCCTCAGACAGAGACCTCATCAGTTTGAGCATGAAGTCAGCCTTGTCTGTCTCAGAGGTGGATTCTTTGGGCTCGGGCCCTGGCTGGTAGTGTGGGGTGGGAGGAGGGGTGGCGGTGGAGAACTCCTTGGCCAGTTTGCCTTTCAGCTTCTTGGAGAACTGCTTGATCTGTTTCTCCTGGGACACCTCGCTGGGCTGCTGGGGGGTCGAGGGTGGTGTACCAGGGGTCCTGTTGGACTTGTGACCAGGGCTGCGAACCATCTCCTCGCAGGTGGCCATCTTCCTGCCTCCCCAGCCTCCCATCTCCAACCCTGGCACCTCTAGAGTGTCCATCATCACAGGCCGGGTCTCAGCGACTGCTCTGCTGGTCTTGGAGCCTGCCTCAAAGTTCACTCCTCCCGGGGTCTGAAAGGGAGGGTGGAGAGAGTAGAGGGAGGTCTGGTCAGTGACACTACCCTCCTGTCCGGATGGAGGTCCCCGACCAACTATGGTCTTAGAAAGGAAGTCGGCACAGTCCTCCACCTTCTTCTTCATCTTCGTGGCAGTCATCAGTTCACATGCTTCACTCACTATCATATCCACCATGTTGCCAGAGAAGTTGTGAAAGCGGGTCTTTGACAGCAGGTCAGTTTGTGTGGCAGCAGTAGCATCAGAGGACGTTGTGGTCACCACTCTGTTCTCTGAGCTGCAGCTCCTCTTGGGGCTGGTCTGAGCCAGGCTGGTCTTACACTGGCAGATCTCCTCTGAGTCGTGGAGGTGGGAGATGGCCTGGCCTGCCTGGGGGACCGGTACACAGCTGGCCATTCCAGACACACAGAACAGCGCCTTCTTCACCGTACAGCCATCCTCGCCTGATGGACCTGGGCCTTCCTCGGCTGGGTTAACGTGGAAAGCCTGGTGGCCTGCGGCGGTACTGCAGGTGGTGTGTGTGTCGACAGCGCTGACGTAGCAGATGTTGTCCACAGAGACACTGATGGCTGCCTGGGTACTGAAGGCAACATCAGCCTGGGACAGTTCTATGAAGGCCTCCTGGAGGACAGACTCTGAGAGGTCCGAGGCATAGGAAGACATCACTTCCTCATCGTCGTCCTCCCCCACCCCGAAGGACCAATCGCTGGGGGTGAGGGGGGTGGAGGGATGGGAGAACTGACACACTTCCATCATCCCCTCAAACACCAGCTCCTCTGCCAGGTCAGCGGCAAACTGCGTCACCGTGCTGTTGAACATCTGCTTCTTCACCATCAGGAAGTCTTTCAGAGCCCCTGACACCGCCTCTCCCACCAGGAATCCAGCCAGTCCGTTGATGGCCCGTTCCTTCAGGACGTAAGCATGGCGCATGCCGATCTCCTGGAAGGCCATCTGGAAGACAGACGAGGTGAGTCTGGCGGCCAGGTGGCAGAGCGTGGTGGTGCAGGAGGACATTCCCTTCTGCAAGTCTCTTAGGGCGCTGCCCAGGCTCATCTCTACCAAGTCTGTAGCGAACCTCTGGATGCCATCCTTCAGAGACTGGGGCTTCTGCTGCAGCTTGGAGAGAGTCACCGTCTCCTGGATCTCAGACAGCTTCATGATGTGTCCAGACTGGTTCTGGAACTCCTTGTGACAGACACAGCTCAGGTTCTTGTTGTCGTTGAGATTCACGGGAGACTGGTATCCACACACAGAGCCCAGGATCTCCTTGGACAAACTGCTGGCAAAGTCTGAGTAGGTCTTGTAGAGGGTACACAGGTCCTGGGGTTTCCGTAGCTCTGAAACGTCTCCTACCTCTCCCTCAGTCTTCCAGAAGAAATCCAGAGCTCCTCCGTCTCCCAAAGGGCTGAAGGCTGAGGAGCTGACAGGGCTGAAGAGAGGACCTCCACTCTCCTCACAGGAGGTCCGGGCCGGCCGGGGGGAGTCAGGGGATCCGAAGGGAGAGCCAGGGGGAAGGGGGCTTCTGAGCGGGGTGGGTTTCTTCACATTGGCCGGTAGGGTGCGCTGGTCGAAACGGTGGGGGTTCATGGTGGAACAGCTTCGGGACACTTTCTTGGACCCCGATTTGCCAGTACCAGCTTCAGAGTACTTCTTCTTCTGATCTAGGCTGGTGGGGGTAATGGAGGATGTCGGGTCTAGAGGTAGAGTGAGTGTACAGCTCTCTGAGCTCAGTTCGTCTAGGTCATCAAACTGGTCAAAGCTGTCGAAGAACTCGCTGACCTCAGAGTCAGAGTCCTCCACCCTGTCTGTTGGCCCCCCAGGGATCTGAGGGATGTCCAGTGTCGCTTTGAGACTCTTCTGGTAGCCAACCTCATCTAGAAAGATGATTGGACTAGGGCTTGAGCCATCCGATTCCTCTGAGTCGCTGACAGGTCGCGTGGGGGAGGGGAGCTGGGCTCTTGGGCTGTAGAGGGTCCACTGGGACTCTGCTCCTCTGGAGTGCTGTACGGTAATGGACACCTCTGGGGGAGACCTGCGATTGGTTAAGGACTTCCTGGGGGCAGAGCTGATTATGATCCTGGAACCTGATAAATCCTTGTTTCTCTTGTGGGCGGGGACAGTCTGGGAGGCCACATCACGCTGGTTTCCATGGAGATAAGAGCCATTGGCTAGGGAAAGAGACAAGAGGGATAGAGAGCAGTGGTAACCGAGACTGTCTTAATTTAAAAAACACTTCAGATTATGCAACACATCAAGCTCTATTGAACATCCCACTACATAGTTGTGATGAACCTACAGTTGTCCTCCTCCTCCTCCAGGTGTTCCAGAGCGGTGACAAAGTCGTCTTCGATGGACGACACAGACTGGTTGGTGTTATCGTCCTCGGGCTGGCAGGACTCAGCTGTGCCCTTATGGAGGGCCTGGAGCTCCAGAGCATAGCGGACCCCCGCAGCGTAACGCCCCAGAAGGCCCACCAAGACACCAACAATGGCCTGGCTGGGGCTGGGTCTCAGAACACACACCGCCTTCAGCCAGCACTGCTGCTGTGGAGGAGAGAGAAAAGACTCAGTTTGCTGGCTGCCTTGTTGATTCTTACTGCAAATGAACAATCAGCTCTTTGAGGAATAAAAAACTAGAACACTTGCCACTGGTAAACAGAGTCTGCAGACTGTCAGTGCCTGCCATGTCCGGGAGTGCATCAGACCAAAGCTTTCTAACCATCTGAGTGTTTCTGGATATGTAAACTCACAGGAATTCACAAAGGAGTTTTCTATTCTTCTGTCTGTGTCTTACAGAGAGAGAGAGAGGGGCTCTACTGAGACAGCCCTGTTATGTCTGCATGTGGTCTGATGCGTTGTTGAATATGCAGAATAGAACACTCTGCACCACTATTATCTTGGCCACCGTGGGTAGAGGGGCTGAGTTTTAGTTGTACTGCCTTTCTGTTTATCTGTCTGTCACACACACTGTAACCACACATATGTCTGCATGTCTGTCAGTCACAAACAATGTAACCACAAAGCTGCAGAGCCAGACTGAACACTAGCAGACACAAGGCAGGACAACGTGGCAATCACTGGTGAGAAAACAAGCAGCCACACTATCCCAGAAATCTGTACACCTGGTTGTGGTTAACAGGGTGAAAACACAGAATCTCTCAGACCTTTGCACACAGCCTAAGGAAGGTCCTATGAATCAGCTTGAAAACTACAGTACCGGTCAAAAATGTTGACACCTACTCATTCAAGGGTTTTTCTTTATTTTTACTATTTTCTACATTGTAAAATAATAGTGAAGACATCAACACTATGAAATAACACATGGAATCATGTTGTAACCAAAAAAGTGTTAACCTCTCTTGGGTAGGGGGCAGTATTTTCACGTCCGGATAAAAAACGTACCCGATTTAATCTGGTTATTACTCCTGCCCAGAAACTAGAATATGCATATAATTGTTTGATTTTGATAGAAAACACCCTAAAGTTTCTAAAACTGTTTGAATGGTGTCTGTGAGTATAACAGAACTCCTATGGCAGGCCAAAACCTGAGAAGATTCTATACAGGAAGTGCCCTCTCTGACCATTTCTTGGCCTTCTATAGCCTCTTTATCGAAAACAGAGGATCTCTGCTGTAACGTGACATTTTCTAAGGCTCCCATAGGCTCTCAGAAGGCGCCAGAACGGGGAATGATGACTCTGCAGTCCCTGGGCGGAAAACAGTAGGGGATTTGGAAAGTGGTCGATCTGAGAACAATGACACGGGTGCACGTGAAGACACCATTTTCTTCTTTCAGTCTTTGAACGAAAACATGTCTCCCGGTCGGAATATTATCGCTATATTAAGAGAAAAATCGCATAAAAATTGATTTTAAACAGCGTTTGACATGCTTCGAAGTACGGTAATGGAATATTTTGAAATGTTTTGTCACGACATGCGTCTGCGCGTCACCGTTTGGATAGGGACCTGAACGCACGGACAAAACAGAGGATATTTTAACATAACTATGGATTATTTGGAACCAAAACAACATTGGGTGTTGAAGTAGAAGTCCTGGGAGTGCATTCTGACGAAGAACAGCAAAGGTAATCCAATTTTTCTTATAGTAATTCTGAGTTTAGTGAACGCCAAACTTGGTGGGTGTCAAATTAGCTAGCCCGTGATGGCGATCTATCTACTCAGAATATTGCAAAATGTGCTTTTGCCGAAAAGCTATTTTAAAATCTGACACCGCGATTGCATAAAGGAGTTCTGTATCTATAATTCTTAAAATAATTGTTATGTTTTTTGTGAACATTTATCGTGAGTAATTTAGTAAATTCCCCCGGAAGTTTTCGGTATGTTTGCTAGTTCTGAACGTCACATGCTAATGTAAAAAGCTGGTTTTTGATATAAATATGAACTTGATTGAACAAAACATGCATGCATTGTATAACATAATGTCCTAGGAGTGTCATCTGATGAAGATAATCAAAGGTTAGTGCTGCATTTAGCTGTGGTTTTGGTTTTTGTGACATTATATGCTAGGTTGAAAAATGGGTGTGATTATTTCTGGCTGGGTACTCTCCTGACATAATCTAAGGTTTTGCTTTCGTTGTAAAGCCTTTTTGAAATTGGACAATGTGGTTAGATTAACGAGAGTCTTGTCTTTAAAATGGTGTAAAATAGTCATATGTTTGAGAAATTGAAGTTATAGCATTTTTAAGGTTTTTTAATTTCGCGCCACTCGATTCCACTGGCTGTTGACTAGGTGGGACGATTTCGTCCCACATACCCGAGAGAGGTTAAACAAATCAAAATCTATTTTATATATTTGAGATTCTTCAAAGTAGCCACCCTTTGCCTTGATGACAGCTTTGCATATTATTGGCATTCTCTCAACCAGCTTCATGAGGTAGTCACCTGGAATGCATTTCAATTAACAGGTGTGCTTTGTTAAAAGTTAACTTGAGCAATTTCTTTCCTTCTTAATGCATTTGAGCCAATCAGTTGTGCTGCGACAAGGTAGAGATGGCATACAGAACATAGCACTATTTGGTAAAAGACCAAGTCCATATTATGGCAAGAACAGCTCAAATATCGACAGTCCATCATTACTTGAAGGCATGAAGGCCAGTCAACGCGGAAAATGTCAAGAACTTTTTTAGTTTTTTCAAGTGCAGTCGCAAAAACTATCAAGAGCTATGATGAAACCACCACAGGAAAGAAAAACCCAGAGTTACCTCTACTGAACTTATCCTCTGCAGCCGAGTTAACTGCTCCTCAGATTGCAGCCCAAATAAACATGAGAAATGGACATTAGACCGGTGGAAATTTGTCCTTTGGTCTGATTAGTCCAAATTTGAGATTTTTGGTTCCAAACGCCGTGTCTTTGTGAGATGCAGAGTAGGTGAACGGATGATCTCTACATGTGTGGTTCCCACCGTGAAGCATGGAGGAGGAGGTGTGGGGGTGCTTTGCTGGTGACACTGTGATTTATTTAGAATTCAAGGCACACTTAACCAGCATGGCTACCACAGCATTCTGCAGCGATACACCATCCAATCTGGTTTGCGCTTAGTGGGACTATCATTTGTTTTTCAACAGGGCTGTGACCCAAAACACATCTCCAGGCTGTCTAAGGGATATTTGACCAAGAAGGAGAGTGATGGAGTACTGCATCAGATTACCTGGCCTCCACAATCACCAGCCCTCAACCCAATTGAGATGGTTTGGGATGAGTTAGACCGCAGAGTGAAGGAAAAGCAGCCAACAAGTGTTCAGCATATGTGGGAACTCCTTCAAGACTGTTGGAAAAGTATTCCTCAAGAAGCTGGTTGAGAGAATGCCAAGAGTGTGCAAAGCTGTCATCAAGGCAAAGGGTGGCTACTTTGAAATATCTCAAAAATATTTTGATTTGTTTAACACTTTTTTGGTTACTACATGATTCCATGTGTTATTTCATAGTTTTGATGTCTTCACTATTATTCTACAATGCAGAAAATAGTAAAAATAAAGAAAAACCCTGGAATGAGTAGGTGAGTCCAAACTTTAAGGGTACTGTATATTGAACTCTTATCTACCTGTGAAATACTGTATTTCCTCTGAAGCAGTCTACAGACCTGAGAAACACAGTCTCTCCCCTTTACCTATTAGAAACTTCCTCTCCTGTCATGTTAACCTGAGTAGAAGAGTCCCTCCTGTCGGCTGATCTCCTGCTGTCCTTCAGTAGCAGCACCTCTTCGTTTTTCAGGCTGGTGACATGGAGAGACCTCAGCAGCTCCACCAGGTCCCCCGGGAGAGAAGACAGGGCCTGGGGACAGGGACAGAACACACAAATAACACATTAATAACATCAATTAATAAGACATTAATTGAACTACAGAAGTCAGAGCTGGTGCAGTAACTGTCACCTGTAGAGTTAGATCCTCTCCTTCAGAGTGGCCAGGCAAACACACAAAATGGATCTGAGGGAAGAAAGGGACAAGTCAGGGAAATTCTGCATATCATGAAGTCATAATCAAAGTGTGGGTGAGAGCTGTGACACATACCTCAGTCAAGCATGGAGTGTCTCTGGTCTGCAGCTCCAATCCCACGCTGCACAGCTCCTTTCTGCTGCTCAGAAGGCTCTTCATACACGGAGTCCCGCCGTCACGCACCACCTACACACAATTAGAGGTTAACTCAGGTTACACACATGAACGGCCTCACACACAGCACCAAGCCATCAAGAATTATATTAAATCAACCAATCGATCAGTCAATCAGAAGATGGCATTCTGACTCCAACCTCTTTCCTGGAGGCTCGGGTCCTGAGAGGAACTCCTCGGATACGGGCACAGGCGTCCATGGCAACGCAGGCTCGGCGTGACGGACTAGCCACTCACCTGTAGAAGGAGAGAAAGAGGAGAAGGAGAGAGAGTTGAGATGACGCCAAATACATTTTGATATCATTCAATTCTGACTTACTAACAAGTCTCAAAGATAAGAATGAAAAACAGTGATAGGAGCTATAGGAGGATGGGCTCATTGTAAAGACTGGAATGGAATGAATGGAACGGTATCAAACATACGGAAACCACATTTGACTCCATTCCATTGACATCTGCTCCATGCTTCTGCATCTGCATTGCTTGCTGTTTGGGGTTTTAGGCTGGGTTTCTGTATAAGCACTCCGCTGATGTAAAAAGGGCTTTATAAATATAATGTTATTTGATGATTGATTCCATTCCAGCCATTATAATGAACCTGCCCTCCAGGGACTCCTCCCACCAGCCTCCTCTGCTGTACATAGGACCTGCAGCATGTCTTTCTAACTTATCTCCACACATAACTGTAAGGGGTCAGTAAGGAGCAAGATTGGCCAACATAAGCTTTCTGTATCGCTGCTACATGCTACTCTGCATCACAGCATGATAAAGTGGGTAGTTCCCACTGCCAGCGTAGTGGGAATAGTGAGATACTGTTAGACGAAAAGACTGTTCATCCAATCAACACAAAATAGTGAGATAGGCCTACTGATGGATGACAAGACTCCGTCTTTATCCAGTCTTAACACAAACCCTGAGAAACACAGTCATAACAGGAAGTCAGCTGTAGAGGTCAGATGTACAACAGCACAGCCCTCAGTCACATCAGTAAAATAAAGACTGCTGGAGATGAACTGAACTGAGGCACTGAAACAACACTCAGATGAAGTGAAATACATTTAGAGATCAGGTTTCTGTCAGGTTTCCAGCAGCCTTAGATGTTGGCATAGTAACTATGTATACCTGACACCCTGCTTCAGGCCCAAGGCCTGCATGGACGATCAAACAGCCGTAGAGAGAACTGGGGTGTGGACCTGGAGTCTGAACACTAACCCAGGGAAGAACAAAATATTTATAGTGAGTGAGGAAGAAAGTTTCCCAAGAAATGTGAGCTGTTCTTTGACGTGCTGTCCAAAGCAGCTGGTTGAGTATGAGTCTAGACGATTAGTCTCTGACAGGATCACTGTCCTCTATGTATGGGAACCAACCAGCAGAAATAATGGACAGCCCACTTGCTCACCCCCCCCCCCCCCCCCCCCCCAGGCTGTTCTGCTATGCACTGACCCCAATGAACTAGGAAGTCTAACAGGTGCCCCCCCAGGCTGTTCTGCTATGCACTGACCCCAATGAACTAGGAAGTCTAACAGGTGCCCCCCCAGGCTGTTCTGCTATGTACTGACCCCAATGAACTAGGAAGTCTAACAGGTGCCCCCCCAGGCTGTTCTGCTATGTACTGACCCCAATGAACTAGGAAGTCTAACAGGTGCCCCCCCAGGCTGTTCTGCTATGCACTGACCCCAATGAACTAGGAAGTCTAACAGGTGTCTTAGCTCTCGGTTTCTATGTTGCAAGTTGTATTTCCTCATGATGACGGTTTGATGATGCTCAGTTCATCTAACCTATAGCATTTTAGTAAAATAAATAAGACATTTAGGCTTACATTCATGTTCAAATCACAGACTGTACCCACGAATGTACTGTTATGGAGTGTAGGCGAGCCTAGTCCTTTAACATCCAAGCTTTGCCACTGGGCGGCAGACAGGTTTGTGAATAGACGGTATATGTTTTACATTACCATCTAAGAATGGGCTAACAGTGCACAAGAAGCCAATGCTGAGACCATGTCAAACTGTGGGGATATGGCAAAATAGAAACCTACTACTGGTTTAGGGTCTTTGTAAGCAGCTTTGGAGATGTAGCAGCACAATCTGCCATGGCAGGAATTGTGTAAGAGCTAAAATAGGTCAGTCTGAGGCGTTTCAGCATGAATGTGTGGCTATGTGGGTGGAGGGGTGAAAGGGGAAGAGGAATGCAGCAGCACACAGGACTGAAACTACAGCTGACAGTATTCAGAGAACCCTTTCAGTGGACCGTATATGCTACATGACCAAAAGTATGTGGACACCTGCTCATCACACATCTCATTCCAAAATCATGGGCATTAACATGGAGTTGGTCCCCCCCTTCGCTGCTATAACAGCCTCCACTCTTCTGCGAAGGCTTTCCTATAGATGTTGGAAAATTGCTGCAGGAACTTCCTTCTATTATGCCACAAGAGCATTAGTGAGGTCGGGCACTGATTTTGGGCGATTAGACCTGGCTTGCAGTCAGTGTCCCAATTCATCCCAAAGGTGTTCGTTGGGTTTGAGGTCCAGGCTCTGTGCAGACCAGTCAAGTTCTTCCACACCAATCTGTACAAACCATTTCTGTATGGACCTAGCTTTGTGCATGGGGGCATTGTCATGCTGAAACAGGAAAGGGCCTTCCCCAAACTGTTGCCACAAAGTTGGAAGCACAGAATTGTCTAGAACGCCATATGCTGTAGCTTTAAGATTTCCCTTCCCTGGAACTAAGGGGCTTAGCTGAACCATGAAAAACAGCCCCAGACCATTATTCCTCCTCCACCAAACATTACAGTTGGCACTATGCATTGGGGCAGACAGCGTTCTCCTGGCATCCGCCAAACCCAGATTTGTCCATCAGACCGCCAGATGGTGAAGCGTAATTCATCACTCCATTGAACGCTTTTCCAATGCTCCAGAATCCAATGGCGGCAAGTTTGACACCACTCCAGCAGAGGCTTGGCAATCTTAGACTTGTGTGCAAGACAGGACAATGATAGATCTGAAAGCCCATGCATGCCAAGCTCCTATCGTACAGCTGTTGTTGGTGTAGCTACAACATCATCTGCTGGGCTGATACTAGGAACTGCATTCAATAAAGTCTACTGAAAATAGGGGGAGTGGTAGCTAGCTACTTTTGCTAGCAATCTTAATTCTTGCTATTGTGTGATGAGGGACGAGCGGGGGTTATTTACATGGCAGCTCGATTCAAGATCAGGCTGGAAAATAAAGAATATTGTATAGCAATTTCCTAACTACATATTCACATTGTATGGGGAGGTGGTGACAGGCCTACGTGCTATGAAACCACAATCACATAACTAACTGCCATGGCTGACCACAACAAGCAAGCTAGCTGATCAAGCAACGAGCTAGCTAGCTTAATTTACCATTAGAATTTACTCCAAATACGTTTGATTAGTAAACAACGTTTAGTTTTATCTAACGTGTCTTTAGTCAGTATCTTATTAATTAATAACTGTAGCCACATATTGCTAACTGGCAATCAAGCTTCACGTTGTGGCAGGCCATCACACGAGCAGTGTCGCATTTTCACACAGGATGGAAATGGAAATTATTTATTTGACGTGACATCCCAATACACAGCTGTGTCTGTCACATTTTGATTCAGCGTCGACACTGCGCAAATCAATAACTTATTTTAGCGAGCTACTTAGTTAGTGTCAACAAGATAGCGTGACTAACTGTCAAACACTTTAACTACTAACGTTAGCTAGCTAGCAATGGGCCTCGGTCCCATCATCATGTCACGTTACACTAACGTTAAAACAGCTGGCTAGCTGGCGTTAACATATAGCTACAAATCATTGCATAACTGGCTACATCCTGAATATACAATAATGTATCGTCGATTCACCACAACATCGTCTTTCAACCTCCCACTCCAGTCCTGTTATTCCCACCGTTTAGCAAGTGTTGAAGCTAGATGATGTTCCAACAAAAGTTAATTCCATGAAAACAAGACTGATTCAGGCAGTAGTAATCACCCACAGCGCTAGCCACAATAGTGGAATTTGCGGTTTGCCTTCAAAATAAACGTCCCCCATTGACAGTGATACAAATAGTGACATCCTGCTGTATTTGGACTAGATAACACTAAACAAGGTCAGCATTTTGTTATTTAACTTTAACAGAAGACAATAATTGGCTAATTTGACACAAAATAAGAACAAATCTGTTGAAATCACACTGTGGATGTATTAGACTTTTGAATTGCGTTAGGAGTACACCTACAGTGATCTCCGAAAGTATTGGGACAGTGACCATTTTGTTGTTTTTTTGGCTCTGTATTCCAACACATTGGATTTGAAATAATACAACGACTATGAGATTGAAGTGCAGAGTGTCCGCTTTAATTTGAGGGTATTTTCATCCATATCGGGTGAACTGTTTAGAAATTACAGCACTTTTTGTGCATAATCCCCCATTTTAGGGAACCAAAAGTATTGGGACAAATTCAGTTATGTGTATAAAAGTAGTCAAAAGTTTAGTATTTTATCTCATATTCCTAAAACCCAATGATAACATCAAGCTTGTGACTCTACAAACATGTTGAAAGCATTTGCTGCTTGTTTTGGTTGTGTTTCAGATTATTTTGTGCCCAATAGAAATTAATAGTAAATAATGTGTAGTGTCTTTTTTGGAGTCACTTTTATTGTAAATAAGAATAGAATATGTTTCTAAACAGTTCTACTTTAATGTGGATGCTACCATGATTACGGATAGTCCTGAATTAATCGTGAATAATGATGAGTTAGAATGTTCCCATGTAACTTCCCATGTTATTGTAATGGGAAGAGGTTAGCATGTCTTGGGGGTATGATTTTTGTGCATCTGTAGCTTTCTCACTCATCATTATTAACGATTTATTCAGGACTATCCACAATCATGGTAGCATCCACATTAATGTAGAAGTGTTTAGAAACATATTCTATTCTTATTTACAATAAAAGTGACTCCTGTTACATCTGCGCCTGCCACACCCTCTACTGCTCATCCTGTGTCTCCCTAATCTGCCGCCACTCCCCCAGTGCGCGCTCTCTCTCTCTCTCTCTCTCTCTCCCTCCCTCTCTCTCTCTCTCCCCCTCTCTCTCTCTCCCTCTCCCTCCCTCTCTCTCTCTCTCTCTCTCTCTCTCTCTGTGTGTGTGTGTGTGATTGTGTGGGCGGAGACAGGTGTGCTGGAGGCAGAGCAGATCCCCACCAGCTGCAACCTGTTCGATAATCAAGACCTCTACAAATACTCTGTCATGCCACTTCCACGCTGCCAGATCGTAACCGCTGCTCATTCTGTCCGCTCTAACGCTGGTCCCTGTCTCCAGTTCCACAGCTCATCAGTCCTGCTACCCTGTCCTGGACCCAAGTTTTGAGGTAGTATGCAATTGGCATGCTGACTGCAGGAATGTCCACCAGAACTTTTAGAGAATTTGGCTGTACACCCCCCCCCCCCCCCCCCCCCCCTACTGGGTCCTTGGATTCCTCTCTGGACCTGCTTACCCAGCCCCAACTCCCTCGCTCCATCCTCAGCACCTGGCTCCCTGCAACCCTCCTGAGCTTTCCCTGTCCTGCACCCCATCTTCCCTCTGTTTATCAATAAATACCTTGGTTAATTTATCCCAGTCTCCTCGTCTGAGTCTGCTCTTGGGTTCACCTGCTCCGGCCGTGTAGCAACTCCAAAATGACACAATATATTATTTGAAAACAAAAAGGAGATCAGCACACTCTAGGAGCTCAGATACAACAATTTTATTACCAATGTTTTGACAGCCAAGCTGTCTTCTTCAGGGTGTAATGACAAACACTGTGGGTCACTAATTTATACACACTGAACAAAAATATGAACAAAACATGCAACGACTTTACTGAGTTACAGTTCATATAAGGAAATCAGTCAATTTAAATAAAGTCATTAGGACTTAATCTATGGATTTCACATGACTGGGCAGGGGCGCAGCCATGGGTGGGCCTGGGAGGGCATAGGGCAGCCAGGCCCAGCCAATCAGAACACATTTTTCCCCAAAAAAGGGCTTTATTACAGACAAAAATGCTCCTCAGTTTTATCAGCTTTTCTGGGTGACTGGTCTCAGATGATCCCGCAGGTAAAGAAGCCAGATGTGGAGGTCCTGGGCTGGCGTGGTTATACGTGGTCTGCGGTTGTGAGGCCAGCTGGATGTACAGCCAAATTCTCTAAAATGACGTTGGAGGCGGCTTATGGTAGAGAAATTAAAATTATATTATTTGGCAACAGTTCTGGTGGACATTCCTGCAGTCAGCATGCCAATTGCGCGCTACCTCAAAACTTGAGATATCTGTGGCATTGTGTTGTGTGACAAAACTGCACATTTTAGAGTGGCCTTTTATTGTCCCCAGTACAAGGTGTACCTGTGTAATGATCATGCTGTTTAATCAGCTTCATGTTGGTAGAATGGCGCTGGAGGGGATGGCTAACATTTTACGTGCTCCTAACCAACAGTTTTTTTGCGTTTTTTTTGACTGTGTGATAACGCTCTCGGAAGCCGATGTGAACAAGACCTTTAAACAGGTCAATATTCACAAAGCCACGGGGCCAGATGGATTACCAGGACCTGTACTCAAAGCATGCGTGGACCAACTGGCAAGTGTCTTCCCTGACATGTTCACCCTCTCCCTGACCGAGTCTATAATACTGACATGTTTCAAGCAGACCACCATAGTCCCTGTGCTCAAGGAAGCGAAGGTAACCTGCCTAAATGATTACTGCCCCGTAGCACTCATGTCGGTAGCCATGAAGTGCTATGAAAGGCTGGTCATGGCTCACATCAACAGCATCCTCGCGGATACCCTAGACCCACTCCAATTCGCATACCACCCTCGAACAGATCCACGGATGACGCAATCTCTATTGTACTCCACACTGCCCTTTCCCACTTGGATAAGAGGAATACCTACATGAGAATGTTGATAATTGACTACAGCTCAGCGTTCAACACCATAGTGCCCTCCAAGCTCATCACTAAGCTCAGGGCCCTGGGACTGAACACCTCCCTCTGCAACTGGATACTGGACTTCCTGATGGGCTGCCCCCAGGTGGTGAGTGTAGGCAACAACACATCCGCCACGCTGACCTTGAACACTGGGGCCCATCATGGGTGCGTGCTTAGTCCCCTCCTGTACTCTCTGTTCACCCAAACGCTGTCATTAAGTTTCCTGACGTCACAATGTGGTAGGCCTGGTCACCAACGACGATGAGACAGACTATAGGGAGGAAGTCAGTGACCTGGCAGTGTAGTGCCAGGACAACAACCTTTCTCTCACCGTCTGCAAGACAAAGGAGCTGATCATGGACTACAGGAAACGGAGGGCCGAGCACACCCCATCCACATCGGCGTGGCAGTAATGGAGCGTGTCGAGAGCTTCAAGTTGCTCTGTATCAACATCACTAAGGAACTAATGTGGTCCACACACATCAACAAAGTCATAAAGGCACGACAAAGCCTCTTCCCCCTCAGGAGGCTGAAAAGATTTGGCATGGGCCCTCAGATCCTCAAAAAGTTATATAGCTGCACCAATTGGGAGCATCTTCACTGGCTGCATCACTGCTTGATATGGTAACTGCTTGGTATCCGACCGCAAGGCGCTACAGAGGGTAGGCGTACGGCCCCGTACATCACTGGGGCTGAGCTTCCTGCCACCCAGGACCTCTATACCAGGTGGTGTCAGAGGAAGGCCCTAAAAATGTTCTAAGACTCCAGCCACCAAAGTCATATACTGTTCTCTCTGGACCGCACGGCAAGCGGCACATATCTGCATTATCATGTTGCCTAGTCACTTTACTCCTACCTACAGTACAATATACGTATATCAATTACCTTGTACACATCGACTCGGTACTGGTACCCCGTGTATATAGCCAAGTTATCGTTACTCATTGTGTATTTATTCCTTGTGTTTATTATCTTTCTATAAATGTTACATATCCCTGCATTGCTGGGAAGGGCCCGTAACTAAGAATTTCACTGTTACTCTACACCTGTTGTTTACGAAGCATGTGATTGTGGACTACAAGTAATGGAGGGTTCAACCATTGTCTCATTTTACCCCAAGGCAAAACATTTTATTATATTAGCCCACACAGTTACAAGAATGCACTTTCATGCTAGGTTTAGGACCTCATTTTGAAGCTTACAGAGATCCCAACTGATGTATAGAATAATCTTAAAATTATCTACTTTTGTTTAGACACAAGCATCATGAAACCTCTAACACAATAATTGCATTTAACTTGGTAAAAATCCGTTTTTTGGACCTAACTTGCTTACCACTTTTTCTATGTGGTTTCTTCTTTCACAGACTCCATGAAATTGTGACCTCTTCCTAAACATTTGGTCAAATTACAAGTTTTGTGTATGATGTCCTAAAAATAATGGTGGCTCAACTTACCCCTTTGGCTCAACTTAACCCACTCTCCCCTACTAGACTTTAGTTGAAAATCCAACTGCTTCAAAGACACAATGTAAACAATAATGAACTGGCATAGCTGTGATGAGCCTTCACACATTTAAACCAGCCCAAAGCCTGCCTTGACCTGCCAAAAAACTTCAAAAAGGCTGAACGGCCTGCGGCTCGAAAAGAGCAAGTGTTATTCTTCAATCTAATGTATTCTACATTTTCTTGTAAATCGTTAATGGGTTGACGGTTTGTGTATTTTCCAGGAGCTTGCTCGGTTGTCTTGCTAAAAAGAGATTAGGGCATTTTTCAGTTTATCATATATTGGCTCAAATGAGTTACTGTTTTTCGCTTCTCTCTGGAAAATTGTTTCTTTAAATAAATACTTATTAAACATTATTTCTGCGGCAATTTGCCATTATTGGGTATCTTAAATGTTATCATCGAATAGGCTGATACCTATGGATCTTGAGTCCATGAAATGGGGGAAGGCTGTACATTGCAATGTGAATGTTCAACACCCACAATAGGATGAATAGTGAGGTGATTTCCCACAGTTAAAGTTCCCTAATATGATGACGTTGACACTAATATTTATGTAAACTTTTTCGGTTGGTATCACTGAGTAGGCTGATACCCCATTTCATGGACCCAAGTTCTATATGTAAGCCTGTACAGTGCATATACAGTGCCTTCGGAAAGTATGCAGACCCCTTGACTTTTTCCACATTTAGATACATTACAGCCTTGTTCTAAAATTGATTAAAAACCTCTTAAGGATCCGACCCTTTTTTTCAATTTTGCCTAAAATGACATACCCAAATCTAACTGTCTGTAGCTCAGGACCTGAAGCAAGGATATTCATATTCTTGATACCATTTGAAAGGAAATGTGAAATGAATGTAGTTTGAATCACTTTCAATGGGTAACTTTTATTTTGAAGTCAAAACGCTTGTTTCACTATTGTTGATAGTCCTTAATGTGGCTAGCTTCACACAGGTCCACACACCGCTCGCTTTCTCCGGGAGGAAGAAAGCGCAGCCAGACTAATCGATTGCATGATATCCATAGAAATAGAGCTAACACTATTTAATTGTAATTAATAATATTTATATGGTCATATCCATGGTTATATCTGAGATAAGATGCCATGCCAAGCATGAAAAATCCAGTATAAAATAAACTCGTCCAACCCTGGTGTCAACCCTGTTTTTGTCCTCTATCCATCGTTTTTGGAATTGTCTATGCTCCCTGATTGTCTAGCTTTCATTTCGGTGGTTATTAACTAGCTGGACACAGTCAAGGAACTTTAGGAATGTAGATCCATTATAATTTCTACACAGTTTCGATTTGGCTTTAGTCATTTTAAAGAACACTCAACAAACATGCAACATGTAAAGTGTTGGGCCCATGTTTCATGAGCTGAAACAAAAGATCCCAGAAAGGTTCCATATTCACAAAACCTTATTTCTCTCAAATGTTGTGCACAAATTTGTTTACATCCCTGTTAGGTAGCATTTCTCCTTTGCCAAGATAATCCATCCACCTGACAGGTGTGGCATGTCAAGATGCTGATTAAACAGCATGATCATTACGCAGGTGCACATTGTGCTGGGGACAATAAAAGGCCGCTCTAAAATGTGCAGTTTTGTCACACAGCACAATGCCATAGATGTCTCAAGTTTTGAGGGAGCGTGCGATTGGCATGGTGACTGAAGGAATGTCCACCAGAGCTGTTGCCAGATAATGTAATGTTCATTTCTCTATCATAAGCCGCCTCCAACGTCGTTTTAGAGAATTTGGCAGTACCGGCCTCACAACCGCAGACCATGTGTACGGCGTCGTGTTGGCAAGCGGGTTTGCTGATGTCAACGTTGTGAACAGAGTGGTGGCAGTGGGGTCATCAGTTGCTTTCACTTTGCTAATCGAGACTATGCCCTGAAAAGAAAAAGCTAGAAACAAACTAAGCCTATTCGTCTAACAAAATGCAAGTAAAAAAACCAGCATATTTCAAACATCGTAAATGAATAGGTTTATGCTTTAAATACCTCAAAAGTGATCAGCCTCTGTGTTTTACAAACAACCCACTGGGCAAAAACTGTTTCAACAAAACACATTCAATGTGATGACGTTGAATCAACGTGGAAAAGTGATTGGATTTGCAAAAAGTCATAAAGTAAGGTCATTTCGTATTTTCGCTGCTGCTAGGGTCCCCCAAGCCCAAAAACTGATTTGGGGTTTCAATTTAATTGATAGTTAGGGTAGTAGAATGCACAACGCACAATTACGAAATGTGGTAGTGCATCAGCAGTTTTCCTTTTGTTTTGTCAGTCATTGACTGTCACTCAATTAGTAAGCCCATGTCAGCTAACATTTTATTGATTGCTCGGTAAGTTAGTCTAGCCAGATATCTAAACCTTACAGTAATCATGGCCTAATTACTGACCGGGCACACAAGGCATGAGCCCAGGGAGTCTGACCTCCAGCGGGCCCCTATTGATTTTGTTAGTGATTCTCACTCAGATATCATATGAACATGGCATAAGTCATGGCAGAATGTTTAGGATTGCAGGAAATTAGCTTTAAAACTGGAAAAACGTTCCCTCCATCCCATCGCAAAATGTGAAGAGGATGGCACAGTGTAGAATCGCATGAAATTCGTTTTTAAGCTGCCAAATCTTCTCTGTGCCCCATAGAAAAATTGGTAGAATTGCAGAAAATGTGCTTTAAACTGCAACATTTTCTCGACGCCCTATGGCAAAATGTGTGGAATTGCAAGAAATGTACTTTAAAGCTGCACATTTTTGCACAGTTTTGCTGCGAGGTGGACCCCCCCCCCAACCAAATCTCGCTTAGGGCCCTCAAAATGCTAGAAATACCCTGAATAAAGGCTTGTTTTTTCAAACAATAAGGCTGGTTTTATAAACAATTGTCAGGAGGCATGCTGGTGTTTCATTGACAGAATGTAAACCATTAAATGTGCATTAGAGTTAGTGGATAAAATAAGTGCTACAGTGATACTCCACACAGACGCATTGATCTCTTCAGTCAGCTGAGCAACTACCCACTAAACCTTTTTCTTTCTACAATTTATTTTAAAAACATTTTACTTTCAGCACCTTCAATACTCTGCAATTATAAATAAAGACATATAAAGGTTGTGGTGGTATAGAGTAGACTGCGAGGGGAATGCTAGTATTGGACTGTATGTGTGTCTAAAACACTCCATCAGTAGGCTAGGTCTTGTGTCTGATTCCTCCCAATTAGCCAGTTAATCATAGGGTTTCATAGGGTTTGACTATGAGTGAGTGGCTCTCAGCATTTTCATTATTAAACTCCTAGCTTTAGGGAGAGGTGCTAATGAGAATCAACTTCAGCTAATTCCAGTGTTTTCATTCTGGGTGAAATGGCCAGGGTTAGAGTAGTAGTTTGTCCTGGTGATTAATGCACTATAGCTCTCCCCTGCAGCCAGGTGCACTTCACTGACAGACCAGCAGGTGGTAGGGTTTCACAGGCACAGGCATGTTCTAATGTGGGGCATCATCATCAGAGGACCTCAGCTTTAATGGTTCTTGATCACAGCAGGTTGTTGGGACCTTAATTGGGGAGGACGGGCTCGAGGTAATGGCTTGAGCGGAATTAGTCGAATAGTATCAAATACATCAAGCACAGAGTTATTCTCGCTGTTCCAGCCATTATTATGAGCCGTCCTCCCATCAGCAGCCTCAACTGTTCTTGATGTACGCAGGGGCCGTCTCTGGCATTTCTAACACACCGGACCATTTCTTTCCTTGAGGCCTTGATACGGGCCCATTTCTTTCATTGAGGCCCCCACACGGGCCCATTTCTTTCCTTGAGGCCCCCATCATTTTGCGCAAAAGACAGGCTAAAATGCACCAGCCCAGTCAACCCCTGCATGTACCCTTCCTTTGTCACATATGAATACTTTGACTACTTTTAGAATTTATATCTTTTCAAGCCTCCTCAAACTACTGATTCTTTTTTGGAGACAATTCAGTGCCAAGAAAAAGTATATTTTATTTGCTAATTTAATTGCGAATGTCAGCATGAATGATGTCCCATATTGATGAGAGCGACGGCCTCTCTTGGTGAAGCATTGGGAGGTTGATACTGGATTAGCTTCGCTTGCTTTACAGCTGTCAGTTCCCCACTCAACACCCTTCTTCTCTTGTCCATCTCACACCTCTGACACATCCACCATCAATGGAATAGAAGAAAAGTTATATATACATTTTTTATTAATCTTATTGCCTTGTTGCCAATGTGTAACACTCCATTTCTTTCCTCACTCCTGAGCTCAGTTAACCGGGTAAGGTGGTTTTACAAACATGGCTGAAAAGCTGGGCGTAGTATCTCTGATGGTCTGGTGAGAAGTGAGTTCTGATAGTGGCCTGATTCCATGTCTCTTAGAACTGTGTGTGTGTTGATGTTGATAGGTGGGGTGCTGACCCACTGCTTTGGGATCATGGGGGGCATCCGAGCCTTACAAAGAGCCTCACTATCTGGGACTCCAATGTGTAACGCCAAAACACCCACCCAGATAACAATAGTAACACATTTCTCAATAATGAAGAGTAAAATCAGAGCAAATTGAAAAAGAAGCCTCTCACCAAAGAGATAGGTGACATCTGATGTTTGGAATGTTTGATTAGACTGTTGGAATTGAAGAACTACGGCAGGCAGAAGGTGACCCAGACCCTGACCTGGGTCACCTTCTGCCTGCCGTAGACCCTGACCTGGGTCACCTTCTGCCTGCCGTAGACCCTGACCTGGGTCACCTTCTGCCTGCCGTAGACCCTGACCTGGGTCACCTTCTGCCTGCCGTAGACCCTGACCTGGGTCACCTTCTGCCTGCCGTAGACCCTGACCTGGGTCACCTTCTGCCTGCCGTAGACCCTGACCTGGGTCACCTTCTGCCTGCCGTAGACCCTGACCTGGGTCACCTTCTGCCTGCCGTAGACCCTGACCTGGGCCACCTTCTGCCTGCCGTAGACCCTGACCTGGGTCACCTTCTGCCTGCCGTAGACCCTGACCTGGGTCACCTTCTGCCTGCCGTAGACCCTGACCTGGGCCACCTTCTGCCTGCCGTAGACCCTGACCTGGGTCACCTTCTGCCTGCCGTAGACCCTGACCTGGGTCACCTTCTGCCTGCCGTAGTTCTTCAATGTTCCATTCTTAGAATTTACGCATTCTAATTCTATGGCCATGTCTAACAACCACTGTACCGCGACAATCTAATTCCAATGGGCATTAGTGCATGCAAAGCAACTATACTGGACACCATAACCCTATAGTGAGGACTGCAAAAAATGATAGTGTGATTAGGTTAGGTATACCATTTTAGTGACGTTAATCTGCTGGTCCTGACTGTGTTGGACTCTTACCCATAAAACCATGCCTCCCCTCTTTTTAGCATTGTAGGCTTCACATAGCCTTCCAACGCCAGCTGTTTTGCTCAGTTTCGTCTGTTTGTAGTTCAGCTTTTATGACCATCCCTATACTGTTGTTACTGTGAGAAGTGAGATGGTGGCCATAGCTGGTAGTTTTCCCTCTTTTTTTTGGGAAGATGGATGCCTTTTTCTGGGTAATTAGTAGGCAGTCATCATTAGAACAATTTTCAGCCAATCCCATTGTCCCTGAGGTTACACATCTAGCCAATCACTCTAATTGCACAGTTCAGACTTATCTAGATGACATCTATTGACTTTGTCAATTAATTTAAACTGTGAAATTGAGTGGGTTTTCTATCATCAGACAAAGGAGAGTAAATGCACCCCATTCCAGTCTTCCTAACCTAACAGATCTGACTGTGTTGTCAGATTCTGGCCAGAAGGGGGCAGTAGTTGCCCACCCAGGACAAGTCATGTCATATATTCCCCTCGTATTTATGTCCTTTATCTATATGTTGTTATCACAGGAGGCTGCTGAGGGAAGAATAGCTCATAATAATGGTCGGAACGGCATCAAACATCTGCAAACCAGGTGTCTGATGTATTTGATACCATTCCACTGATTCCGCTCCAGTCATTACCACAAGCCCATATTTTTTTATTTAACCTTTAACTAGGCAAGTCAGTTAAAAACAAATTCTTATTTTACAATGACAGTCTACCCTGGCCAAACCCTCGCCTAACCCGGACGACACTCGGCCATTTGTGCGCCGCCCTATGGGACTCGCGATTATGGCCGGTTGTGATCGACCCAGGGTCTGTAGTGACGCCTCTAGCACGGAGATGCAGTGTCTTAGACCGCTGCGCCAGTCTGGAGCCTTCGAAGGTTTAGGTACCACCAACCTCCTGTGGTCTTTATGCAGGAGTATACTGCTCTTTCAAGTCTCACTGAGCATTACGGAACAGTATCCAACCATATTCAGGTGGAGGGAACATTTGTTACTGTCATTCTCGTGAAAGAAAGTGAGAGATACTTATGGTGCATAAGATGACAGACAGAACCCTAGCCATTAACATATAAACATTCTCCTATTGTCTCCCTGATTTGTAGAAAAAACGATTGTGTGGTAAAAGGCTCATATAGGTTTGCTGTGAGAAAGACAAATGAATAGGGGAGGTGGGATGGGATTATGTCTCAACTGCAGCACTGTTGGCAGACTAATGTCACACTTTTTACTGTTTTTTTCAATTGTTTAAGCACAATTTTGAAAACAGGGCCCGGTTTGTCAAAACACTACACACAATTAGCACAACCCTACACCAAAGTAGCACAACACTTCAGATCATTTGCAAAATGGAACACGTGTCAAAACTATACACAACTTCATAAAAACAATATTTTGTTACCATACGAAACACACACATTTCATATGACTTCAATCTTTTTGAACTAGTTACACACTGCTGTTGCTAACCTAAAACACTTTTAGCAAGTCTAATTGTCAGTGATTAGAGTACTGTAAATGAAGTACACAGAGAAAGTGCAACTATACAAACATTACACAAGACCAATGCTGCAGACTGAGGAAAATATCATTTATTTCTCTCCATATACCCAAATCAGTCAACATGGAGAATCACAACAAAACATGTCCCAGTTTTCATGCTACTACAGTAGTGTGCATAACACTGTTAGCTCAGCAAACAGACAAACAAACATAAAATACTGTATCCAGTACAGGTTACAATTACAGTAAATGACAAAACATAAAAAATAATCTGAAAAAAACAGACAATATTGTACAGAAAATACTACAGTAAACATACTATACATTATCTCTTCGCCTAGCTGGATCTGGCCAGAGAATTTCATCAACATCACAAGCAATATCCTCATTAGCAAGACAACACGGGAAGAACCGTCTTGAATGTCGAATCCATCCTTGCACAGCTGCGGCGTCGACTTGGTCACAGGCGTCCTCTATGGCCTGAATGAGGAGTACCTGAGCCTGGGGCTGGAGATTGTAAACCGTCCACCGCCATGCTGAGAAAAACTCTTCCATAGGGTTTAGAAACGGAGAGTATGGTGGAAGGTGTAGTACTGTCAACTGTGGATGGTGTTGAAACCAGTTCTGGACCAAAGCAGAGCGGTGGAATGACACATTGTCCCAGATGACAGTGTATTGCATCTGGTGCATTTCATTACCTGCTGTGACGATGTGGTGCAATCGGTCCAAAAACGCGAGAATGTGAGGTGTGTTGTAAGGGCCCATTTTGGCATGACGGAGGAGAACCCCATGCTGTGAAATGGCAGCACAAAGGGTGATGTTACCCCCACGTTGCCCTGGGACATTGATTATAGCCCTGTGGCCAATGATATTTCTGCCTCTCCTTCTTGCTTTTGTGAGGTTGAACCCTGCCTCATCAATACATATGAATTCATGCAGGATTTCCTCAGCATCCATCTGCAAAACTCCCTGAAATACAGTGAAAGACAGTCAATGTAAAAAAGTCATGTGTACAGTATGCAACATCACAGTGCTAAAGTGAACATACTCATGCCGCAGCCGTTTGACCCTCTCTGAATTCCGTTCAAAAGGCACTCGATAAAGTTGTTTCATTTGAACCTGATGTCTTTTCAGGATGCGTGCCAGTGTTGACTGAGAGACCTGATGGACATTATTGAAAATGGCATGGTCACCGATAATGTTGGCTTGTAGTTCTCTGAGCCTGATAGCATTGTTGGCCAAAACCATGTTTATTATCTCCCTCTTGTTCTTGCATGAATATGGGCCCCCTTCCTCCTTGTCGTTCCCGACCCTCAATCCTATGTAGAGAATAATACATGTAACTTACTGTACAATGTCACAGGAAGGGGTATCACAAGTGCTGATATGGTGCATACAATAAGCGGCTGATTACTCTAACTGTAGACAGATCTTTTACCTGTTTTCCTGTCAAAAAGTCCTTATGACAGATGCCACTGTATATCTGCTACGATTTGGCTGAACTCTGTCCAGCCTCCCTCAGCATCAATCTGTGGTTCACAACATGGTCCACTAGTGTTGCACGAATGTCATTTGATAAGTTTGGTCCTCTTCTTCTTTGTGCACCTTCTCCTCCTGCTTCAGGTCTTCCTCGACCTCTGGCTCGGCCTCTGCCTCTTCCTCTACCTCTATCTCCTTCTCCTCCTCTGTGTACTCCTCCTCTCACCCTCACTCTTCTTCTGACTCCTTCCATTTTGGTTGAAGGCAGGTGAACCTACCTGCTGCATTTTTATAGTGCTTAAACCTGATTGGTGTGTCTACAATTTAGCAATCATGTGTTTGTGCACCTGATGGCTGTGTTTAACAGATTGGCTCATAGGTGTGGTCATTTGACAGTCAGTGCTTTGGAATTGCAAGGAAGTGACATCATGATATACTTCTGTGTCTGATGTATACAAGTGTATTTAGTGTTTTGCAAATCAGTGTGTGTAATGTTTTGCAAATAGTGTGAAGCTGACAATGTGCTTACAGTTGTGCAAATCTAGCCTTGTGTTTTGCTCCTTGAGTGTAAGGTTTTGCTAATTGTGGGAAAAGATACATTTTAGTGTGTAAGCAATCGTAAAAAACTGTAATATAGCATGGCCATACAGAATCCCCTGAGTGTGCTCTCAGCTGACCTACTGCTCAATTGATTCTGGAGCTGTGGTGTGTGTGTGTGTGTGTGTGTGTGTGTGTGTGTGTGTGTGTGTGTGTGTGTGTGTGTGTGTGTGTGTGTGTGTGTGTGTGTGTGTGTGTGTGTGTGTGTGTGTGTGTGTGTGTGTGTGTGTGTGTCCAGCAGTTACTGTCTCTACTGTCTGTTTTCTGACACACAGCCAGTCTGGGGAGATAACCATACAAAAGCAATCACTGAATTACCAGCATCTTAACATTTTCTACTGCTCAGGCAATTATCTCCTGTCTCCTGATACAAAGCAATGCAGACACACACACACACACACACACACACACACACACACACACACACACACACACACACACACACACACACACACACACACACACACCACACACACACACACACACACACACACACACACACACACACACCGCTTAATCTGTGATGCCAGTGTTCTGCAGTGAAAATGATTGCTTTTAGGTTAGTGGGTCCTGGGAGATGTGTTAAATATGTTAATACAGCTGTAAGGAAGATCAGAGGCTCAGAGAGACTCCGAGCAATTTCACTGTTCAGACCATGGCCAAGAAGAGGGATACCCCCAGAAACCCCATAACCCCTCGCCCCTTCCCCAAATACACATACAGTACATCAAGCCGCTCACCCCCAGCCCCTCACCCCCAGAGACTTACAGGGTTTGTAACTCAGTCCTGTTCCCTGACTAGACACCTGAGAGCGCAGCAGTCCCCCTAGGGCCTAGCTTACCTCTATCTTAGTGGATGCTACTAGAAGGGTCTTGTTTTACAAGCACCTGGCTGGGTAAAATGCTGATATAGAGTATCACTAGGTAAAGACAGTACAGACAGACCATAGGCAGCACAGGACAGGATTTATCTTCATAATGATGTTGGAGTTAAAACAGTTGTAATAGCGGTTAGGAAAGCTTTGTCAGGTGTTATTTATGAGATGAATTTAATCAGGTTTAATTGATGCATGAATATTTAACTGTTTACCTCTAACCCGCTGTGGTGTAGCAGCCTCCAGGGATAGAGGGATCAGTAGGGTAGAGTCAACCTGATCAATGTTTTAAACTCTTAAAACAATGTTTCGGCAAAAATGTCTGAAAATATCTGAATTATTTAATGACCGTAATATCTAATCAGACTTTTAGATTAGCTGTTTAATATCACATAATTATCCTCATGATACCGATAGGGGTTTTCAGGCAGTACATGAGTGTATCCATATGGTTTGGTTCTGTACAGTGCATAGTGTTACATCTAAGCCTAATCACCACATGGTATTCCCTTTGTATATCAAATCAAATCAAACTTTATTTGCCACATGCGCCGACTACAACAAGTGTAGACCTTACCGTGAAATGCTTACTTACAAGCCCTTAACCAACAGTGCAGTTCAAAAAGAGTTAAGAAAATATTTACCAATATAAAAAAGAAAAAATTATAAAAAGTAACACAATAACATAACAATTACCAGGCTATATATAGGGGGTACCGGTACCAAGTCAGTGTGCGGGGCTACAGATTAGTTGAGGTAATTTGTATATGTAGGTAGGGGTGAAGTGACTATGCATAGATAATAAACAGCGAGTAAGGAGCCTGTTGGTCCTAGACTTGGCACGCCGGTACCACTTGACAATTTTATGGTCTTTCCTCTGACACAGCCTATTATATAGGTCCTGGATGGCAGGAAGCTTGGCCCCAGTGATGTACTGGGCCGTACGCACTTCCCTCTGTAGCGCCTTATGGTCAGCTGCCGAGCAGTTGCCATACCAGGCGGTGATGCAACCAGTCAGGATGTTCTCGATGGTGCAGCTGTAGAACTTTTTGAGGATGTGGGGACCCATGCCAAATCTTTTCAGTCTCCTGAGGGGAAAAAGGTTTTGTCGAGCCCTCTTCACAACTGTCTTGGTGTGTTTGGACCATGATAGTTCGTTGGTGATGTGGACACCAAGGAACTTAAAACTCTCGACCCGCTCCACTACAGCCCCTGTTAATGGGGGCCTGTTCGGCCCGCCTTTTCCTGTAGTCCACGATCAGCTCCTTTGACTTGCTCACATTGAGGGAGATATTGGTTGTGCTGGCACCACACTGCCAGTTCTCTGACCTCCTCCCTATAGGCTGTCTCATCGTTGTCAGTGATCAGGCCTACCACTGTTGTGTCGTCACAAACTTAATGATGATGTTGGAGTCGTGTTTGGCCATGCAGTCGTGGGTGAACAGGGAGTACAGGAGGGGACTACACACACACCCTTGAGGCGCCCCAGTGTTGAGGATCAACGTGGCAGATGTGTTGTTGCCTACCCTTACCACATGGGAGCAGCCAATCAGGAAGTCCAGTATCCAGTTGCAGAGGGAGGTGTTTAGTCCCAGAGTCCTTAACTTAGTGATGAGCTTCGTGGGCACTATGGTGTTGAACGCTGAGCTGTAGTCAATGAAAAGCATTCTCACATAGGTGTTCCTTTTGCCCGGTTGGGAATGGGTAGTGTGGAGTGAGATTGAGATTGCGTCAGCTGTGGATCTGTTGGGGCAGTATGCGAATTAGAGTGGGTCTAGGGTACCCAGGAGGATGCTGTTGATGTTAACCATGACCAGCCTTTCAAAACACTTCATGGCTACTGATGTGAGTGGTATGGGGCGGTAATCATTGAGACAGGTTATCTTCACTTCCTTGGACACAGGAACTATGGTGGTCTACTTGAAACATGTAGGTATTACAGACTGTCAGTGAAGACAATTGTCAGTTGGTCCGCACATGCTTTGAGTACACGTCCTGGTAATCCGTCTGGCCCCGAAGCTTTGTGAATGCTGACCTGTTTAAAGGTCTTGCAAACATCGGCTACCGAGAGCGTTATCACACTGTCATCAGAACAGCTGGTGCTCTCGTGCACGCTTCAGTGTTGCTTGCCTTAAAGCGAGCATAAAAAGCATTTAGCTCGTCTGGAAGGCTCGCATCACTGGGCAGCTTGCGTCTGGGTTTCCATTTGTAGTCCGTAATAGTTTTCATGCCCTGCCACATCCGATGAGCGTCAGAGCCAGTGTAGTAGGATATGTACAGTTGAAGTCAGAAATGTACATACACTTAGGTTGGAGTCATAAAAAAAAATTAAAACTCGTGTTTCAACCACTCCACAAATTTCTTGTTAACAAACTATAGTTTTGGCAAGTTGGTTAGGACATCTACCTTGTGCATGACACAAGTAAGTTTTCCAACAATTGTTTACAGACAGATTATTTCACTTATAATTAACTGTATCACAATTCCAGTGGGTCAGAAGTTTACATACACTAAGTTGACTGTGTCTTTAAATAGCTTGGTAAATTCCAGAAAAGTATGTCATGGCTTTAGAAGCTTCTGATAGGCTAATTGACATAATTTGAGTCAATTGGAGGTGAACCTCTTTGCTTGACATCATGGGAAAATCAAAAGAAATCAGCCAAGACCTCAGAAAAACAATTGTAGACCTCCACAAGTCTGGTTCAACCTTGGGAGCAATTTCCAAACACCTGAAGGTACCATGTTTATCTGTACAAACAATTGTATGCAAGTGTAAACAACATTGGACCACGCAGCCATCATACCGCTCAGGAAGGAGACGCGTTCTGTCTCCTAGAGATGAACGTACTTTGTTGCGAAAAGTGCAAATCAATCCCAGAACAACAGCAAAGGACCTTGTGAAGATGCTGGAGGAAACAGGTACAAAAGTATCTTTATCCACAGTAAAACGAGTCCTATATTGACATAACCTGAAAGGCTGCTCAGCAAGGAAGAAGCCACTGCTCCAAAACCGCCATAAAAAAGCCAGACTATGGTTTGCAGCTCCACATGGGGACAAAGATCGTACTTTTTGGAGAAATGTCCTCTGGTCTGATGAAACAAAAATAGAACTGTTTGGACATAATGACCATCGTTATGTTTGGAGGAAAAAGGGGGAGGCCGAAGAACACCATCCCAACCATGAAGCATGGGGTGGCAGCATCATGTTGTGGGGGTGCTTTGCTGCAGGAGGGACTGGTGCACTTCACAAATTAGAGGTCATCATGAGGTAGGAAAATTATGTGGATATATTGAAGCAACATCTCAAGACATCAGTCAGGAAGTTAAAGCTTGGTCGCAAATGGGTCTTCCAAAGGACAATGACCCCAAGCAGACTTCCAAAGTTGTGACAAAATGGCTTAAGGACAACAAAGTCAAGGTATTGGAGTGGCCATCACAAAGCCCTGACCTATAGAAAATGTGTGGGCAGAACTGAAAAAGCGTGTGTGAGCAAGGAGGCCTACAAACCTGACTCAGTTACACTAGCTCTGTCAGGAGGAATGGGCCAAAATTCACCCAACTTTTTGTGGGAAGCTTGTGGAAGGCTACCCGAAACGTTTTACCCAAGTTAGACAATTTAAAGGCAATGCTACCAAATACTAATTGAGTGTATGTAAACTTCTGACCCACTGGGAATGTGATGAAATAAATTAAAGCTGAAATAAATCATTCTATCTACTATTATTCTGACATTTCACATTCTTAAAATAAAGTGGTGATCCTAACTGACCTAAGACAGGGACTTTTTACTAGAATTAAATGTCAGGAATTGTGAAAAACTGAGTTTAAATCTATTTGGCTAAGGTGTATGTCCGACTTCAACTGTACGTACGGTCACTGTGTGGACGTCGTCGTCGATGCACTTATTGATGAAGCCGATTACTGAGGTGGTTTACCCCTCAATGCCATTGGATGAATTCCGGAACATTTTCCAGTCTGTGCTGGCAAAACAGTCCTATAGCGTAACATCCACTCAATCTGACAACTTCCATATTGAGCGAGTCACTGGTAGGTCCTGCTTTAGCTTTTGCTTGGATCGAATTATGGTCAGATTTGCCAAATAGAGGATGGGGGAGAACTTTGTACGCATCTCTGTGTGTGGAGTAAAGGTGGTCTAGAGATTTCTTTCCTCTGGTTGCACATGTGACATGCTGGTAAAAATTTGCTAAAACTGATTTAAGTTTGCCTGCATTAAAGTCCCTGCCCACTAGGAGCGCCGCTTCTGAATGAGCATTTTCTTATTTGCTTGTGGCCTTATAGAGTTGGTTGAGAGCGGTCTTAGTGCCAGCATCGGTCTGTGTTGCTAAATATACAGCTACGAATAATATACAGTGGGGGAAAAAAGTATTTGATCCCCTGCTGATTTTATACGTTTGCCCACTTACAAAGAAATTATCAGTCTATAATTTTAATAGTAGGTTCATTTGAGCAGTGAGAGACAGAATAACAACAAAAAAATCCTGAAAAACGCATGTCAAAAATGTTATAAAATGATTTGCATTTTAATGAGGGAAATAAGTATTTGACCCCTCTGCAAAACATGACTTAGTACTTGGTGGCAAAACCCTTGTTGGCAATCACAGAGGTCAGACGTTTCTTGTAGTTGGCCACCAGGTTTGCACACATCTCAGGAGGGATTTTGTCATTAAGGTTTCGAGGCTGATGTTTGGCAACTCGAACCTTCAGCTTCCTCCACAGGTTTTCTATGGGATTAAGGTCTGGAGACTGGCTAGGCCACTCCAGGACCTTAATGTGCTTCTTCTTGAGCCACTCCTTTGTTGCCTTGGCCGTGTGTTTTGGGTCATTGTCATACTGGAATACCCATCCACGACCAATTTTCAATGCCCTGGCTGAGGGAAGGAGGTTCTCACCCAAGATTTGACAGTACATGGCCCCGTCAAATGATGCGGTGAAGTTGTCCTGTCCCCTTAGCAGAAAAACACCCCCAAAGCATAATGTTTCCACCTCCATGTTTGACGGTGCAGATGGTGTTCTTGGGGTCATAGGCAGAATTCCTCCTCTTCCAAACACGGCGAGTTGAGTTGATGTCAAAGAGCTCCATTTTCGTCTCATCTGACCACAACACATTCACCAGTTGTCCTCTGAGTCATTCAGATGTTCATTGGCAAACTTCAGACGGGCATGTATATGTATTCTTGAGCAGGGGGACCTTGGGGGCGCTGCAGGATTTCACTCCTTCACAGCGTTGTGTGTTACCAATTGTTTTCTTGGTGACTATGGTCCCAGCTGCCTTGAGATCATTGACAAGATCCTCCCGTGTAGTTCTGGGCTGATTCCTCACCGTTCTCATGATCATTGCAACTCCACGAGGTGAGATCTTGCATGGAGCCCCAGGCCGAGGGATATTGACAGTTCTTTTGTGTTTCTTCCATTTGCGAATAATCGCACCAACTGTTGTCACCTTCTCACCAAGCTGCTTGGCGATGGTCTTGTAGCCCATTCCAGCCTTGTGTAGGTCTACAATCTTGTCCCTGACATCCTTGGAGAGCTCTTTGGTCTTGGCCATGTGGAGAGTTTGGAATCTGATTGATTGATTGCTTCTGTGGACAGGTGTCTTTTATACAGGTAACAAGCTGAGATTAGGAGCACTCCCTTTAAGAGTGTGTTCCTAATCTCAGCTCGTTACCTGTATAAAAGACACCTGGGAGCCAGAAATCTTTCTGATTGAGAGGGGGTCAAATATTTATTTCCCTCATTAAAATGCAAATCAATTAATAACATTTTTGACATGCGGTTTTCTGGATTTTTTTGTTGTTATTCTGTCTCTCACTGTTCAAATAAACCTACCATTAAAATTATAGACTGATCCTTTCTTTGTCAGTGGGCAAACGTACAAAATCAGCAGGGGATCAAATACTTTTTTCCCCCACTGTAGATGAGAACTCTTGGTAGATAGTGTGGTCTACAGCTTATCATAAGGTACTCTACCTCAGGCGAGCAATACCTCGAGAGTTCTTTAATATTAGACATTGCGCACCAGCTGTTATTGACAAAAAGACACACCTCGACCCCTCGTCTTACCAGACGTAGCTTCTTCTCTGTTCTGCCGGTGCATGGAAAATCCCCTCCGCTCTATATTATCTGTGTCGTCGTTCAGCCACGACTCGGTGAAACATAAGGTATTACAGTTTTTAATGTCCCATTGGTAGGATAATCGTAGTTGTAGGTCAGTACCCCCCCCCCCCCCCTCCCAAAGGTGCGGATTCCAAACGCACAACCTTAAACAAAAACAAAAACAAAAAAACAGGGATGGTTAGGGTGGGTGTCTAATGTCGGTGGCGGCTCTGGTGCAGGACGAAGAACCTTCACATCCCGCGGATCCTCCTGCATCGGAGGCGGTTCTGATGCGGGACGAAGAACCCTCACATCCTGCTTATCCGCCAGCAGAGGAGGCTGCTCCGGTTCGGGGCATAGTCCCCGCTCCGCCAGCTGATCCCTCTGCTTTCGTGTCACCGGACCGTGGATCATCGGCGGAGACTCTGGACCAGATAATCTTGTTTCTCATGGTCTGAGAGACCTTTTGGTGCCTTTTGGCAAACTCCAAGCAGGCTGTCATGTGCCTTTTACTGAGGAGTGGCTTCCGTCTGGCCACTCTAGCATAAAGGCCTGATTAGTGGAGTGCTGCAGAGATGGCTGGGTTTTGGGAAGTTTTTCCCATCTCCACAGAGGAACTCTGGAGCTCTGTCAGAGTGACCATCAGGTTCTTGGTCACCTCCCTAACCAATGCCCTTCTCCCCCAATTGCTCAGTTTGGCTGGGCGGCCAGCTCTAGGAGGAGGGTTGGTGGTTCCGAACTTTTTCCATTTAAGAATGATGGAGGCCACTGTGTTCTCAGGGACCTTCAATGCAGCAGACATTTTTTGGTACCCTTCCCCAGATCTGTGCCTCGACACAATCCTGTCTCGGCGCTCTACAGACAATTCCTTTGACCTCATGGCTTGGTTTGTGCACTGACATGCACTGTCAACTGTGGAACCTTATATAGACAGTTGTGTGCCTTTCCAAATCATGTCCAATCAATTGAATTTACCACAGGTGGACTCCAATCAAGTTGTAGAAACATCTCAAGGATGATCAATAGAAACAGGATGCACGTGAGCTCAACAGGAAAGGGTCTATGTAACAACTGTCTTCAAAAATGGACCAAGGCGCAGCGGGAATGTGGATACTCATAGTTTTTTTAATAAACTTAAGTAAAGCATCCACAGGCAAAAACAATAAACGATACTCACGAAGAAAGGAACTGTTTTGCAGGCACACAACATGCAGTGCAAAAACAACTACCCACAACCCCAAAGAAAAACACACACTACTATATAGGACTCCCAATCAAAGCAACTCAACACACCTGCCTTCAATTGGGAGTCCAATCACCCACACAACATTTAACAAACACAAACCCCCTGCCACATCCTGACCAAAACTAACACAATTACGCCCTCTGCTGGTCAAGACGTGACAGTACCCCCCCCCCTCAAGAAAAAACAAACCCCCAAACAAAAAAATATCCCCCTAAACAATAAGGGAGGGAAGGGAGAGTGGCTGCCGTCACCGACGGCACTGTGCTACACCCTCCCTCCCCAACCCACCTATCCTGGAGGTGGCTCAGGTGCAGGACGTGGACCTCGCTCCACCTTCAGCGTCGCCCACTTCGGTGGCGCCGATAGCTGCCCCGGGCAGACGGGCCACTCGGGCTGACCCTGGCAGACGGACCACTCTGGCTGGGCCGGAAGACATGCGGGCCACGGGCTGGGCCGGAGGACAGGCGGGCCACTCGGGCTGGGCCGGAGGACAGGCGGGCCACTCGGGCTGGGCCGGAGGACAGGCGGGCCTCTCGAGCTGGGCCGGAGGACAGGCGGGCCTCTCGGGCTGGGCCGGAGGACAGGCGGGCCTCTCGGGCTGGGCCGGAGGACAGGCGGGCCTCTCGGGCTGGGCCGGAGGACAGGCGGGCCTCTCGGGCTGGGCCGGAGGACAGGCGGGCCTCTCGGGCTGGGCCGGAGGACAGGCGGGCCTCTCGGGCTGGGCCGGAGGACAGGCGGGCCACTCGGGCTGGGCCGGAGGACAGGCGGGCCACTCGGGCTGGACCGGAGGACAAGCGGGGCACCCTGGCAGATCCGGGCAGGCGGGCCACTCTGGCAGCTCCGGGCAGTCGGGCCACTCTGGCAGCTCCGGGCAGTCGGGCCACTCTGGCAGCTCCGGGCAGTCGGGCCACTCTGGCAGCTCCTGACTAGCGGGCGGCTCTGGCGACTCTTGACTGGCGGGCGGCTCTGGCGACTCTTGACTGGCGGGCGGCTCTGGCGACTCTTGACTGGCGGGCCGCTCTGGCGACTCTTGACTGGCGGGCAGCTCTGGAGACTCTTGACTGGCGGGCAGCTCTGGCGACTCTTGACTGGCGGGCAGCTCTGGCGACTCTTGACTGGCGGGCAGCTCTGGCGACTCTTGACTGGCGGGCAGCTCTGGTGACTCTTGACTGGCGGGCAGCTCTGGCGACTCTTGACTGGCGGGCAGCTCTGGCGACTCCTGACTGGCGAGGCTGGGCTGACGCACTAGACGCCTGATGCGTGGGGCTGGTACTGGACGTGCCAGCCTGGAGACACGCACCTCCATGCTAGTGTGTATAGCGGGAAACACCGGACCCTCGAGGCGCACTGGCGGTCTTGAGCGCAGGGTTGGCATCACCCCTTCCGGCTCGATGCTCACCTCACCCTGGCACATGCGGGGCGCTGGTACAGGGCGGACTGGCCTGTGCGTATGTATAGGCGAGATGGTGCGTACCTCAGCGTAACATGGCGCCCTCCACCTCATACGCACCTCCCTGTAATCACGGGTAGCTGGCTTACGGCTCTTCCTTGACCTGGCCAAACTACCCGTGTGCCCCCCAAAAAAATGTATTGGGGGTGCCTCTCCGGCTTCCTCGCCAGCCGTGTTCCAGCATAACGTTCGCTCCCTTTACCTGCTGCCTCCGCTCTCCTGGCTGCCTCCACCTGTTTGTTGCGCTCTCTCTCCTCATAGAATCGCCTCTCCGCTCTCGCAGCTTCAATCTCCCACTGTGGGAGGCGATAATCCCCAGCCTGAGTCCATGGTCCCTCTCCGTCCAGGATTTGTTCCCACGTCCATTGGTCCATCATGTTGTACTCCTGTGGCTCCTTCCTCTTCCGCTGCTTGGTCCTTTTGTGGTGGGTAGTTCTGTAACAGCTGTCTTCAAAAATGGACCAAGGCGCAGCGGGAATGTGGATACTCATAGTTTTTTTAATAAACTTAAGTAAAGCATCCACAGGCAAAAACAATAAACGATACTCACGAAGACAGGAACAGTTTTGCAGGCACACAACATGCAGTGCAAAAACAACTACCCACAACCCCAAAGAAAAACACACACTACTATATAGGACTCCCAATCAAAGGCAACTCAACACACCTGCCTTCAATTGGAAGTCCAATCACTCACACAACATTTAACAAACACAAACCGCCTGCCACATCCTGACCAAAACTAACACAATTACGCCCTCTGCTGGTCAGGACGTGACAGTCTAAGATATCTAAATAAGCTTTTTTAAATGTTTTATCTAAAAACCTTTGTCATTATGAGGTACTGTGTGTACACTGATGACGAAAAAATTCACTCAATCAGTTTTAGAATAAGCCTGTATCGTAACAAAATGTGGAAAAAGGGAAGGGGTCTGAATTCTTTCCGAATGCACTTTATGCATATGTTGGTCACAGATACCTTCAAAGAAATGTTGGGGCGTGGATCAGAAAACCAGTCAGTATCTGGTGTGACCACCATTTGCTTCATGCAGTACGACACATCTCCTTCTCAAAGAGTTTATCAGGCTGTTGATTGTGGCCTGTGGAATTTTGTCCCACTTCTCTTAAATGGCTGTGCGAAGTTTCTGGATATTGGCAGGAACTGGAACACGTTGTCCAAACATACTCAATGGGTGACATGTCTGGTGAGTATGCAGGCCATGGAAGAACTGGGTCATTTTCAGCTGTACATATCCTTGCTACATGGGGCCATGCATTATTATGCTGAAACAAGAGGTGATGGTGGTCGATGAATGAAATGACAATGGGCCTCAGGGTTTCGTCATGGTATTTCTGTACATTCAAATTAACATTAATAAAATAGAATTGTGTTCGTTGTCAGTAGCTTATGCCTGCCCATACCATAACCCCACTGCCACCATGGGGCACTCCATTCAACAACGTTTACATCAGAAAACCGCTCGCCCTCACACCGCAATACACGATATGTGCCATTTGCCCGTTACAGTTGAAACTGTGATTAATCCGTGAAGAGAACACTTCTCTAGCGTGCCAATGGCCACCCAATGTAAGCATTTGCCCACTGAAGTTGGTTAAGAAGCTGAACTGCAGTGAGGTCAAGACCCTGGTGAGACTGTTTCTGACAGTTTGTGCAATTATTTGGTTGTATAAACCCACAGTTTCATCAGCTGTCCGGGTGGCTGGTCTCAGACGATACCGCAGGTGATGAAGCCAGATGTGGAGGTCCTGGGCTGGCGTGGTTTCACGTGGTCTGTGGTTGTGAGGTGGTTTAGACGTACTGCCAATTTCTCTAAAATTACATTGGAGGTGGCTTATGGAAGAGAAATTAACATTCAATTTTCTGGCAACAGCTCTGGTGGACATTCCTGAAGTCAGTATGCCAATTGCACGCTCCCTCAAAACTTGAGACATCTGTGACATTGTGTTGTGTTAAAAAAACTGCACATTTTAGAGTGGCCTTTTATTGTCCCGAGCATAAGGTGCACCTGTGTAATGATCCTGCTGTTTAATCAAATTCTTGATATGCCACACCTGTCAGGTGAATGAAGCAACATATGATGAGTGAAAAGAGTTTGTGCAAAAAGGGTCAACGCAGGTAATCCGGGTAACTAGTTGGTTAACTACTGTATTTAGCAGTCTTATGGCATGGGTGTAGAAGCTGTTCAGCATCCTGTTGGTTCCAGACTTGGTGCATTGGTACCGCTTGCCGTGCAGTAGCAGAGAGAACAGTGTATGACTTGGGTGGCATTGACAATTTTTAGGGCCTTCCTCTGACACCGCCTGGTATATAGAGGTCAAGGATGGCAGGGAGCTCAGCCCCAGTGATGTAGTGGGCCGCACGCACTGCCCTCTGTTACGTCTTGCGGTCGGATACCAAGCAGATGCCATAGCAAGCAGTGATGCAGCCAGTCAACCACAGGAGGTTGGTGGCACCTTAATTGGGGAGGACAGGCTTATGGTAATGGCTGAAGCGGAATAGGTGGAATGGTATCAAATCCATCAAACCCATGGTTTCCATGCGTTTTATGCCAATCCATTTACTCCGTTCCAGCCATTATTATGAGCCGTCCTCCCTAAGCGGCCTCCACTGCAGTGAACATGCTCTCAATGGTGCAGCTGTAGAACGTTTTGAGGATCTGAGGGCCCATGCCAAATCTTTTCAGCTTCTTGAGGGGGAAGATTCGTTGTTGTGCCCTCTTCAAGACTGTGTTGGTGTGTGTGGACCATGTTAATTCCTTAGGGATGTGGACACCAAGGAACTTGAAACTCTCGAACCGCTCCACTACAGACCCGTCGATGTGCATGGGGGTGTGCTCGGCCCTCCGTTTCCTGTAGTCCTCAATGAGCTCCTTTTACTTGTTGAGGGAGAGGTTGTTGTCCTGGCAGCACATTGCCAGGTCACTGACCTCCTCCCTTTAGGCTGTCTCATCGTCAACGGTTATCAGGCCTACCCCAACCAGTCTGTTGTGTCTGGCTCTCCCCTCCCCTCTTCTCATGTTCTCAGTAATTGGCCCTGATTGAATTTCATTGTTTTCACAAAGTTGTCAGTGAGAATTAATGAGGAGTGTTTTTCTCTTCCGCCGGCAGAGCGAGAGAGATAGATGCTTCAGGAGAATTGTCCATTGTTTGAGGTCTCTCTCTCTCTCTCCCTCTCTCTCTCTCACCCTTTCTCTCACACACCTAACCCTTAGATGCTGTTCTGAAGTCAGTTAGCATTTCTCCTCCTGATGGTTAAGGTTAGGATATGGGTAGTGTAGTATGTAGAGGAACTGTCCAATGTCCTCCCACCATCTCAGCAGTGGAGAGCTGTAGAGATCATACTTAAACACAGAGACTGGATGATAGACACATGCAGCTCACAGAGAGCCATACTGTACTGTACTCTGCTGTGTACATCTTGTATCATCTCTGACCCCAGCTGAGTCATTGCTAATCTCCCATATGAGACCTCGGTCAGGGCTAGAAATTACAGGTATCCGACCATCCTTGAAAAAGTAATTTCAGTTAGCATCAAAGTCACTTTTTCCCAGCTGGCCCGACTGCTGAAATGGGCTCGGTCTGTCTTTACTGTTAAATAGACTACTTAAACTCTATAGGAGGAAAATGCATTAACACACTCACTAGGTTACATACAGTACTACACACTCTCTCTGTGTGTTCAAAGCCCCGTCCTGCTCCAGACCTCTACTCCCACTACAGGGCATACACACACAGAACCGCTCTAGTTTTCTAGAACATTCCTCAGATTTTGTGTGTGCCTGTGTAAAGCTATAAAATGTGTGTGTGTGCGAGTATGTGGCGTGTGTGTGTGTGTGTTCATGTGTATGTGAAACTATGTGACACTGCTAATGAGTAGTCCAGTGTGTACGGCAGCTGCCAGGGAAGTGTTCGGGAAGACACAGTGTTGTTGTAAACAGGCGTTAGTCAGAAGCCTGCAGATTAGACTCATACACTACTGGGATACTCTGACCAATACTGTCACAGACACAAACATAGGACCCTGAGTGTGAGAGCAGGACTGTGTGTTGGGGGGGGGGGGGGGGGGGGGTTGGTCACTCTGCGTCTCTCTGATAGTCTCAGAGCTGTAATTCCTGGCTGGTTGAGTCATGTGGAGCATGCTGGGTAGTTTTGGGCCAAACAGCCTTTTTTGGGAATGTCATGTGAGCGCTCCAATGCTGTCTCCCCTGGAAATCTGGAGTTGTCTGGAAGTCTAAAAGTTGTGGAATGTGAGTCGGCTGAAGGCCAGGGGCTGGTTGGGAATAACCGGGCTAAATCTCTGGGTTCTCAGGGCCAAACCCTAGAATACCCCTAGACATTTATCTGAGGCCAGTTCTTTAGTTTTCCCTCCTAATTGTTAAGGTTGGGAAATGTGTGAGGTAGGCCTAAGATGATCCTAGATCTGAAGGCAACTTCCCTGGAGCCCAAACTCCACAGACTACAGTACATTCAGAGAGTGCATGGTCCACTCCTGTCATACAGTAGCTTGGCACAGAGCATGAACGGAGTGTTTTTTAATTAGTGCTGTTGACCTACAGTGCACCTTTACAGAGTTTACATTCATTATTCCACGTGCACTTATCAGGAAATAGAGCAGAATGTGTCAGAACGTTTCTCTCATCCCCTCCATCTCTCTGCTTTATCACTCACAACAGATAATATACAGGCTCAGTGTTACTGCAAATGCAAACTCAGCAGTGCAGAAACAGACAACACACACACACACAGCACCCATTATACAGTATTCCCAGATGTGTGAGGAATGGTTGATGGATAATTCCTTGTGTTAATGTTATTCCCAGGGCGGTGTTGAAGAGACTGATGGAACGGCTCTGATTCTGCTCCAGGAACATCCCAGGAGACCATAGGATTTCATGGGCTGTGTGTGTGTGTGTGTGTGTGTGTGTGTGTGTGTGTGTGTGTGTGTGTGTGTGTGTGTGTGTGTGTGTGTGTGTGTGTGTGTGTGTGTGTGTGTGTGTGTGTGTGTGTGTGTGTGTGTGTGTGTGTGTGTGTGTGTGTGTGTGTGTGTGTGTGGGATTGCACCAGCCAATAGCCTACATCAGACCCAACATACTACAGAAAGACATAAAGACTATGAGCTCAGGACATAATACAGCAATTTAGAAGTATCTGGTGTGTTTAAGGCGACTGGCGTGAATACCACTGTTTTATTTGTATGCCAATGAAAGCTATGCAATAGATGCAGAGATACTGATGACTTGCTGTAGGGCAGATCTTTGATGCAGCAGTCTGAAACTAATCACCAAGTCGTACTATGTACAGCACAGTCTGAGATACTGTACTCTTTGTAGTGAGGTGTCATGTGAAAGAAAGAGAGCGTTAGGAGATATAATCATACTAAACATGAGCAGACTTACTTTACAGCTGCATCAAGCACACACTCTCTTTCTCTCACACACACGCAGACACGCACGCATGCACACACACGCTAAACAACAGCAGAGTCATGTTACAGCTGCAATGCCAGGAGATCAAACACTGACTTACAACATCCTGACACTGAACTGGTACAGCAAAAGCTGTGTGTGTGTATGTGTGTGTGTATGTGCATGCGTGCGTGTGTGCATGCGTGCATGCACTCTGTGTGTGTGATGGCTCACATGTGGGCACCATATCATGCAGGAAGACTCAATGCTGCAGCACTTTGAGAATACTGATTGGAATATGTTTAAAGATTCATCCACCCAGGACTCATCCATCAACATTGAGGAATATACTTCGTCAGCCACAGGCTTCATTAGAAAACGTGTTGATGATGTTGTACCCACTATAACAAGCCGGACATACCCCAACCAAAAACCCTGAATGAACGGAGAAATCCGTACCATGCTGAGAGCCTGATCTGCAGCATTCAATATCAGCAGAACGAACCCCAATGACTTTGTGGGTGGTGCGTGAGGCATACAAGGCAAGCAGGTAAGAGCTTCGCAAACCCATTAGGGACGCAAAAAGACAATACAGACTCAAACTTGAATTGATGTTTGACAACTCAACCTGCATTGACTCAAGTGTGTGAATACTTATTTGAATTCGATATTTCTGTATTGAATTTTCAATACATTTTCACTTTGTTATTATGGGGTGTTGTTGTGTGTAGAAACAAATAATATTGAATCCATTTTGAATTCAGGTTGTAACACAACAAGATGTGGAATAAGTCATGATGTCACAACTTCTACCGAAGGTGGCTCCTCTCCCTGTTCGCGCGGTGCTCGGCGGTCGTCGTCGCCGGCCTACTAGCTGCCACCGATCCCCTTTTCCCTTTTCGTTTGTTTTTGTCTGTCTTGTGTTGCACCTGTTTTGAGTTGAGTTGTTTAGTGGGTTATTTAGTCTTGCTGTTCTAGGTTGGGTTTTGTGCGGGATTGTTTCGTGTTACCTGTCGTGGGTTTGGGGGTTACGTATTCCTCTTTATTCTATTGTGGACTGGCGTTTTATTCTGGACTGCGTTCCGGGCCTTTTGGGGTGGACATTTTTGTCTGGTTGGGTTTTCCTTATTTCATGCCTGTTCATGGTGGTTTGGACTCTGGAAATAAAACACTCTACTATTGCATATTTGGTCTCCTGCGCCTGACTTCACCCCACCACTAGTGAATACTGACACATGAATACTTTCTGAAGGCACTGTACTGGGCTGTACGAACTACCATCTATAGCACCTTGCAGTCCCTCAAGTGGTGATGCAGCTAATTAAGATGCTTTCTATGGTGCAGCCAGCGGCGTTGCCAGAATTTTGGGGCCCCATGAAAAAAAACTATCAGGCCCCTAACATAGAGATCAGAATGTTTGAGATTAAAATAACGTACCGAACAATATGTGTTATTAAATGTACTAACTAGAAGCTTCTTCTGCTCTATACTACAATTGTGCAGATTCTAGTTTCCACCTTCATCCTTTGCCTATATTAACAGTATTGCAAACATTTGTGGATCCTAATGTTAACAAAAGCTGTCTGTGTCTTGAGATTTTTATAATGCTTTATTATAAATAACTTCACAATTGGTGACTTATGTTTTAATATATGGTATTGTAGTCAGTTTTAATGAAGAAATTACCAATGATCCATGTTTCAGATGAAATAATTTATTACCAATTCTTATAAACAAGGCTAACCCTCTTCTGCCCTATCATACTTCCTAAAGATATGCCTAAATAACATACCCAAAATAAAATAAAATCCTGAACTATGTGTACTGCAGGCATAAATGTAGTACATACAGAGAACAAGCATCTGTGAAACTGCAACTGTAGTGTCAAGACATTATATGGGCATTCCTGAGTAAGTTCAACAGGAGATAAACCATAGCAGAAAATACTCTGAAACAGTATTTTGTCCATCCCTGGGCAGGCTTGGGTAGAACAGGTTAAGGCATTTGTCCTTGTGTTTGTTCCCTGTAAACAAAACTCAGAGGTTACACTGCACCAAGAGCCCAGCGTCTAGCCGTCTTGTGAGCAAACTCATTTGGGGTGGCAGGTAGCTTAGTGGTTAGAGTGTTGGGCCAGTAACCGAAAGGTTGCTGGATAGAATCCCGGCGCTAACAAGGTAAAAATCTGTAGTTCTGCCCCTCAACGAGGCAGTTAACCCACTGTTCCTTGGTAGGCCATCATTGTAAATAAGAATTTGTTCTTAACTGACTTGCCAGGTTAAATAAAAAAATTATAATGTCTCTAAAGTAAAGTTTTCTAGCTAACTGATTTTCAATTGAAAGGATGGCAAGGCTGTTCAACATGTCTTGGCACATTGTAGATCTTAGATAGTTCTTTATAAGTTTCAGCTTACTGAAGGCACGTTCACCTCCAGCAACTGTTACAGGTAGTGTACAGAAGATTCACAGTACAATGCACACCTCTCCAAAAATGCTCTGTAGCTGCATCTTGTGGATGGCATTTAGGAGCTCTACAGGAGAAAGACCATCTGAAAAAGTGGCACCATATATCATCTTTAGACGTCGCACTTCATTTTCAAATCCATCTGTGAGATCTTTGGAGTACTTGTTTCTCAATTTGTGCAAGATTCATGAATTTGGTTTTCAGTCATTTTCCTAAATGTAATTATTGGTGAAAACTCTTCGCATATAGCTGCAATCGTGTGGAACAGCATGTCCAAATTACTGATTATACTATCCAGAGCCACATAAAACACTGTGTTGTGAAATCCAGTGTCTGACTTCTGTTAATTTGCTATGTCATCTTCAGTCTCATCAGGGAAACATTTTATTTTTCTGGCGGCTCCTCTGTTCACTGTGAAACTGAGTAGTACCACCCATTTCATTTGCCACCATGGAGGCTTCTGCCAGAAGAGCGTCCCATTGATTACACAGAGCCTGTATTTCTTCCTGTAGTGCCTCAATGTGAGCTGTTTCAGTGTCCAGAGAAATATTTCCTGACTGAAGAATTAGGCTTCTATTCTCAATACACTGCTAAACTTTTACCCAGAAAGTGAGCAGGAAGATTGTCTTGAAAGACAGGAAGTAGCTTTTCAGACCTTTTTCCTCAGATTTGGCTTCTGAGTCTGGGGGCATGATTTTATACAGTTCTGTCTCCTCACCACACCTGTTGGCTAGTCTGCGAACAATAGCTTCTCTTTTATGGTCTTGTGCTTTCTCTAGCAACAGTGCTGGATCATCTAAAACCTAATCTTCCTCACTTTCGAATCTGTCCATACTCTTCCTTTCCCTTATTACTTGCTTGTTCAATCTCTTCTGTTACTCCTTCGCTGGCACTGCTGCTACTCTTTAACTCCTCTTCCTCCTCCCTGCTCTCCTCTGCATCAGAGTCTGTCTGACAGCTTTCTGCTGAGATTCTGCCTACCTGGGGCTCTCTAGGCACTAGGAAGTGAGTAAACAAAGGGCATTTTAGGTTTAATGTTCGCTCCTACAAAGGTTACCATACTAAAAATCTACCACTGAAAGAAAAAAGTTTTAACAGTATAGATATCAAATAAAATACGTATTTAAGTGTGTCTAAGTCATCATGTGCCTAACTTTACAATTTAAAAATGGTCTAGTTATGCTGCTGCTGCTACAAAACAACTGCTTCACCTCCAAGGTCTGCTGTTTCAACTTCATGTAGGGGACACATATTGGGATCTTTGTCTACAGCAGTAGTAGTTGTATCTACAGCACGGATAGGTAGGCTACATGTTAGGTTTTTATTTTAGTCTAGCTAGCTAACAAATATCACGGAAATATTTAGGAATACAGTTATAATATCTAACTAGCTGGTAGTGGTAGCTCATCATCATCATGTTAATAATTACTGCTCTGACCGAGCCGAGTTAGACCACGGTAGGCAGCTACCAGTAGATATCAAGCTATCAAGCTAGCTATATTGGCTAGCTAGGCTACTCAGTTCGGCAGGCCGTCTGCACTGACTTACCACTCATATCCTTCTCGTTTTTCTTTCTGGGAAAAAACGTAGTGAGTAATTTTTTTCATGAATTCTGCTGTATTTGTCTCTGTTTTCTTTCTTTCCTTTTCTGGAAACCCAATTTCGGTTTTGAGGGGGGCATAGTGATTATCTCTCGTGAATGCTTAGGCCACATGCCGGACCAACTGTCTCCTCGTGGAGAATGGACCAAACCATGTGCATTATGGGGGGTGTACAAATGGGATGGTCAGGTAGAGATGCCTGATCTGATTATGGTTATACATTTTAATTTTCATCACAGATTTTTTAAATGATAAACAAATAATTCTCAAAATATTTAGGGGCATGAATCATTCATGTTTTCCCCACCCTAACGATGCCCTTGGGTGCAGCTGTATAATTTTTTGAGGAGCTGAGGGCCAAGGCGTGTTTGAACCTTGATAGGTCCTTAGTGATGTGAACACTGAGCAACTTGAAGCTCTTGACCAGCTCCACTACAGCCCCGTTGATGTTTATGGGGCCGTGCTCAACCCTTTGTTTCCTGTAATCTACAATCAGCTTCTTTATCTTGCTAACCTTGAGGGAGAGGTTGTTGTCCTGGCACCACACTGCCAGGTCTCTGACCTACTCCCTGTAGGCTGTCTCATCGTTGTTGGTGATCAGGCCTACCACTGTCTTGTAATCGGTAAACTTAATGATGGTGTTGCAGTCGTGCACTGCCAAACAGTCGTGGGTGAACAGGGAGTTCAGGAGGGGGCTAAGCACACACCCCTGAGGGCCCCCATGTTGAGGGTGGCAGATGTGCTATTGCCTACGCTCACCACCTGGGTGCAATCCATCAGTAAATCCAATTACAGAGGGAGGTGTTTAATCCCAGGGTCCTTAGCTTAGTGATGAGCTTGGAGAGCACTATGGTGTTGAATTCGGAGTTGTAGTTAATAAACAGAATTCTGTAGGTGTTCCTTTTTTCCAGGTTGGAAAGGGCAGTGTGGAGTGCAATAGAAATTGCATCATTTGTGGATCTGTTTGGGGGGGGTATGCGAATCGGAGTGGGTCCAGGGTGTCTGGGATGATGGTGTTGATGTGAGCCATGACCACCCTTTCAAAGAATTTAATGGCTACAGATGAGAGTGATACAGGGCGATAGTCATTTAGACAAGTTACCTTTGCATCCTTGTGTACAGGGACTATGGTGGTCTGCTTAAAACATGTAGGTATTACAGACTGGGTCAGAGAAAGGTTGAAAATGTCAGTGAAGTCATTTGCCAGCTGGTCAGCGCATGTTCAGAGTACATGTCCTGGTAATCTATCTGGCCCTAGTGCCTTGTGAATGTTAACCTGTTTAAAGGTCTTACTCACATCGGTTATGGAGAGCGTGATCACACAGTCGTCTGCTACAGCTGGTGCTCTCATGCATGGTTCAGTGTTGCTTGCCTCGAAGCGAGCATAGAAGGCATTAAGCTCATCTGGTTCGCTCGCGTCATTGGGCAGCTCGCGGTTAGGTTTCCCTTTGTAATCCGTGATAGTTTGCAAGCCCTGCCACATCCGACAAGCATCAGAGCCGGTGTTGTAGGATTTGATCTTAGCCCGGTATTGACGCTTTGCCTGTTTGATGGTTCGTCGGAGGGTGTAGTGTGATTTCTTCTAAGAATCCAGATTAGTGTCCTGCTCCTTGAACGCGACAGCTGTAGCTTTCAGCTCAGTGCTGATGATGCCTGTAATCCATGGCTTCTGATGCTAGTTGGTGACTGATGTGGTTAACTCCTCAATGGACTTCAAATAAATCTTGGAACATATTCCAGTCTAGCAAAACAGTCCTGTAGCTTACCATCCATTTCATTTGACCTCTTCCGTATTGAGCGCGTCACTGGTGCTTCCTGATTGAGTTTTTGCTTGTAAGCAGGAGGGTGAGGGAGAGCTTTGTATGTTTCTCTGTGTGTGGAGTAAAGGTGATCTAGTTGCACAGGTGACATGCTGGTCGAAATTAGGTAAGACAGAATCCAGTTTTCCTGCATTAAACCTGCTTTAAGAAGACCACCATCGTACTAGTGCCCAAGAAAAAAAAGGTGACATGCCCAAATGACGAGCGCCGTCGCACTCAAGGCGGTCATCATGAAGTGCTTTGAGAGGCTGGTCATGGCCCACATCAAGGCCAGCATGCCAGGCACACTGGGCCCACTACAGTTTACCTACCACTCAAACAGATCCACAGAAGATGCCATTTCCATCGCTATTCACATGGACAGGAGGAACACCTTTTTGAGAATGCAGTTCAGCATTCAAAACTATTGTTCCCTCCAAGCTCGGCACCAAGCTCAGAACCCTGGGTCTGGACACCACCCTCTGCAACTGGATCCTGGACTTCCTGACGGGCAGACCACAGGCTCTGAGGATTGGAAACAACACCTCCCCCACAATGACTCTTAACACAGGGCCCCCCCAGGGGAGTGTCCTCAGTCCTCTGCTGTACTCCTTGTTCACCTACGACTGTGTGGCTTTGCATGACATCAACTCCATCATCAAGTTTGCTGACGACTCTACGGTTGTTGGCCTGATAACCAACATTGACGAGTCAGCCTATAGGGAGGAGGTAAGGGAACTGGCATTGTGGCGCCAGGACAACAACCTTTCCCTCAACGTTAACAACCTTTCCTGTGTTCCCACCCATCCAGGACATCTACTCGAAACGGTGCCTGAGGAAGGATCACAGCATCATCAAGCTGCTCTTACCGTGGGGCAGACGGTATCGGAGCATGAAGTCTGATACCAAAAGGCTCAGAGACCATTTCTATCTACAAGCCATAAGACTGCTGAACACTTGAACTGGACTGACCACCTGCACTGACTTGCCGCACCTTAGCACACATGCACTCACGCATACACCCACACAGATATACACTCATCCACACACACGTACATTCATGTTACACACACATCACAACTGCAGCTACCAGACTCTTAAAAAACGTGCCCCCCATTCCCATCTTCCCTAAAACACGTGTATGCTGTATGTTGGACTATAAACTGTGCTTTCCTGTATTATACTTATGCTAAATTGTTTATTCTATTCTACTGAGCCATTTACTTTATGCTTGTGTTGTTATCTTTTATTATTTCTTATTGTTGTTGCATTGTCCAGAAGGATCCTGCAAGTAAGCTTCTTATTGGACGGTGTATACAATGTGTATCCTGTACATATGACTAATAAAACTTGAAACTTTGCATGAGAGAAGAGAAGATGGGGGGGAGAAGGGGGAGCTGGGGTTGGGGGCAGGAATGTTTGTCTTCTCTTTATAAAATCTGTAGTTTTTTGTAGGATGGTGAGGAAGGCTGAGTGGGTGTAAAGGGTGAGGGAAAGTAGGAGGAGCAGGACACAGATCCAGTTCAAATCTCCTCCTGTCCCCTGGACTGGATCAGCTGCCCACAATAACAGCTCTGCTAGCCTCATCTTCTCTCTCTCTACACAATACACTATAACTCTCTCTCTTCAGAACGCGTCGGTAACAGAACCTGTCTCTGTACAAGCAGGGTCAAGTCTCCTTCAGTAGGACACAACATGACGATGCATCATTTAGGAAAGACCAGGATATTAAATGATTCTGGGTTTTCAATCAGGTCTTCAATTGATGTTCTGCTCAGATGGACTCAGGTTCCACTTATTAGTTTCTCATACAGGCATGTTATACTATCATCTATCATACAGGCATGTTATACTATCATCTATCATACAGGCATGTTATACTATCATCTATCATACAGGCATGTTATACTATCATCTATCATACAGGCATGCTATACTATCATCTATCATACAGGCATGCTATACTATCATCTATCATACAGGCATGTTATACTATCATCTATCATACAGGCATGCTATACTATCATCTATCATACAGGCATGTTATACTATCATCTATCATACAGGCATGTTATACTATCATCTATCATACAGGCATGTTATACTATCATCTCAGAAATGACCCTCAGAGCTCAGAGAGAAGTTATACTTGTGTTATGCTTGCTTGAATTCCCACTATGTTTTGTCTTCACTGGTTATGTTATGTTATTTTGTCAAGTCCACGTCTACACACACACACACACACACACACACACACACACACACACACACACACACACACACACACACACACACACACACACACACACACACACACACACACACACACACACACACACACACAGAGAGAGAGAGAGAGAGCGAGACAAAGGCTGAGGGGGCAGAGAAAGTGGAGAAGAATGTATGATAAGCCTGGAGCCCTGTGGAGGGCACGAGAGGGAATGCAATGCCAGCTATGCCAAACATTCACAACACTGTGTGGTGTCACTACCCGCATCCCTCAATAGCCCGTTCTCCTGCCTGTCAATGATACCATTGTAGCAGTAGGCAAGCAGAGGAGAGCTGCCAAGATCCTTTATCACACACACATTCCACTCACACACTGCCCCCTCACAAAGAATACACACCACTTCCTCCCATTCAACCACTCTTCTTTCCCCATTCTGTCTCTCCAGATTCCTCTCTTTCCCCCTCTTTCTGTCATCTACTAGAGGTCTCTCCCTCTTTCTCTGTCTTTCTCCCTGTAGGTGCTGAGAGGCAGGATAGAGACATCCAGAGGAGGCAGGCGTTCCCGGAGTATAGCCCCAGCCACGGACACCTGAGGGGGGAGGTTGACAACTGATGTGTGTGTGTGTGTTATTCTAGCCCTTCCTGTCTCTCTGTGGCGGTATCCTGGCGTCTCCTGCCACCTGCGCCAGCAGCACAATGGCCTCATGGGTAGTCGGACATGACAGGGGGGCGGGACTCACATATGTCACATGTCTTCCTGACAGCAGCCCTGCAAACACCCGTCAATCACCTGCAGAGTGGAAGTACAGTAGCTGGAGAGAGTGTGTGTATGTCTGTAGAGTTTGTTGCTGTATTTGCTTTTATAGAGACCTTGTGTATTTGTAGTATGTGTGTAGGGACATTTTTAGAGAGTGTGCATGTGTGTCCTGCGATAATATGACTGTGTGAATTTATATGTTTGTAGAGTGTGTGTGAATAGAGTGGAAGGTTATGTGACAAAGGGGGCCGGGCTGGTTGATTCGGGGCCGGCTCTCCTGTCGCTCTAGCAGAGATGTGCCCAGCAGGGTGCCTGCTGTGAGGGGGGGGGGGGGGCTCCAAACTCCAGGTCCAGGCTTCACTGACAGGCCCCAGTGGGTAGGCCTCAGAGAACCCGGCCTAGACAAGCTGCCCTGCTGGGGCTCTCAGAGGGACTTCCCTGGGCTGTAGGGAGCAGGACTGGACAGCAGGACAAAGACTAGCTCAGGGGAGTAAGGAATTAGCTGCCAATTAGTGTGATTTCCTCTTTAAGGCTACAGTTAGACACTTGTCATCCTGTCAGGCCTGAGAAGAACTCAGAGGAGAGAGAGGGATGAGAGGGATAAAGGATGTTATCCCTTTATCTTTCCTTTCTCATCCCTCTCTCTCCTCAGAGAGATTACACTCTCCGCTGGCCTGATCACAGTGTGGGAAGTGTATGATACCACGGCTAGCCGACACACACACACACACACACACACACACACACACACACACACACACACACACACACACACACACACACACACACACACACACACACACACACACACACACACACACACACACACACACACACACACACACACACACACACAAACACATAAACACACACAGGTTGCGGACAGGATTCGCTGCCTGTGGTAGGTCCTTATAGGCCTGTGGTATATATGGTATGGTCAGTACGGAACAGTAGCAGCAAGTACTTTTAAATCACATTTCATTTAATGTGTAGGGTAGGAGAGCAGAGCAGGAATGAATGGTTGGTGGCAGAGGGAGATTCCTCACTGTAAAGTCAGTGTGTTAGGAGGACCAGCCCAGCAAACAGGGGAAGTCCTGAGGACATTCAGCGGCATTCCCATTAGGTCCCTTGAGGGTTTTGGCACAATGTTATCCCACTGACGTTCTAAGAACATCGCATGATGGTCCAAAGGGAACTTTCTCTGGTGGACTATGTCATTACTTTTTTAAGATGTTACCAGGACTTTTTTTACTAGGCCATTTTTTTTTACATTGCAGGTGGTCCTAAGGGGAACAATCTCTGGTGGTCCTTTGTGTAGTTAGTTCCCTGTAAGATACCCGGACGTCACTAAGGACCACGTCAAGACCATGTCAGGACCTTTTTAGGACATTCTCAGGACTGTTATTTTATTTGTCCCTAGGATGCCACATGACAGTCCCAAGGGAAGTACTCTGGAGGACATTTTCATAGTTCCCGGTTTGTCCCGTGGACGTCCCAAGAAAGTCCTAAAAACTTCCTCAGGGACATCCTCAAGACAAACCGGTACCTACACAAAACATCCAGGGAAACATGACACGTCCCAAGAATGTCCTAAAAACGACCCCGGGGACGTCACCTGCACCAACCAGGAACTAGACAAAACCCACAGGGGACCATGACACAATGTCCTGACGGCTTAGTGACTTATTACTGTTTGCTGGGTTCTTCCTGAAGGAATTCAAACAGCTACAGAAGCTACGAACACTCTCTACAGAAACACAGACACACCTTCATAAGCAACAGTTATGTACTCCAGCAAACATATCCAACCATCTACCCTGTGCAGTACAGATGTGGAGAAACTCTCTTGCTCTCAGTACTAGTTTGGTCCATGTAGGACCTGTTAAATGTTCAAACCGGCAGTATAATACTTAATGACGAATAATACATGATTAAATAGATGATTAATGCGTAATACGCCAGGCTGTAGTTGGGAGTACAGTCTGATTGGAAACGTGACAGGATTGTGACAGATCACTTCCTATATGAACCCCCAGCACTGTTCCAACTCAGTTAACTAACAATGGCTTTGTGTGTGAAGGGAGGGGTGTGTGTATTTAAGGGGATTCTCCACAGTAGGGGGCTGTCAGAGACCAGCAGAGCAGTGGGATGGGAAGAGGAACACATACACACACATTTTATACACAAACAGTATTACATACAACTGTGATTCCACGTACAGAATAGCCTTTGATAACCTGTCCAGGCTGAGGAAGAAGCTGAATTGTGGAACAGTAGAGTTGTGGGACAGAGCAGTCCACTGCCAGAGATTGAGTCAGAGAAACAGGTGTTGTCTGCCCACTAGTCTGCTATTACAGAGCAGAGGTATGCTAGCTATGTTACTGCTGGGTGGTTATCCAGCTATGTTACTGTTACTGGGCTGTTAGCTTTGGCTCCAGGAATGAGTTTACAGACAGAACTGTTTTACTAGGGTTTTGTGAATGAAGTACTCTCAACATGATACAGACAGCTCTAACTTTCTTCTGGAATGGAAACCATAAACAGTTCTATACAACAATACATTTTCACAGGGATAAACTCAAAGATTCCCTGCCATATGCACTGAATGGAAAATATGTTGTGAATACCACCAGACTTTTTGGATTTGGATGAATCGCACCTCTAGGCTGCTGGGAGCTATGACATCACCTACTTCCCCAGGGAATGAGGAAGTGACCCATGCAGGGGAATAACAATGGTGTTTTGGGGGTCCTGGGGACAGGGATGGGGTCAAAGGGTGGGATGGAGACTTGCTCTTTGTAAATTAAAATGGTTGTATGTGTGTATGTTTGTGGAGGTACGTATAGGTAACTGACAAAATGAAGGAAACAACAAATTATGGAATTTCTTGTGGAAGAATGTTGTCACATCCCTCCAATAGCGTTCCAGACACTTGTAGAATCTATGCCAAGGTGCACTGAAGCTGTTCTGGCTGCTCATGGTGGCCCAACGCCCTATTTAGACACTTTATGTTGGTGCTTACTTTATTTTTGCTGGTACCTGTAGGTCTTTACTTTTATGTATAAAGTATTCAAAATGTTTTCAATATTTTGGTCCGTTGACAACAAGTGTCTGTCTACAGGTCTAGTGATTTATTCATCATTTCAGTATGCTCACTGTGTAGGTTTTGGGGCTAATAACAGATTGTTAATGTCCTACAGAGCAGGGTAACAGGGTCTCAGCTGGCCAGGCCTGGTAGTGATGATGGTCCTCCTCATGGTTTAGTCTCGTTCACCCCTCCCTGAACTGGTCAAGTTACACTTCACTCAAAGCAATTACCTGGCACGTCCCCATTGGTCAGAGGATGATGTGCTTATTGTTGATGATTTTAAATAATGATGAATAAATGTCTAAGCCGGTCACAAACCCTCTACCCCTAACAGCAGGTGTGTGTGTTCCAAGAAGCAGGTGCGTTCCCGGTCAGTCTCTCCATATGAACCATTGACATGAGCCCATCCATTTTGTCCCTCTCAATTTTATAAGACATACACATTGGGAAACAACATTGTGACGCATGCCAGCGTTAGTAATTGTGATTTAATATGTATAATTGTGTATTTCTAATTTCTCCATTTGAAGGAGATTGATAAATGAGGAGAAGAAACGGGAAGATAACTCATCTGTTTGGCTTGACATTTACATGATTTCTTTTCTCTCATCACATTTCCCTGTAGGTTGTTTTTCACAGTATCTCGCTTTGCTGCCTGTCAGGATGCATCCTATCCTTTACCTCATCCCTCTATCATTTACCTCATCCGTCTATCGTTTACCTCATCCCTCTATCCTTTACCTCATCCCTCTATCATTTACCTCATCCGTCTATCCTTTACCTCATTCCTCTATCATTTACCTCATCCGTCTATCCTTTACCTCATCCCTCTATCCTTTACCTCATCCCTCTATCATTTATCCCTCTTGTGCTCTATCCCCCTGCTCCTATTAGTTGTCTCTTGGGTACATGCAAGCCCAATATCCCAATTCATCCTCTTTATTCTCCTCCACATACAGCTCTGCATTGGCTAAAACACCCCAGTCATACCCCTAACCCCAGCTTCTCTAGAGAGAGAGAGAGAGAGAGAGAGAGAGAGAGAGAGAGAGAGAGAGAGAGATGTTAGAGGTACATTGTAAGACGTTTCTCTACTTTCAACAGTAAAACACAGTAGAATGCACAGTAAAATACCATAAATGTCTTTTACAGCATTAATGCTGTAGATTACACTGCATTATTGATAAAATGCAGAAAAATTCTGTAATTAATTGTAATTAGAAGTTTCCTGTAAAAATGGCTCTAACGTAAGGTATTTATTTTCAGTAATAGCTTATCCCTGCTGATCAGTTTCAGGCACCAGTCACGTGCTGTCAGGTCAGACACTATTTTAGTAAATACTGTGCATTCAGAAAGTATTCAGACCCCTTGACTTTTTCCCCATTTTGTTACATTACCGCCTTATTAATCTACACACAATACTGTAAAAACATATTACAGCATCCCTGCTGTAAATGTACAGGATTTTCTTTTACAGTGTATTTGTTCTCCGTCTACAGTGGGTGGTCAGGTGGAGTAGAATAGGTCTAGCCTAGCCATGTGTTAGAAGGGATAGTCTTACTACAGACCATAAATACTCATCACTGTAGATCTGAGCCTGAAGTCTCACTGTGTATTTAACTTTGATTTAACATCAGTGTCTGTCAGCTGCTAGTTCCAACAGACCACATGCATGCTACAGTCATTTCACAGCTCCCTGCAACTATTCCTCAGTCTGTGCCACAGCCACGGCTAGTGTACTGTAAACACCAAGCCTGCGGTGGAAACAGAGATACCACCACTTCTTATTGGACATAATTAAACATATTGAAGTGCTACAGCTTTCTGAGGGCAGATTCCATAGTGGTGAGGAAATGCAGAACAGAGTTAAACACTCATTTAAACACTTGAACAGTGAACAGTGGTTGAGATTTGTAAAGCCATATGTCAGATGCCACTCAACTGTGTGATTCGTCTGACCAGATGAATTCATTTGTCAAGCAGGCTGGGTGAGATGTGATAATATGCTCAGAGAAATTAGAGAGAAAGTCAACATCAGTTAAATACTCTCTTTTACCTGAGCTTGTTGATTACTTTTAATAACAGCTGCCTGTGTATTCCAAACGGTGTGTGTTTCTGTGTGTTCCTAATGCTCATTAATGAGGGATAAGGTGACACTTTAAACATGAAAAACGACCAATTACACTAATCAGGGGACATGTGATCTCTACCAGTCCCAGCATGCTTCACTAGAGACTGTTGACAGAGAAAGTACTGCCCTTACCAAGTACCAACCACACCCTTTACACCACCCCTAATACCCCTAATACCCAAACACACACTTAATACCAGCATAACACCCCCTCACAACCACTGTTTCATCTCTGCTGCCTCGCATGAGGACAGACAATTAGCTCCAATGACTAGAGGAGAGAGGATCTGTATGGATGAGAGGGAGAGGCTGGGGTGGTTTGGGGTATAGAGCTTAGGTTATGACTGCCATATGGACCTAAAGCATGGTTGTAATAGGGTACTCCTAGACTAGAGCCTCCCCCTGCAGGACCCAACCAGGGTAGTGTGATACCAGTGCAGGCAGAGCCCTATGAGCCTGAGCCTGGCTCGCTGTCTGTATTTATGCAGGTTGAGGTTCAGACAGCTGGCATTGTGTTGCTGATTATTAGACTAATCATCCGCTCAATTACTCTGGAATGTGGAGCGATGGATGAAGGAGGGGTGAAGGAGGGACAGGGGTTGTGTTCTGACAGATCAGCACTCTCTCTTCTCTCTCTCTCACTCCCTCTTTCGCTCTCTCTCCCCCTACTCTCTCTGTCTCTCTCCGCCTATTCTCTCTCTCCCCCTATTCTCTCTCTCCCCCTACTCAATTAAATTCAATTTCAATTTAAGGGCTTTATTGGCATGGGAAACATATATTAACATTGTGAAAGCAAGTGAAATAGATAATAAACAAAAGTGAAATAAACAATAAAATGAACAGTAAACATTACACTCACAGAAGTTCCAAAAGAATAAAGACATTACAAATGTCATATTATGTCTATATACAGTGTTGTAATGATGTGCAAATAGTTAATGTACAAAAGGGAAAATAAATCAACATAAATATGGGTTGTATTTACAATGGTGTTTGTTCTTCACTGGTTGCCCTTTTCTTGTGGCAGCAGGTCACACATCTTGCTGCTGTGATGGCACACTGTGGTATTTCACCCAATAGATATGGGAGTTTATCAAAATTGGGTTTGTTTTCGAATTCTTTGTGGATCTGTTTAATCTGAGGGAAATATGTGTCTCTAATACGGTCATACATTTGGTAGGGGGTTAGGAAGTGCAGCTCAGTTTCCACCTCATTTTGTGGGCAGTGTGCACATAGCCTGTCTTCTCTTGAGAGACAGGTCTGCCTACAGTGGCCTTTCTCAATAGCAAAGCTATGCTCACTGAGTCTGTACATAGTCAAAGCTTTCCTTAAGTTTGTGTCAGTCACAGTGGTCAAGTATTCTGCCACTGTGTACACTCTGTTTAGAGCCAAATAGCATTCTAGTTTGCGCTCTTTTTTTATTATTATTTCCAATGTGTCAAGTAATTATCTTTTTGTTTTCTCATTATTTGATTGGGTCTAATTGTGTTGCTGTCCTGGGGCTCTGTGGGGTCTTTTGTGTTTGTGAACAGAGCCCCAGGACCAGCTTGCTTAGGGGACTCTTCTCCAGGTTCATCTCTCTGTAGGTGATGGCTTTGTTATGGAAGGTTTGGGAATCGCGTCCTTCTAGGTGGCTGTGTGAATTGAACGGCTCTTTTCTGGATTTTGATGATTAGCGGGTATCGCCCTAATTCTGCTCTGCATGTATTATTTGGTGTTTTACTTTGTACACAAATTATATTTTTGTAGAATTCTACATGCAGAGTCTCAATTTGGTGTTTTTTCCATTTTGTGATTTCTTGGATTGTGAGCGGACCCCAGACCTCACAACCATAAAGGGCAATGGGTTCTATAACTGATTCAAGTATTTTTAGCCAGATCCTATTTGGTATGTCGAATTTTATGTTCCTTTTGATGGCATAGAAGGCCCTTCTTACCTTGTCTCTCAGCTCGTTCACAGCTTTGTGGAAGTTACCTGTGGCGCTGATGTTTAGGCCGAGGTATGTATAGTTTTTTTGTGTGCTCTAGGGCAACGGTGTCTAGATGGAATTTGGATTTATGGTCCTGGAAACTGGACCTTTTTTGGAACACCCTTATTTTTGTCTTTCTGAGATTTACTGTCAGGGCCCAGGTCTAACAGAATATGTACAGAAGATCTAGGTGCTGCCATAGGCTCTCCTTGGTTGGGGACAGAAGCACCAGATCATCAGCAAACAGTAGACTTTTGACTTCAGATTCTAGAAGGGTGATGCCGGGAGTGGCAGAATGTTCTAGTGCCCTCGCCAATTTGTTGACATATATGTTGAAGAGGGTGGGGCTTAAGCTGCATCCCTGTCTCACCCCACGGCCCTGTGGGACGAAATGTGTGTGTTTTTGCCAATTTTAACCGCACGCTTGTTGTTTGCGTACATGGACTTTATAATGTCGTATGTTTTTCCCCCAACACCACTTTCCATCAATTTGTATAGCAGACCCTCATGCGAAATTGAGTCAAGGGATTTTTTTTAAATCAACAAAGCACGAGAAGACTTTGCCTTTGTTTTGGTTTGTTTGTTTGTCAATTAGGGTATGCAGGGTGAATACGTGGTCTGTCGTACGGTAATTTGGTAAAAAGACAATTTGACATTTGCTCAGAACATTGTTTTCACTGAGGAAATGTACGAGTCTGCTGTTAATGATAATGCAGAGGATTTTCCCAAGATTGCTGTTGATGCATATCCCACGTTTGTTATTGGGGTCAGATTTGTCTCCACTTTTGTGGAATGGGGTGATCAGTTCTTGGTTCTGAATATTGGGGAAGATGCCAGAACTAAAGATGATGTTAAAGAGTTTAAGTATAGCCAGTTGGAATTTGTGGTCTGTATATTTTATAATTTCAGTGAGGATACCATCAACACCACAGGCCTTTTTGGGTTGGAAGGTTTGTGTTTTGTCCTGTAGTTCATTCAATGTAATTGGAGAATCCAGTGGGTTCTGGTAGTTTTTAATCGTTGTTTCTAAGATTTGTATTGATAACGTACGTTATATGTTTTTGCTGTTTGTTCATTGTTATAGGGCCAAAAAGAGTGGAGAAGTGGTTTACCCATGCATCTCCGTTTTGGATAGATAACTCTTCGTGTTTGTAACGCCCTGGCCATAGAGAGGGTTTTTTTGTTCTTTATTTTGGTTAGGCCAGGGTGTTACATTGGGTGGGCGTTCTATGTTCGTTTTCTAGGTTTTTTGCATTTCTTTGTTTTGGGCCGTGTGTGGCTCCCAATCAGGCACAGCTGAAGTTCGTTGTTGCTGATTGGGAGTCACCCATAAGGAGCATGTTTTTCCTTTGGGTTTTGTGGGTAATTGTTTCTGTTTAGTGTTTTGCACCTGACAGGACTGTTTGGCTGTCGGTTTTCTTGTTTTGTTTTGTACAGTGTTCTTGCTGTTATTAAATTCAATGATGAACACTAACTCCGCTGCGCCTTGGTCTACTCTCTCTCCCGACAGCCCTTACAGTGTTGTTGTTTGTTTAGTGTTTTCCAATTTATCCCCGAAGTTATTGGATTCTAAGGATTCTTCAATTACATTGAGCTGATTTTTGACATGCTGTTCCTTCTTTTTCCATAGTGTTTTTCTGTATTGTTTTAGTGATTCACCATAGTGAAGGCGTAGACTCAGGTTTTTTGGGTCTCTATGTTTTTGGTTGGCTAGGTTTCTCAATTTCTTTCTTTGGTCACTCTCTCTCTTCGTCCTACTCTCTCCCCCATTACTATCTCTACCCCCTACTCTCTCTCTCCCCCTACTCTCTCTCTCCCCTACTCTGTCTCTCCCCTACTCTCTCTCTCTCCCTACTCTCTCTCTTTCCCTCCTCTCTCTCTTTCCCCTACTCTCTCTCGTTCCCTACTCTTTCTCTCCCCCCTCCCACTCCTACACTCTCTCTCCCCCTACTCTCTCTTTTCCCCTACTCTCTCTCTCCCCCTACTCTCTCTCTCCCTACTCTCTCTCTCTCTCTCCCCTCCGCTCTCTCTCCCTACACTCTCTCTCCGCCTACTCTCTCTCTTTCCCCTACTCTCTCGCTCCTCCCTACTTTCTGTCTCTCCTCCCTACTCTCTCTCTCTCCCCTATTCTCTCTGTCCCCCCTCTATACTCTCTCTCCCCCCTACTCGCTCTCTCCCCTACTCTCTCGCTCCTCCCTACTTTCTGTCTCTCCTCCCTACTCTCTCTCTCTCTCCCCTATTCTCTCTGTCCCCCCTCTATACTCTCTCTCCCCCCTACTCGCTCTCTCCCCTACTCTCTTTCTATCTTTCTTTCTCTCTCTGTCTCTCTGGTTGGCTAGAGGAAGGAGAAGTCAGCTACCAGTGACCCTCAGAGGAGAGAGAGAGCTTCATTCTGTATGCCTCCATTTCTGGCTGTCCATCTACCACAACCATTTAACAGGCTGTTAAAATCCCATCAATAAATGTCACAGTGTTTAGTAGTGGGGTTATTGTTGGCTGTGTGAATGCAGAGTGTTCTATGTTTAACAGACATTCCCACATCACACTGTCATTAACCCAATCAGACCACACAGCTGTTCTGTACTGGAGGAATACAATCGGATTAATTCTGGATGACAACAGAGGAGAAACTATTGTTTATCTTATTGGTGTATGTCTCAGGGACCAGGTAGCCATAGTAGCACGCCAGTGGAACCAGAGGTAGGAGCTCCTTGAGCAGGACTCACATTCAGTCAAACTCTACCGCTGGTTGCAGATTCTGATTGAACATGTCCCATAGAACATCACAGTGATAAGACTTTACAGATGGTACAATCACACTTGATATTCAGTATGATTAGATCTTTATCTGGATGTGAATTCATCCCTGTAGCTTTGAGATCACAGTTTCAATGCTGTCAACCTCTGCATCTGACAAGTTCCCCAACTACAGACCCAGAACAGGAAGACCAAACATTCATTTATTCATCATTTATTAATTAATGACAAGTATTGTAATTGGATGAATGTGTCTGATTGTGTGAGTGGGTGTTGGATCAAAATGTGCAGGAAATACAATAATTATATTCATGGGATTTCACATGCATTCATAACTACGAAATGTAATCACAACTCCACCGTTGGATGCGTATGACAGAGAGCTGCAGTCTCTCCTCTCGTCTCCTGTCCTCTCCTCTCCTCCTGTCCTCTCCTTTTCTAAACATTTATTTTTAAAAACAGTTACTACTGGAAAACCTATAAAGGGCCACGGTTCGGTCAGGTATTGGCAGGCTAACTGTCTGTTTAGAGTACACACTGCTTGATCTGCTCCTGAGAGTTTCTTGGATTTATGGAGAACATGTCATTCTACATGAGGATTGTACGTGAATGGAAAGAAAATAAGCAATGAAAGACCGCATTTCCACTCATTGTCAAAATTAATGTATTTGTGCTTCACTATGGAAAATAAATCCCAGTTTTAAAGGCCAGTTGTGTCAGTAGGTTCAAAGACCGTTCAGTAACCATTTCATTCTGAGTGTGTGTTGCGTGAGGGAGATTGGCTTTGGGTTCAGCTCAGCCTGTTCTCATTACGTTGCTTTAGAGTCTGTACAGCGGTGTGTGTGTGTGTGTGTGTGTGTGTGTGTGTGTGTGTGTGTGTGTGTGTGTGTGTGTGTGTGTGTGTGTGTGTGTGTGTGTGTGTGTGTGTGTGTGTGTGTGTGTGTGTGTGTGTGTGTGTGTGGACCATAATAGTAATTATTGAAAATGATCAATATCATGTTGTACCATTTTTGTACATTTCCTAAATGTGTGCTTTCTCCTCCACTCGTATTCCTCTCTCTGTTTTACATTTCCTCATAGTTGTTTTTCACCCCTGGCAGACTGTGGCAGTGTGGGTTGGAAGTGCCTGTGGTGATTCCAGAGGCTAACAGCAGGGGCCAGGCCGTTAGCATTGTAGAGGCTACATGCTAATGCTAATGAGTAGATAAATGCCCAATGCTTTGATTCTGCTACTGCAGGCTGGGGAAGAGGGAAAAGGCGGACAGGCCTTTTAAAGGGAACGGGGGCTTAAGTTTGTTTAGTGTTTTCCAATTTTCCCAGAAGTGGTTAGATTCTATGGATTCTTCAATTACATTCAGTTCATTTCTGACGTGCTGTTCCTTCTTTTTCCGTAGTGTATTTCTGTATTGCTTTAGTGATTCACCATAGCAACGTTTTTTGGGGTCTCTCTCTATGTTTTTGGTTGGACAGGTTTCTCAATTTCTTTCTTAGGTTTTTGCATTCTTCATCAAACCATTTGTCATTGTTTTTAATTTTCTTAGGTTGTCTGCTTGACATTTTTTGATTTGATAGGGAAGCTGAAAGATAAATTATACTATTTAGGCATTCTACTTCCAAGTTTACACCTTCACTACTACAGTGAAATGTTTGGTCCAGGAAGTGTCTAAAAGGGATTGAATTTGTTGTTGCCTAATTGTTTTTATGGTAGTTTTCTACACTACTTTCCTTCCATCTATAGCATTTCTTAATATTGTGCAGTTCCGTTGGCTTTGATGCCTCATGATTGAGTATTGCTCTGTTTAAGTAGACTGTGATTTTGCTGTGATCTGATAGGGGTGTCAGTGGGCTGACTGTGAACGCTCTGAGAGACTCTGGGTTGAGGTCAGTGTGTACATACCATAGGAGTCCCCTCGAAGCCTATCATTGACTATGTACAGACCCAGCGTGCGACAGAGCTGCAGTAGTAGTGACCCGTTTTTGTTGGATGTTTTGTAATAGTTGTGTCTTGGGGGGCATATTTGGGAGGAATTACTGTCACATCCAGGTAGGTGTTTGTCCCCCTGTGTGCTGAGAGTGTCAGATTCTTGTGCAGTTCTGGCATTTAGGTCGCCACAGACCAGTACATGTCCCTGGGCCTGGAAATGGTTGATCTCCCCCTCTAGGATGGAGAAGCTGTCATTGTTAAAGGATGGGGATTCTATTGGGGGGATATAGGTAGCACACATGAGGAAATGTTTCTCTGTTGAGATCATTTCCTTATTCATTTCTAGCCAAATGTAAAATGTTCCTGTTTTGACTAATTTAATAGAGTGGGTTAGGTCTGCTCTATACCAAATTAGCATACCCACTGAGTCTCTTCCCTATTTCACACCTAGTAGTTTGGTGGATGAGACTACCAGCTCTCCTCTATACCATGTTTCTTGTAGGATGACAATGCCTGTATTTCCAATTTCTTTGATGAAGTCTGGGTTCCTGCTCTTTAGGCCAAAGGCAGATGACCTCAGACCTTGTATATTCCAGGATGAGACAGTAAAAGCTTTTTGTTCCATAGTGTCTAGTGTTGTTTTTGTGTGGTTTAGGCCCGGACCATCATAGTAGGTGTGAGCAGAATATGTTGAGCATCTGATACATACCTCTTAGGTCGCAGGATGGGGCTTGGGCAGGTGCATTAGCACTCTCTCTAATCATGTCCAGTAAGCATTAATCCTGGTGCTCTCTCTGCAGCCCCTACACCAGGAGAGGCCTCCTCCTCTAAAGCAGAGTGGGACTAGAGGGACTCAGAGCCCCACTGTCGTGATCATCAGTTTTAGTTCTGTTTGTCAGCACATTAAGCAGCAAAGACAACAACATGTTCAAGCCTCATCACAGGGCCCTAGATGAGGGTGTAGATGAGGGGGTAGGTGAGGAGGTAGATGAGGGTGTAGCTGAGGGGGTAGGTGAGGAGGTAGATGAGGGTATAGATGAGGGGGTAGGTGAGGAGGTAGATGAGGGTGTAGCTGAGGGGGTAGGTGAGGAGGTAGATGAGGGGGTAGATGAGGGGGTAGGTGAGGGTGTAGATGAGGGTGTAGATGAGGGGGTAGGTGAGGAGGTAGATGAGGGGGTAGCTGAGGGGGTAGGTGAGGAGGTAGATGAGGGTGTAGATGAGGAGGTAGATGAGGAGGTAGATGAGGGTGTAGATGAGGGGGTAGATGAGGAGGTAGATGAGGGGGTAGATGAGGGTGTAGATGAGGGGGTAGATGAGGAGGTAGATGAGGAGGTAGATGAGGGGGTAGATGAGGGTGTAGATGAGGGGGTAGATGAGGAGGTAGATGAGGAGGTAGATGAGGGTGTAAATGAGGGGGTAGATGAGGGGGTAGGTGAGGGGGTAGATGAGGGTGTAGATGAGGGGGTAGATGAGGAGGTAGATGAAGAGGTAGATGAGGGGGTAGATGAGGGTGTAGATGAGGGGGTAGATGAGGAGGTAGATGAGGTGGTAGATGACGGTGTAGATGAGGGGGTAGATGAGGGTGTAGATGAGGGTGTAGATGAGGAGGTAGATGAGGGTGTAGCTGAGGGGGTAGATGAGGAGGTAGATGAGGGTGTAGATGAGGGGGTAGATGAGGAGGTAGATGAGGGTGTAGATGAGGGGGTAGATGAGGAGGTAGATGAGGGTGTAGATGAGGGGGTAGGTGAGGAGGTAGATGAGGGTGTAGGGGAGGAGGTAGATGAGGGTGTAGCTGAGGGGGTAGATGAGGGTGTAGATGAGGGGGTAGATGAGGGTGTAGATGAGGGGGTAGCTGGATCCTTAAGTTCAGGGTGGGACAAGAATGTTAGGAAAACACACACACACCACCTGGTTAGATCGCTTACTCACAGACACTAACACACCCCCTGAGACACACACATGCAAACATACACACGTGCAAACACACACATACACAAACACTGCACAGCTGTCCGTCATGGATAACAATAATACCAGTCTTGGCACCAGGGTTACCCTGAAATATTTAAAGCTGCTCTTCTCCAAAATAATGATGATTTCACACCGGAGCACATAGCTTGCGCTTCACACATTCCTAGAGAAGGAGTAGATTAGGGTCGACCTCCAAGAGGCAATACTCCACACCCTGTTTATCTCTGCCTGCATGAAGACATTTCTGCACTGCAACGTGTGTGTGTATACTTTCTGCCCCTGGTGGACTTCCTGTCCAGACAGGAAACAGGAAATACATTCCTGGCGTAGAGTACCAGACAGGCAACAGACATGGCATGGTATCTACAACCAACTGTCTGAGGAATTCACCCCCCGATCAGTCTCATATTAGTATCACGTTACAGACATACAGGACTATGAGACTGAAACCTTAGATAGTGTAGGTTCATTTCCATCATCTCTTAGGATTTTGTAGACTTTTTAATGTACACTGAACAAAAATATAAACGCAGCATTTAAAGTGTTGGTCAAATGTTTCATGAGCTGAAATAAAAGATCTCAGAAATGTTCCAAACGCACAAAAAAGCTTATTACTCTCAAATTTGTGCACACATTTGTTTACATGTCTGTTAGTCAGCATTTCTCCTTTGCCAAGATAATCCATCCACCTGACAGGTGTGGTATACCAAGAAGCTGATTAAACAGCGTGATTATTACACAGATGCATCTTGTGCTGGGGACAATAAAAGGCCACTCTAAAATGTGCAGTTTTGACACAACACAATGCCACAGATGTTTCAAGTTTTGAGGGAGCGATAACAGCAGAGGCACCGACAGAGATGGCCGCCTCGCTTCGTGTTCCTAGGAAACTATGCATTATTTAGTTTTTTTTATGTGTTATTTCCTACATTGTTACCCCAGGAAATATTAGGTTTTATTACATACAGCCGGGAAGAACTATTGGATATAAGAGCAACGTCAACTCACCAACATTACGACCAGGAATACGACTTTCCCGAAGCGGATCCTCTGTTTGGTCCACCACCCAGAACAATGGATCGGATCCCAGCTGGCGACCCAAAACAACGGCACCGCAGAAGGGGCAGAAGGGGCAGACGGAGCGGTCTTCTGGTCAGGCTCCGTAGACGGGCACATCGCTCACCGCTCCCGAGCATACTATTCGCCAATGTCCAGTCTCTTGACAACAAGGTAGACGAAATCCGAGCAAGGGTTGCCTCCCAGAGAGACATCAGAGATTGTAACATTCTTTGTTTCACGGAAACATGGCTCACTCGGGATACGTCATCAGACTCTGTACAGCCAACCGGCTTCTTCACACATCGCGCAGACAGAAACAAACATCTCTCTTTTAAGAAGAAGGGCGGGGGTGTATGCCTTATTATTAACGAGACGTGGTGTGATCATAACAACACACAGGAACTCAAGTCCTTTTGTTCACCTGACCTAGAATTCCTTACAATCAAATGCCGACCGCATTATCTACCAAGAGAATTCTCTTCGATCATAATCACAGTCGTGTATATCCCGCCCCAATCAGACACATCGACAGCCCTGAAAGAACTTCATTTGACTCTATGTAAACTGGAAACCACATATCCTGAGGCTGCATTTATTGTAGCTGGGGATTTTAACAAGGCTAATCTGAAAACAAGGCTCCCTAAATTTTATCAGCATATCGAATGCGCGACCCGGGCTGGCAAAACTCTGGATCATTGTTATTCTAACTTCCGCAACGCATATAAAGTCCTCCCCTGCCCTCCTTTCGGAAAATCTGACCAAGACTCCATTTTGTTGCTCCCAGCCTATAGACAGAAACTAAAGCAGGAAGCGCCCGTGCTTAGATCTGTTCAACGCTGGTCCGAACAATCGGATTCCACGCTTCAAGATTGCTTCGATCACGTGGACTTGGGTATGTTCCGCATAGCGTCGGACAATAACATTGATGAATATGCTGATTCGGTGAGCGAGTTTATTAGCAAGTGCATCGGTGATGTCGTACCCACAGCGCCTATTAAAACATTCCCCAACCAGAAACTGTGGATTGATGGCAGCAATTGCGCAAAACTGAAAGCGCGAACCACTGCTTTTAATCAGGGCAAGGTGACCGGAAACATGACCGAATACAAACAGTGTAGCTATTCCCTCCGCAAGGCAATCAAACAGGCTAAACGTCAGTATAGAGACAAAGTAGAGTCGCAATTCAATGGCTCAGACACGAGAGGTATGTGGCAGGGTCTACAGTCAATCACGGACTACAAAAGGAAAACCAGCCCCGTCGCGGACCACGATGTCTTGCTCCCAGACAAACTAAACAACTTCTTTGCTCGCTTTGAGGACAACACAGTGCCACTGACACAGCCCGCTACCAAATCCTGCGGGCTCTCCTTCACTGCAGCCAATGTGAGTAAAACATTTAAATGTGTTAACCCTCGCAAGGCTGCCGGCCCAGACGGCATCCCCAGCCGCGTCCTCAGAGCATGCGCAGACCAGCTGGCTGGTGTGTTTACGGACATATTCAATCAATCCTTATCCCAGTCTGCTGTTCCCACATGCTTCAAGAGGGCCACCATGGTTCCTGTTCCCAAGAAAGCGAAGGTAACTGAGCTAAATGACTATCGCCCCGTAGCACTCACTTCCGTCATCATGAAGTGCTTTGAGAGACTAGTCAAGGACCATATCACCTCCACCCTACCTGACACCCTAGACCCACTCCAATTTGCTTACCACCCCAATAGGTCCACAGATGACGCAATCACAATCACACTGCACACTGCCCTAACCCATCTGGACAAGAGGAATACCTATGTAAGAATGCTGTTCATCGACTACAGCTCAGCATTTAACACCATAGTACCCTCCAAACTCGTCATTAAGCTCGAGACCCTGGGTCTCGACCCCGCCCTGTGCAACTGGGTCCTGGACTTCCTGATGGGCCGCCCCCAGGTGGTGAGGGTAGGTAACAACATCTCCACCCCGCTGATCCTCAACATTGGGGCCCCACAAGGGTGCGTTCTCAGCCCTCTCCTGTACTCCCTGTTCACCCATGACTGCGTGACCATGCACGCCTACAACTCAATCATCAAGTTTGCAGACGACACTACAGTGGTAGGCTTGATTACCAACAACGACGAGACGGCCTACAGGGAGGAGGTGAGGGCCCTCGGAGTGTGGTGTCAGGAAAATAACCTCACACTCAATGTCAACAAAACAAAGGAGATGATTGTGGACTTCAGGAAACAGCAGAGGAGCAGCCCTCTATCCACATCGACGGGACAGTAGTGGAGAAGGTAGAAAGTTTTAAGTTCCTCGGGGTACACATCACGGACAAACTGAAATGGTCCACCCACACAGACAGCGTGGTGAAGGAGGCGCAGCAGCGCATCTTCTACCTCAGGAGGCTGGAGAAATTCAGCTTGTCACCAATAACACTCACAAACTTTTACAGATGCACAATCGATGTTTCAGCATGATAATGCACGGTCCCATGTCGCAAGGATCTGTACACAATTCCTGGAAGCTGAATTGTCCCAGTTCTTCTATGGTCTGCATACTCACCAGACATATCACCCATTGAGCATGTTTGAGATGCTCTGGATCAACGTGTACGACAGCATGTTCCAGTTCCCGCCAATATCCAGCAACTTCACACAGCCATTGAAGAGGAGTGGGACAACATTCCACAGGCCACAATCAACAGCCTGATCAACTTCATGCAAAGGAGATTGTCGCGCTGCATGAGACAAATGGTGGTCACACCAGATACTGACTGATTTTCAGATCCACACGCCTGTGACCAACCGATGCATATCTGTATTCCCAGTCATGTGAAATCTATAGATTAGGGCCTAATGGATTTATTTCAATTGACTGATTTCCTTATATGAACTGTAACTCAGTAAAATCTTTGAAATTGTTGTATGTTGCGTTTATATTTTTGTTCACTATAGATGGATTTCTGAGTAAAAGTTCAAGGCTGACCTACATATCGTTCCTAAACAATGCTGGGTGATATTCAATTATCAGATTTGATACAAAAAAATGACATTTAGCTGTGTACTTTGAGTCAGATCTTAAAGATGTAGGGCACGATTGCCAATAGAACTTAGCAATTTATTACACATCAATAATGACATTTCTCCACACATACAGAACACTAGGCAACATGACAACACAGGGTTGGTGAAAAACAATTAGCAACAATCAAACACTTTACGGAAATGACAATCACTTCAGATCACAGTACTACTGTATATACAACATATATTTCAGTCAATTACACACATATAGCTAGTTACACACATAGCAGAATATTAAAAGATCAGAAAGAGGCTTGGCTGAGCAGTGTTCCCACAAACTATATTCTTTAAACAGAACCCTCATTTGGGATACTAGTTCCCAATCAACCAGCTAATACTTTTGGTACAAATTAGGAACAAATATTTTGCCAAAGAGTGATCTGAAGTATCCCTGGTGGATTGTGAGGCATGGAGAGTAGTCTATATTTCTCAGGAAGGCTTTCTGAGAAACCTAAATCCACCCTGGAGTTCTGAGTTCTTCTAGTGAGTGGAGAGTCTTCTAGAGAACGAGTCCACCAAAAAATGTGGTTCCAGGAGGTTCTGTTAGAGCTGATCACAGCTCAGTGGCAGGGTGACGACACTGTGACGTCATATCCTCTCTCTCAGAACCAAACAGCCTTCACTTTGTCCTGATCCAGACCTGGAGAGAGAGAAACAGCGTAACATCAACTTTTAGATAAAACAACAACGTAGCAGAAACGTAGACATGGGAGAGAGAGTGCATGTGTGTGTGTGTGTGTGTGTGTGTGTGTGTGTGTGTGTGTGGGGGGGGGCTCCAGGTCAGAGGCTTACCTGAGTCGTAGATATCCATGGGTGTGTGTAGAGCAGTGGGCCAGGCTGAGGGGGTCAGGGTGGGGGGGCTGGCCTGCTCCACCTCTGTCTTCACATCACTGTGTATCCCTGGGCTCTGGCTGCTGTGTGTGGTACTGTGTGTGCTGTGTCCCACAGGGCTGTGGGCTAGGGGGCTCTGAGTCTTCACACCAGGCAGGAGCAGAGGGCTGAACCTGGGGTCTAGGCCTGGGCCATGGGACGGGTGGGAATGTAATACTGCGTGTGTGTGCCGGGGGTGCATGTGTGTGTGAGGGTGTGTGTGTGGGTAGACGTCGTGAACGTGTGTGTAGCTGGCGGAGGTCTGGGGACTGAGGCTGTAGGCCCAGGGGTCAGGGAGAGAGGTTGGAGGAGGGAGGCTGGGCTGGGGAAGAGCGTGGCCTGTCCACAGAGCTCTGTCTGGGGCATGGAAGCCTGCAGGGCTGGGGGAGAAGTCTGGGTGGATGGGCAGACAGGGGCTGGTCTGGGACGGGTAACCTCCACCCCACAGAGAAGAGGACAGAGAACTGCACTGGCCTTCCGAGAGAGATACACTATCTGAAAGAGAGACATGGATATAGTCAGTAAACGATACACAGACATTCATGTAAACAGCCTAAAGGTTACCAGTAGTGCTGAGCGATTAGTGCTTTTTGAGGTTGGTTCGGTTTCGGTTCGATCATTCAAATATAATAATGGTTTTCTATTTCGGTTTAGATAATTATTTTAGACATTAAATGCACTATGTATTATGTGGGTTGAATGCTGTAACAACACAGACTAAAACAATACAAGTCCCATGATGGTAGTGACTGCACATTACTGCTTATCACTTTTTGTGTATATTACATTTGTTTTATTTATTTATTTATCTCATCTCTATAGAGCTGCCGCTGATGCTGTCTGACAAAATCACAATTTTATTAGTACTTAAAAGTAAATAAGGCAAATTTTATGACTGCTGAATACCAACTATCAATCACTTAGATCAGTGGTTCCCAAACTGTTTTGCTCAGTCCGGCTTTCAACTTCCTCTTGAAAGTTGTAATAGTAGAATGCACAAGGTGCCATTTGTAAATTGGGTAGTGCATCATCAGTTCCTCTTGTCATGTTAGTCATTACAGACCTTAGAGAGATATTTATAACTTAAATGTCCAGATCAACTAGCCCATGTCAGCTAACGTTTGTTTTTGCTAGGTTTTTTAGCACATAGATTTGGTAGTAATGTTCGAGTCACTCATATATCACATTAATGCACATTAGACATGGCAAAATGTATAGAATTGTAAGAAAATGAGCTTTAAAACGGCAAAGTTTTCTTTGCACCCCATGACAAAATGTGTAGAACGGGAAATAAGCTGTAAACCTGTTAAAAGTTCTCTCCGCCAACAAGAGATGTGTGAACAGTTTGTGTCATGAACAGTTCTGCACGAACTATGTAGAATATTGGACTGCTGGAAAGGACAAACCCCAACTAACTTTACATCTCACAGTTTGGGCTTGATCTGATTTATCTCTAAAGAAACTGAGCATTGAGCTCAGACAGAACGAAATGCAATTCTAATAATCGAACCGATGTTGGTTTAAAAAAAATGAAAGAATACCCAAAATGTCAGTTAATCGCTCAACACTAATTACCAGTGAAGAATATATATCGTAAAAGGTTTTTAGGAACACTAGGTTTTTCCACAATTACATTTTTATTATTCTAAATAAAAAGTAACAGTAAAAGACAATGAATCCATTTGAATAACACTGTTTCAGATGAGTAATGGTACGAGTGTCCCTGTGTGCTCCTACCTTTCCACAGTCCTGCCGAGGCAGAGGTGTGAATGGGTGGGCACCTGGAGCTCTTGGTCTCTCCGGTGAAGGTGCTGGGTTGGCTCAGAGCCCTGGAGAAATGCTCATCCACCACATCCTCGATGTTGCCATGGAAATAGGTGAACAGGACACACCTGGAGCTCAGGTACTCTGCCTCAGCCGGCTGGCTGTCCTTCCCAGACCTCCAAGAGCCCCCCAGCCCAGAAACCTCCAGGCCCTGTCGGACCTCCTTCTCCCCAGCCAGCCTCCCCCCTCCACCCCCACGCTGCTGTTGCTGTCTCCGCCCTGGAAACTGCTGCTCCATGCTGTCCTGCTGCATCCTACTGTAAACACCCAGCTTCTTCTACAGAGAGAGGGAAATAGACCGAGAGAGAGGGAGAGGGAGAAAAATGTATGCCACAGATTCAGCCATGAGAGCACCAGCCTGTATGTCTAGTCAGCACCACAACGATCAAACCAGATGATTCAACGTGTATACATCAACTGAACAAAATACATCCCTCGTTAAAAGTCATACTAGCCAGTATAATTACTTAAATTCTCTATGACCTCTATTTTAAGAAAAACGAATCATCTTTACAGACCGAAGTTTATCCAAAAAGTTGTAGAACGTTTCCGCGCGTGTGTTCTGGTGAAAGTATGACGACTATGTAAGTGCTCGTGGCCGTACCAAATGAACCATCATCGTCAACATTCCTGAGTGACAGTGACGAGCTCCCATTACATCACCCTTCTGATGGAACGAGGAGTCCGAGTCATTCTGCATGACCTGCTCTAACTAAATACATCACGAGCAATGACAGCTTCAACTTTTCAAGTTCTGTGATACCCAGGACTCTTCACTGTGAACTGACATCTGCGACGCCCCAAACCATTGCTCACGGAGTGTATTAGTGCGTAATAGCGCCAATTATTAGAACACAAAAAATAGCCTAGTATTAGAAAACAAACAAATACTACGTCATTACTATTTGGTGTAGTCTGGACACCCACCTGTTGCTGGTGCTGATGGTGATAGTATGCTGCTTTGTAGGCTGCTGCCGCTGCTGCTGAAGACGCAGGGAGGTAGTGAGCTCCATAACTCTGGTGAAACATCACATCCAGACAACTCATGGCTGTGACGAAGCTGGCAGGGGCTCAAAGAGAAACACAGCCTGAATCAGCGCTCCTCAGACGGATGTAATCCTTAGGTCCACCGCTACCTCCATATAAACCATGGCGGTGACAATAGACATGCCGTCGGTGAAAGGAGCTGTTTGCATAAAGACAATACCGAGCCAATAGGACCAACACCTCCTACTGAGCCGAACCAAACCCGAGTGAAAGCGAACATATGGTACCCGACAGACTCCACTTGGCAAAGTTCTTAGAAGCGACTCTGATTGGAGGAAAGTTTTAACGGTACTATGGGGTATGGAGAGGAGAGGAGGGATGGGACTCTGCGCGTACACGCCCACGGAGCGCATACCCGCGGCTCGGAGGAAGAGAGGTATGAGGTGTGAGTGTGGCATCCTCTTGAAGGTAGAATTTGGAGGCTTTCAGTGAATTGAAATTGTGAACATCGTCAGATAAGTGAATGTAAATATCCAGTATTGTGTCATGGACTGTGTTTAATTTTATGTTATAATTTTAACCCATTGGGTGTGGCATGTCTATTTGGGGAATTCCATACTATTGTAAAACATTTGGCCTAGTTTTCCAGTACACTTGGCAGGCTTTGACATTACCAAAAAAGGGGAGAATGTGGCAGACACAGGTAACTGCCAAAATAAAGGAAACACCAACATAAAGTGTCTAAATAGGGCGTTGGGCCACCACGAGCAGCCAGAACAGCTTCAATGGGCCTTGGCATAGATTCTACAAGTGTCTGGAACTCTTTTGGAGGAATGCAATGCCATTCTTCCACGAGAAATTCCATAATTTGGTGTTTTGTTTATGGTGGTGGAAAATGCAGTCTCAGGTGCCGCTCCAGAATTTCCCATAAGTGTTCGAATGGGTTAAGATCACACACACACCACACCACACACACACACATTGCTTTCCCGGTCTCTGCTTGCTATTACATTTGACATTTTAGTCATTTAGCAGACGCTCTTATCCAGAGTGAGTGCATACATTTCATACATTTTTTTTCTCTTCTCTCTTCCTCTGCTGGGGCTGCTGTAGTTGCTGTGCTGGGAGACTCCTCATTATTATTAGACTCACTAACACAGAGACTACTGGGTCTTTCAGCACGCGCCCCCAAAACACAACTGATGTCCACATTATTGTCTACCTATATAGTTATAGTCATGCCTCACTGAATTAACCAGTCCAACCAACAAACTGTACCACAGTGACTGCATTCACCTGACTAGCCTGCTCTATGCCCTATTCCATATCAAAAGATTTTGAATAGGAATCAGAAATATATTTATTTTCCACACACCCAATCCTTTTAGATCTATTACTTATAATAAGAACCTGTGTGAAGGGACCAGGGTTTGGTTTGTAACTGGGCCCCTAGCTGTATTTGGTCCTTAGTGAGGAACTGTCAGTGGAAGATGTCAATGAGTGATCTGCTGCCACCTGCTGGTGACAGCACATAGTTTACAGATCACAAACAGTGTCTCACCATATAATTGCATATAGAACTTTGTAATAGGATCTATGTGGGTAACACCACACCTCTCTTGTCCTGAGTAAACCTAACCTATGGCTGGTCCTTCTGTCCCAGATATAGACACAAATAAAGGTATTATATGGTCCTGAGCTGTGATTTCAAGCCCAACTCTGGAGATGGTGTGTGGATCGTGTCAGTTTCTGTAGAGCATTGACAGCTGTGCTTGAGAGGCTTTTACAGTGGTGAGTGAGGTAGACAGGAGATGAGAGGAGATGAGAGGGGAGGACAGTGGTGAGTGAGGTAGACAGGAGATGAGAGGGGAGGACAGTGGTGAGTGAGGTAGACAGGAGAGGAGAGGAGATGAGAGGGGAGAACAGTGGTGAGTGAGGTAGACAGGAGATGAGAGGAGTTGAGAGGGGAGGACAGTGGTGAGTGAGGTAGATAGGAGATGAGAGGAGATGAGAGGGGAGGACAGTGGTGAGTGAGGTAGACAGGAGAGGAGAGGAGATGAGAGGGAAGGACAGTGAAGGAGAGGAGAGGAGATGAGAGGGGAGGACAGTGGAGAGTGAGGTAGACAGGAGATGAGAGGAGATGAGAGGGGAGGACAGTGGTGAGTGAGGTAGACAGGAGATGAGAGGAGATGAGAGGGGAGGACAGTGGTGACAGTGGTGAGTGAGGTAGACAGGAGATGAGAGGAGATGAGAGGGGAGGACAGTGGTGAGTGAGGTAGACAGGAGAGGAGAGGAGATGAGAGGGGAGGACAGTGGTGAGTGAGGTAGACAGGAGAGGAGAGGAGATGAGAGGGGAGGACAGTGGTGAGTGAGGTAGACAGGAGATGAGAGGAGATGAGAGGGGAGGACAGTGGTGAGTGAGGTAGACAGGAGAGGAGAGGAGATGAGAGGGGAGGGGAGGACAGTGGTGAGTGAGGTAGACAGGATAGGAGATGAGAGGGGAGGACAGTGGTGAGTGAGGTAGACAGGAGAGGAGAGGAGATGAGAGGGGAGGACAGTGGTGAGTGAGGTAGACAGGAGAGGAGAGGAGATGAGAGGGGAGGACAGTGGGGAGTGAGGTAGACAGGAGAGGAGAGGAGATGAGAGGGGAGGACAGTGGTGAGTGAGATAGACAGGAGAGGAGAGGAGATGAGAGGGGAGGACAGTGGTGAGTGAGGTAGACAGGAGATGAGAGGAGATGAGAGGGGAGGACAGTGGTGACAGTGGTGAGTGAGGTAGACAGGAGATGAGAGGAGATGAGAGGGGAGGACAGTGGTGAGTGAGGTAGACAGGAGAGGAGAGGAGATGAGAGGGGAGGACAGTGGTGAGTGAGGTAGACAGGAGAGGAGATGAGAGGGGAGGACAGTGGTGAGTGAGGTAGACAGGAGAGGAGAGGAGATAAGAGGGGAGGACAGTGGTGAGTGAGGTAGACAGGAGAGGAGAGGAGATGAGAGGGGAGGACAGTGGTGACAGTGGTGAGTGAGGTAGACAGGAGATGAGAGGAGATGAGAGGGGAGGACAGTGGTGACAGTGGTGAGTGAGGTAGACAGGAGATGAGAGGAGATGAGAGGGGAGGACAGTGGTGAGTGAGTTAGACAGGAGAGGAGAGGAGATGAGAGGGGAGGACAGTGGTGAGTGAGGTAGACAGGAGAGGAGAGGAGATGAGAGGGGAGGACAGTGGTGAGTGAGGTAGACAGGAGAGGAGATGAGAGGGGAGGACAGTGGTGAGTGAGGTAGACAGGAGAGGAGAGGAGATGAGAGGGGAGGACAGTGGTGAGTGAGGTAGACAGGAGAGGAGAGGAGATGAGAGGGGAGGACAGTGGTGAGTGAGGTAGACAGGAGAGGAGAGGAGATGAGAGGGGAGGACAGTGGTGAGTGAGGTAGATAGGAGATGAGAGGAGATGAGAGGGGAGGACAGTGGTGAGTGAGGTAGACAGGAGAGGAGATGAGAGGGGAGGACAGTGAAGGAGAGGAGAGGAGATGAGAGGGGAGGACAGTGGAGAGTGAGGTAGACAGGAGATGAGAGGAGATGAGAGGGGAGGACAGTGGTGAGTGAGGTAGACAGGAGATGAGAGGAGATGAGAGGGGAGGACAGTGGTGACAGTGGTGAGTGAGATAGACAGGAGATGAGAGGAGATGAGAGGGGAGGACAGTGGTGAGTGAGGCAGACAGGAGAGGAGAGGAGATGAGAGGGGAGGACAGTGGTGAGTGAGGTAGAGAGAAGAGGAGATGAGAGGGGAGGACAGTGGTGAGTGAGGTAGACAGGAGAGGAGAGGAGATGAGAGGGGAGGACAGTGGTGAGTGAGGTAGACAGGAGAGGAGATGAGAGGGGAGGACAGTGGTGAGTGAGGTAGACAGGAGAGGAGAGGAGATGAGAGGGGAGGACAGTGGTGAGTGAGGTAGACAGGAGAGGAGAGGAGATGAGAGGGGAGGACAGTGGGGAGTGAGGTAGACAGGAGAGGAGAGGAGATGAGAGGGGAGGACAGTGGTGAGTGAGATAGACAGGAGAGGAGAGGAGATGAGAGGGGAGGACAGTGGTGAGTGAGGTAGACAGGAGATGAGAGGAGATGAGAGGGGAGGACAGTGGTGACAGTGGTGAGTGAGGTAGACAGGAGATGAGAGGAGATGAGAGGGGAGGACAGTGGTGAGTGAGGTAGACAGGAGAGGAGAGGAGATGAGAGGGGAGGACAGTGGTGAGTGAGGTAGACAGGAGAGGAGATGAGAGGGGAGGACAGTGGTGAGTGAGGTAGACAGGAGAGGAGAGGAGATGAGAGGGGAGGACAGTGGTGAGTGAGGTAGACAGGAGAGGAGAGGAGATGAAAGGGGAGGACAGTGGTGACAGTGGTGAGTGAGGTAGACAGGAGATGAGAGGAGATGAGAGGGGAGGACAGTGGTGACAGTGGTGAGTGAGGTAGACAGGAGATGAGAGGAGATGAGAGGGGAGGACAGTGGTGAGTGAGGTAGACAGGAGAGGAGAGGAGATGAGAGGGGAGGACAGTGGTGAGTGAGGTAGACAGGAGAGGTGAGGAGATGAGAGGGGAGGACAGTGGTGAGTGAGGTAGACAGGAGATGAGAGGAGATGAGAGGGGAGGACAGTGGTGAGTGAGGTAGACAGGAGAGGAGAGGAGATGAGAGGGGAGGACAGTGGTGAGTGAGGTAGACAGGAGAGGAGATGAGAGGGGAGGACAGTGGTGAGTGAGGTAGACAAGAGAGGAGAGATGAGAGGGGAGGACAGTGGTGAGTGAGGTAGACAGGAGAGGAGAGGAGATGAGAGGGGAGGACAGTGGGGAGTGAGGTAGACAGGAGAGGAGAGGAGATGAGAGGGGAGGACAGTGGTGAGTGAGATAGACAGGAGAGGAGAGGAGATGAGAGGGGAGGACAGTGGTGAGTGAGGTAGACAGGAGATGAGAGGAGATGAGAGGGGAGGACAGTGGTGACAGTGGTGAGTGAGGTAGACAGGAGATGAGAGGAGATGAGAGGGGAGGACAGTGGTGAGTGAGGTAGACAGGAGAGGAGAGGAGATGAGAGGGGAGTACAGTGGTGAGTGAGGTAGACAGGAGAGGAGATGAGAGGGGAGGACAGTGGTGAGTGAGGTAGACAGGAGAGGAGAGGAGATGAGAGGGGAGGACAGTGGTGAGTGAGGTAGACAGGAGAGGAGAGGAGATGAGAGGGGAAGACAGTGGTGACAGTGGTGAGTGAGGTAGACAGGAGATGAGAGGAGATGAGAGGGGAGGACAGTGGTGACAGTGGTGAGTGAGGTAGACAGGAGATGAGAGGAGATGAGAGGGGAGGACAGTGGTGAGTGAGGTAGACAGGAGAGGAGAGGGTGAGAGGGGAGGACAGTGGTGAGTGAGGTAGACAGGAGAGGAGAGGAGATGAGAGGGGAGGACAGTGGTGAGTGAGGTAGACAGGAGATGAGAGGAGATGAGAGGGGAGGACAGTGGTGAGTGAGGTAGACAGGAGATGAGAGGAGATGAGAGGGGAGGACAGGGGTGAGTGAGGTAGACAGGAGAGGAGATGAGAGGGGAGGACAGTGGTGAGTGAAGTAGACAGGAGAGGAGATGAGAGGGGAGGACAGTGGTGAGTGAGGTAGACAGGAGAGGAGAGGAGATGAGAGGGGAGGACAGTGGGGAGTGAGGTAGACAGGAGAGGAGAGGAGATGAGAGGGGAGGACAGTGGTGAGTGAGATAGACAGGAGAGGAGAGGAGATGAGCGGGGAGGAGAGTGTGGAGTGAGGTAGACAGGAGAGGAGAGGAGATGAGAGGGGAGGACAGTGGTGAGTGAGGTAGACAGGAGAGGAGAGGAGATGAGAGGGGAGGACAGTGGGGAGTGAGGTAGACAGGAGAAGAGAGGAGATGAGAGGAGAGGAGATGAGAGGGGAGGACAGTGGGGAGTGAGGTAGACAGGAGATGAGAGGAGATGAGAGGGGAGGACAGTGGGGAGTGAGGTAGACAGGAGAGGAGAAGAGATGAGAGGGGAGGACAGTGGTGAGTGAGGTAGACAGGAGAGGAGAGGAGATGAGAGGGGAGGACAGTGGTGAGTGAGGTAGACAGGAGAGGAGAGGAGATGAGAGGGGAGGACAGTGGTGAGTGAGGTAGACAGGAGATGAGAGGAGATGAGAGGGGAGGACAGTGGTGAGTGAGGTAGACAGGAGATGAGAGGAGATGAGAGGGGAGGACAGTGGTGAGTGAGGTAGACAGGAGATGAGAGGAGATGAGAGGGGAGGACAGTGGTGAGTGAGGTAGACAGGAGAGGAGATGAGAGGGGAGGAGATGAGAGGGGAGGACAGTGGGGAGTGAGGTAGACAGGAGAGGAGAGGAGATGAGAGGGGAGGGGAGGACAGTGGGGAGTGAGGTAGACAGGAGAGGAGAGGAGATGAGAGGTGAGGAAATGCAATGAGAGGGGAGGACAGTTGTGAGTGAGGTAGACAGGAGAGGAGAGGAGATGAGAGGGGAGGACAGTGGTGAGTGAAGTAGACAGGAGAGGAGAGGAGATGAGAGGGGAGGACAGTGAAGGAGAGGAGAGGAGATGAGAGGGGAGGACAGTGGTGAGTGAGGTAGACAGGAGAGGAGAGGAGATGAGAGGGGAGGACAGTGGTGAGTGAGGTAGACAGGAGATGAGAGGAGATGAGAGGGGAGGACAGTGGTGAGTGAGGTAGACAGCAGAGGAGAGGAGATGAGAGGGGAGGACAGGGGTGAGTGAAGTAGACAGGAGAGGAGAGGAGATGAGAGGGGAGGACAGTGGTGAGTGAGGTAGACAGGAGAGGAGAGGAGATGAGAGGGGAGGACAGTGGGGAGTGAGGTAGACAGGAGAGGAGAGGAGATGAGAGGGGAGGACAGTGGTGAGTGAGATAGACAGGAGAGGAGATGAGAGGGGAGGACAGTGGTGAGTGAAGTAGACAGGAGAGGAGAGGAGATGAGAGGGGAGGACAGTGGTGAGTGAGGTAGACAGGAGAGGAGAGGAGATGAGAGGGGAGGACAGTGGGGAGTGAGGTAGACAGGAGAGGAGAGGAGATGAGAGGGGAGGACAGTGGTGAGTGAGATAGACAGGAGAGGAGAGGAGATGAGAGGGGAGGAGAGTGTGGAGTGAGGTAGACAGGAGAGGAGAGGAGATGAGAGGGGAGGACAGTGGTGAGTGAGGTAGACAGGAGAGGAGAGGAGATGAGAGGGGAGGACAGTGGGGAGTGAGGTAGACAGGAGAAGAGAGGAGATGAGAGGAGAGGAGATGAGAGGGGAGGACAGTGGGGAGTGAGGTAGACAGGAGATGAGAGGAGATGAGAGGGGAGGACAGTGGGGAGTGAGGTAGACAGGAGAGGAGAAGAGATGAGAGGGGAGGACAGTGGTGAGTGAGGTAGACAGGAGAGGAGAGGAGATGAGAGGGGAGGACAGTGGTGAGTGAGGTAGACAGGAGAGGAGAGGAGATGAGAGGGGAGGACAGTGGTGAGTGAGGTAGACAGGAGATGAGAGGAGATGAGAGGGGAGGACAGTGGTGAGTAAGGTAGACAGGAGATGAGAGGAGATGAGAGGGGAGGACAGTGGTGAGTGAGGTAGACAGGAGAGGAGATGAGAGGGGAGGAGATGAGAGGGGAGGACAGTGGGGAGTGAGGTAGACAGGAGAGGAGAGGAGATGAGAGGGGAGGGGAGGACAGTGGGGAGTGAGGTAGACAGGAGAGGAGAGGAGATGAGAGGTGAGGAGATGCGATGAGAGGGGAGGACAGTTGTGAGTGAGGTAGACAGGAGAGGAGAGGAGATGAGAGGGGAGGACAGTGGTGAGTGAAGTAGACAGGAGAGGAGAGGAGATGAGAGGGGAGGACAGTGAAGGAGAGGAGAGGAGATGAGAGGGGAGGACAGTGGGGAGTGAGGTAGACAGGAGATGAGTGGAGATGAGAGGGGAGGACAGTGGGGAGTGAGGTAGACAGGAGAGGAGAGGAGATGAGAGGGGAGGACAGTGAAGGAGAGGAGAGGAGATGAGAGGGGAGGACAGTGAAGGATAGGAGAGGAGATGAGAGGGGAGGACAGTGGTGAGTGAGGTAGACAGGAGAGGAGAGGAGAGGAGAGGAGAGGAGAGGAGAGGAGAGGAGAGGAGAGGAGAGGAGAGGAGAGGAGAGGAGAGGAGAGGAGAGGAGAGGAGAGGAGAGGAGAGGAGAGGAGAGGAGAGGGGAGGACAGTGAAGGAGAGGAGAGGAGATGAGAGGGGAGGACAGTGAAGGAGAGGAGAGGAGATGAGAGGGGAGGACAGTGAAGGAGAGGAGAGGAGATGCGAGGGGAGGACAGTGGTGAGTGAGGTAGACAGGAGAGGAGAGGAGATGAGAGGGGAGGACAGTGGGGAGTGAGGTAGACAGGAGAGGAGAGGAGATGAGAGGGGAGGACAGTGGTAAGTGAGATAGACAGGAGAGGAGAGGAGATGAGAGGGGAGGAGAGTGTGGAGTGAGGTAGACAGGAGAGGAGAGGAGATGAGAGGGGAGGACAGTGGTGAGTGAGGTAGACAGGAGAGGAGAGGAGATGAGAGGGGAGGACAGTGGGGAGTGAGGTAGACAGGAGAAGAGAGGAGATGAGAGGAGAGGAGATGAGAGGGGAGGACAGTGGGGAGTGAGGTAGACAGGAGATGAGAGGAGATGAGAGGGGAGGACAGTGGGGAGTGAGGTAGACAGGAGAGGAGAAGAGATGAGAGGGGAGGACAGTGGTGAGTGAGGTAGACAGGAGAGGAGAGGAGATGAGAGGGGAGGACAGTGGTGAGTGAGGTAGACAGGAGATGAGAGGAGATGAGAGGGGAGGACAGTGGTGAGTGAGGTAGACAGGAGATGAGAGGAGATGAGAGGGGAGGACAGTGGTGAGTGAGGTAGACAGGAGATGAGAGGAGATGAGAGGGGAGGACAGTGGTGAGTGAGGTAGACAGGAGAGGAGATGAGAGGGGAGGAGCTGAGAGGGGAGGACAGTGGGGAGTGAGGTAGACAGGAGAGGAGAGGAGATGAGAGGGGAGGAGATGCGATGAGAGGGGAGGACAGTGGTGAGTGAGGTAGACAGGAGAGGAGAGGAGATGAGAGGGGAGGACAGTGGTGAGTGAAGTAGACAGGAGAGGAGAGGAGATGAGAGGGGAGGACAGTGGGGAGTGAGGTAGACAGGAGAGGAGAGGAGATGAGAGGGGAGGAGATGCGATGAGAGGGGAGGACAGTGGTGAGTGAGGTAGACAGGAGAGGAGAGGAGATGAGAGGGGAGGACAGTGGTGAGTGAAGTAGACAGGAGAGGAGAGGAGATGAGAGGGGAGGACAGTGAAGGAGAGGAGAGGAGATGAGAGGGGAGGACAGTGGGGAGTGAGGTAGACAGGAGATGAGTGGAGATGAGAGGGGAAGACAGTGGGGAGTGAGGTAGACAGGAGAGGAGAGGAGATGAGAGGTGAGGACAGTGAAGGAGAGGAGAGGAGATGAGAGGGGAGGACAGTGAAGGATAGGAGAGGAGATGAGAGGGGAGGACAGTGAAGGAGAGGAGAGGAGATGAGAGGGGAGGACAGTGAAGGAGAGGAGAGGAGATGAGAGGGGAGGACAGTGGGGAGTGAGGTAGACAGGAGAGGAGAGGAGATGAGAGGGGAGGACAGTGGGGAGTGAGGTAGACAGGAGAGGAGAGGAGATGAGAGGGGAGGAGATGCGATGAGAGGGGAGGACAGTGGTGAGTGAGGTAGACAGGAGAGGAGAGGAGATGAGAGGGGAGGACAGTGGTGAGTGAAGTAGACAGGAGAGGAGAGGAGATGAGAGGGGAGGACAGTGAAGGAGAGGAGAGGAGATGAGAGGGGAGGACAGTGGGGAGTGAGGTAGACAGGAGATGAGTGGAGATGAGAGGGGAAGACAGTGGGGAGTGAGGTAGACAGGAGAGGAGAGGAGATGAGAGGTGAGGACAGTGAAGGAGAGGAGAGGAGATGAGAGGGGAGGACAGTGAAGGATAGGAGAGGAGATGAGAGGGGAGGACAGTGAAGGAGAGGAGAGGAGATGAGAGGGGAGGACAGTGAAGGAGAGGAGAGGAGATGAGAGGGGAGGACAGTGGGGAGTGAGGTAGACAGGAGAGGAGAGGAGATGAGAGGGGAGGACAGTGGGGAGTGAGGTAGACAGGAGAGGAGAGGAGATGAGAGGGGAGGACAGTGGGGAGTGAGGTAGACAGGAGAGGAGAGGAGATGAGAGGGGAGGACAGTGAAGGAGAGGAGAGGAGATGAGAGGGGAGGACAGTGAAGGAGTGGAGAGGAGATGAGTGGGGAGGACAGTGAAGGAGAGGAGAGGAGATGAGAGGGGAGGACAGTGAAGGAGTGGAGAGGAGATGAGAGGGGAGGACAGTGAAGGAGAGGAGAGGAGATGAGAGGGGAGGACAGTGGGGAGTGAGGTAGACAGGAGATGAGTGGAGATGAGAGGGGAAGACAGTGGGGAGTGAGGTAGACAGGAGAGGAGAGGAGATGAGAGGTGAGGACAGTGAAGGAGAGGAGAGGAGATGAGAGGGGAGGACAGTGAAGGATAGGAGAGGAGATGAGAGGGGAGGACAGTGAAGGAGAGGAGAGGAGATGAGAGGGGAGGACAGTGAAGGAGAGGAGAGGAGATGAGAGGGGAGGACAGTGGGGAGTGAGGTAGACAGGAGAGGAGAGGAGATGAGAGGGGAGGACAGTGGGGAGTGAGGTAGACAGGAGAGGAGAGGAGATGAGAGGGGAGGACAGTGGGGAGTGAGGTAGACAGGAGAGGAGAGGAGATGAGAGGGGAGGACAGTGAAGGAGAGGAGAGGAGATGAGAGGGGAGGACAGTGAAGGAGTGGAGAGGAGATGAGTGGGGAGGACAGTGAAGGAGAGGAGAGGAGATGAGAGGGGAGGACAGTGAAGGAGAGGAGAGGAGATGAGAGGGGAGGACAGTGAAGGAGAGGAGAGGAGATGAGAGGGGAGGACAGTGAAGGAGAGGAGAGGAGATGAGAGGGGAGGACAGTGAAGGAGAGGACGGGGGGCTGTCAACAACACACAAGTCCTGCTGATGATGGTGATTCTTTACCAGAAGAGAGGTGAAGCTGCAGAGCACATTCAGCTGCTGCCTGGCCTGGTCTGGTCTGGCCTGGTCTGGTCTGGTCTGGTCTGGTTCAGACCCTCAGTGTAGAGGAGCAGCAGAATAATGAGAGGACTATAGAGAGATAAGACAGAGATGGCTGTGTTCGCTGAGTCCACTTGTTTCTCAAGTGAGTTCCATGATAAAGCCTGACATTCACACTGGAGGAGCAGCTGCCCTGCCTACACACACACACAAACGCACGCACACACACGTACATGCACTCAGGGGTGAAGATATCAGTATATCCTGAGGGACTCAAGCCCCCTGCTCATCTCATTACAGAAGTACTCAGCGCTTCAGTGTAAAGAGTGTAATTTAACTAACACTTCTGTTTTATAATCTCTGTGATATGTAGGCCATGTATAAATGAATGGATCTTGATATATTTTATTATTGATATCAGTGTGTGTTGTTTTGGCCCAGTTTGAGAAAACGGGGTCACACTGTAATGAGATGCAGGAGCAGCATATGCTGTTTGTTTATGATTGACTAAAAGAGCTATACAGGTTATGGGGCAAAGCTCGATCTCTCCCTTTTCGTCCCTTTATTTCTCTCTATCGCTTTCTCTCTCTCTCCATCCATCTCTATTTCACATACACAGTATCACACATTGTGCGTTTGACATTTGCTCCATTCTGCCAAGGCGGTAGTTAGGAAAGACATTATGGGGGATGTATTACTGATTTCCTGGGCCAGCCCTATTCCCTGTAGCTGTCAGATATGAGACGGGCATTAAACTGTTCCATTCACTTTGATGACGCCGCACTCCTCAGATGGAGCGTTAATTATTCAGTCACGTTTTGATGATGTATTAGTTCAGGAACTGGGGCAGAGTCAGTGGCGGGTTCTGATGATGTGTTGTTGGGCTGTAGAAGTGGGGCAGTTGTCACAGACGGAGAAAAACATGCACATAAGCCCACACACACACACGCACGCACACACGCACACGCACACACACACACACAGAGCTAAAGATCCCCACATATGCTCTGGTCCTCAGGGTCTCTCACTAAACACGTTTCTCTCAGGGTCCCAGTCACATCTGGAGCAACAACTTTCTCTCCGCTCCTCTTCTCTCCTTAATGAGATCATTATTAGGGAATGTTTAGAAGGGATGAGAGTAGAATTACAGGGATTAGAGGAGGAGGGCATGCAGGGATAAAAGTAGTTGTTTGTTTTTCTGTCCATGTTTTCCTCAAAGAACGAGAGTCATCCACTGGGTTAGAGCTCAGTGGGCTGTAGTGTTTTGGGCTGAAAAGTGTCTGACTTGTCCCAGACATACTGTATCACACCTCTTCTTTAGCCTTGTGGAAAACACAGCTCTGATTCACAACAGAAAATAGTGTGTTTTTAGATGTCTTGGTTACGATCTCTCTTCAGTACAGTAGTTGCCTTATCACCTGACATAATGACCATCCTAGTCATTAGCAGTGATAATGTGATAATGAGGCATTAATACAGATCATCATAAGAACTGCAGAGTCTGGAGTTTTTAACATTGATGTTGTTCTATTGCAGTCCCTTCTAAAGAACACCTGTCTCTATTGGTCTCTCCAGAGTCTCCCTACAACACCTGATGATAACGATGACGACCGTGATGCTCTAATAGTTCATATCTCCTCTCTAATCACCCTGGAACACTACAAAGTAGTGTGTCGGTGTGCTAACTGAGGAGAGGAGAGGGGAGCGACAGACATTAATAGTCAATTAAACAGCCATTAGTACAGCTTTAGTTATTACAGTAGTTGGGTTACATACGGATACTGATACGAGGACAGACAGACAGACAGACAGACAGACAGACAGACAGACAGACAGACAGACAGACAGACAGACAGACAGACAGACAGACAGACAGACAGACAGACAGACAGACAGACAGACAGACAGACAGACAGACAGACAGACAGACAGACAGACAGACAGACCGATTGTATTGCATTGTTTATATTATGTTTCCTATTAAAAAAAATAGGTACATACAGGAGTGTTATTGAGTGTCACGTCCTGACCAGTAAAGAGGTTATTTGTTATTGTAGTTTGGTCAGGACGTGGCAGGGGGTGTTTGTTTTATGTGTTTCGGGGTTTTTTGGTTAATGTTCTATGTTAGTCTATTTCTATGTCTGTGTCTAGTTATTCTATTTCTATGTTTAGTTTATTGGGTTGACCTTCAATTGGAGGCAGCTCATGGGAAGAGATTTTGGACGGGGCAGGACCATGGCACCAGGCTGGGGAATACCGACGCCCTAAGGAGGAGCTGGAGGCAGCCAAGGCGGAGCGGCGCCAGTACAAGGCATTATACGCGCCGATTGGCAAACCCGAGAGGCACCCCCAATAATTTTTTTGGGGGGGGCACACGGGGAGTGTGGCTAGGTCAGGCAATAGACCTGAGCCAACTCCCCGTGCTTATTATGGGGAGCAGCGGATCAGAAGAGCGCCGGTCTATGCGGAAGTGCGCACGATCTCGCCCATGCGCACACACAGTCCGGTGCGAGTGATTCCAGCCCCTCGCAAGTGCCGTGCTAGAGTGGGCATACAGCCAGGAAGGAGTATGCCTGCGCAGTATATCTGGCCACCAGTACGTCTCCTAGGCCCAGGCTACCCTACGCCTGCTCTACGCACGGCAGCCATCAGGCCTCTGCACAGCCCAGTTTGCCCTGTGCCAGCACTCCGCCCATGCAGGGCTACTGTTACCACCCAGCCAGGATGGGTTGTGCAGGCTGTGCGCTCCAGATCTCCAGTGCTTGTTCATGGCCCGGTGTATCTAGTCCCTGCTCCTCGCACTAGCCTTGAGGTTTGTGTATCCAGTGTGGCGCCTCCAAAGCCAGCACCACGCACCAGGCCTCCAGTGCGTCAGCCCAGTCCAGTACGTCCTGTTCCTGCTCCTTGCACTAGCCTCGGGGTGCGTGTCTCCAGTCTGGTACCTCCAGTACCAGCCTCACGCACTAGGCCTTCAGTGCGTCAGCCCAGTCCAGTTCGTCCTGCTCCTGCTCCTCGCACTGGCCTTGAGGTGCGTGTTACCAGTCTGGCGCCTCCAATGCCAGCCCCAAGCACTAGGCCTGTAGTGCGCCTGTCCAGTCCAGAGCTTCCGGAGACAGTTCCCCGTCCAGAGCTTCCGGCGACAGTTCCCCGTCCAGAGCTTCCGGGCGACAGTTAGTCATCCAGAGCTTCCGGCGACAGTTCCCCGTCCAGAGCTTCCGTGCGACAGTTAGTCATCCAGAGCTTCCGGCGACAGTTCTCCATCCAGCAATGCGCCTTAGCCCTGAGCCTTCAGCGGGGGTGGACAGGTTAGGTTGGGGACTAAGGCCAGAGCCTGAGCCACCTCCATAGTAGGAGGATGGGGAGGGGGGGGTGTAGCACAAGAACCGTCAGTGACGGTGGCCACCCTCCCTTCCCTCCTTTTAGTTTGGGATTATTTTTGTTTTGGGGTTTATTTTTGTGTTTATTTTTGTGTTTTTTTTGTTTGAGGTGCATCGGGGGGGGGGGGGGGGGGGGGGTACTGTCACGTCCTGACCAGTAAAGAGGTTATTTGTTATTGTAGTTTGGTCAGGACGTGGCAGGGGGTGTTTGTTTTATGTGTTTCGGGGTTTTTTGGTTAATGTTCTATGTTAGTCTATTTCTATGTCTGTGTCTAGTTATTCTATTTCTATGTTTAGTTTATTGGGTTGACCTTCAATTGGAGGCAGCTGTTCCTCGTTGCCTCTAATTGAAGGTCTTATTTAGTAGGGGTGTTTTTTTTCATGGGTTTTTGGTGGGTAGGTGTTCCTTGTGTAGTTGTGTTCCTTACAGGACTGTTTCTCGTCGTTGTTTTTTTGTATTAAGTGTTTTGTTTCGTTTTCTTCTTCATTAATAAAAGAAGATGAGCATTCACATTCCCGCTGCGCCTTGGTCTCATCAGTATGACGAACGTGACATTGGGGGGCTGACTTGAGTCAATAACCTTTTAACTCATTTATGGGTTAATATTGGGTGGTGGTTTAAATAAATGATTATTATTATGTCAAAATAAACATCTTTATTTTGCATTCAAGCCTCAGTTTTAGAGGTATTCCTTATTTTTCAACAGTGTGTGTGTCAATACCACCCAGTGGCTAATATAATCACAATATAATGTAACACAGTCCAAGATAATCACATTTTTAATTGTTCCTGCTGTTTTAGCTATCATACTGATATCATACTGCCACGCAGGACCGGAATGTCAATGGGACTTTTAATTGGATCTCACAAAGGGAATCCCGCACGTGTGCATGTCCTCCTCCGCGATGGCGGTCCAGGGCCAAATGTGTCTGTAGTGTGTTAATGAAGTGACCAGTGGAGGACTCAGATCTCTCTTGGCTGACAGATCAGGCCTTTATAACCACATAATTACAATAATAATATAATAATATGCTCTATTAAAAATCACCAGTTTTCATATGAAATTATAACAGAGGCAGGAGTGAATACTGAGAATTATTTAATGAGGCGTTGTAGACTCAACGACTGTCTGGATTGATGGAGGAGCCTCCTTGAATGGTCTGATAGGAAGACAAAGAGGTAATTGGAAATGGTCAGGTGAGGGAGAGAGAGACAGAGAAAAGAGAAGTCATTTCACAGTATAATGCATTTAGTATGTGTTACAATTCACTTCCATCTTGGTCTACAGACTAATTGTTTCTCTCTGTATGTGCTGTTATTATTCCCAACATACCAGATCAGCAGATTATCTCCTAATTAAACCACATCATGTAATCACTGTCTGCTTTCTCTTTCCTCCTGTTTAGACAGTATGCCTCCATCAAACCATAGAAAGACTGGATAGAATGTCGATTAGATTTCCATTTTCTTGAAGGACTAAAGCAATGGGAGACAGTGAAAGGAGGCTGAGTTGTTTTATAAAGCACAGGCATGAAAGGCATCAATGAGAGTACTTGCAGACTGAGAAACTGTTTCTGCCTTGCTAGCACCTTCAGGAATTAAAGAAAGTCTTTAACACACATTTCTGACTGTCTGAATATAATTGCCTACATTAATGCACTGGGCATCCTGGATGTATATGTGCACGTGTGTGCGTGTCGTGTGTGTAGGTTTGTGTGCGACTGTGTGTCTGGCTTTCCCCTCTCGTATCTGACTGCAGGACTTGTTGTCTCTGCCCTTCCCTCCTTAATGAATCTAATTCCCCATGCTAATAATATTCAATAGCCTCCCTCCCTCCCCTGACTAATACTGGCTCTGTCCTGCCCCAGGGCGGTGGTGGTGGGGTGGTAGAAGGGAGACTGAGGAAGCGAGGAGAATGGAGGCAGAAGGATCTGTCGTTTGACCCTCAGCGCTTGTGTTTCAGGAGATCAGGATAGAGCAGAGATAGAGAGACCTGATTCTACACGTGGGATGTATCTGGTAATGGAGATAAAGATGAGGAGGGAACAGGAGAAGGGCATGTCATGCAGGGCTGAGAGAGGTAGATGGTGTGGAGAGAGAGGACTGACGGGAGAGACTGAGGTAGAGGAGAGGGACTTGATGTTCCATACCTGTTTCAGATTGTTGTCCTCGGGCTAGAGGTACCTGTGGATAACAGCTTGTCATTGGCTGGAATAATGAGTGTCTCCATTAGTAGCCTGACTCCCCAGTGAGATGTCAGCAGAGAAAAGGTTTAAACAATATTAGAACATCCCAATTTGACCTACTTTACATTATCACTGGAGTCAGTGACTCTGCTGAATGAATGGATTATTATTCATATTCACAGACAATGTCAATTACCTTCATTTTCTGTTTGAAATGTGTGGGTACAGTGTGTGGGTACAGTGTGTGTGTGCATGTGTGTGTGTGCGTGCGTGCTCTGTTCCAGGCTGTTAGTGATGAGCTAACCCACCAGGGAAGATCATCTCGTATTAAACACATTCCCCTGCTGCCCTGTGCCTGAGAGAAACACGCCTCTCTCTCATTCTTCCCATGGGCTAAGGTAGGAGAGTCACTCACTGACTCACTGACCCTCTCCTCCTTTCCTCTTTCCCTGTCACCCCCCCCCCCATCCTCCCCTCTATCTGTCCCGTTGTAGTCGACAGCATCCATCCATCAACTAGAGTGTCTTGCTGTTTAAATCCCCTGCTACCACTCTGAGTCCTGGGCCTGTCTCTGCCTGTGTCTGAATGTGTTAGCAAAGCACCATAACACCATAACTTGTAACATGTCACATATCATACATATTATACCAGCCAGGCATGAACTCAGGACTGGTGGATGATCATGTCAATTAAATCAGAATTTACTCCTGCCTGAATACATGCTGAATATGAACAATGCTAGAGTAATGTAAATCACATGCATCAGATGGTAAATGAAATGGAACCAGTTGACATCTATAGGTATAATAATTGAGAAAAAAAGATAAAAGCCCATGTTCCTATACTGAGTCATCATTCAACCCTTCAGCATTCCTGAAGAGAAAACATATTTGATTATGCATTGCGTATGGATTGCACTACAGTGAGTCTACATGTATTTTATAGAGGTGATTCTCAGAGATTCCCAGTGATTGTACTGGGATCTAATTTCACACATGACATCTCTCTCTGCTGTCTGTCTGTGTCGTTAGTTAGCAACACGTTAACATTAAACGTCTGTTCGCCTCAGGCAAAACCACCAACAGAGAGAGAGAGAGAGAGAGAGAGAGAGAACAGAGAGATACATTTTATAAAAATGCCACAGAAGGAATTCTCATTTAATGCCCTCCCTTCCCACCAATATTAGATGTAAATATTTAATATAACTGAAGACGGCATTCACAGCAAATACAGCAGGCTGTTGTTAGTGCCATAACGAAGGGTGCTGTAGAGGGCCTGTGTGCTGGGGGCTGGCTGGATGGATCACCTCTGGGCCTGTGGTAGGGGTAGTGATGTTCCCTGTAGTCTACTACTGATTAGACCTAATATCTTCCTAATAACCTTAACTAGAACAACGCCCCAGGACGCTGCTCTCCTCCGCTGGGATGGAGAGGGGGGTGAGCTGAAGGCTACTCCACCACCTCTCCTCTGTCTTCTCAAAGTCACCTCACTATCCTCTGTCTCCTCTCATCTGTTACCTTCTCCTCTCCTCCTGTACTTTGCCCCATCCTTTCATTTTGAGCCAGAACTCCCGTCTCTTCCTCTCCTAATTTCCTCTTCTCTATTCCCTTCTTTTCCATTGAACCAAATGGAGGGAAGTCAACATTGTCATGGAATTGAGTTGGTTACGGTTCAAGTGACCAGAAGTTGCTGCATGAATATGAAGAGAAACCATCCTATGAATGTCCCTGACCTCAGTGGTAACATTATCCAGTGAGATGAAGATGAAAGGAGAACAAAATAATTGATGGCGGTTTGAAGCTGTAGGGATTGTTTTTATGTCTAGCTTTCCCTATGTGGTTGTTTTTATGTACATGATACTTTACATTTTCATAGCTTCTTAACACACACAGACACACACACACACACACACACACACACATACACACACACACACACACACATACGTGAGTGCACACAGACACACACACAGACATAAAAATCCCTAGCATTTGCTATATTTCTATGTACATAGAACATACCTCCAAAGTATTTTCTAATAGGAGCATAATCCAATATGCAAAAATGAAAACCCAAATTCTAATGAATATGGCCTGCGCTCGACCTACTCTTGCTTTCAAGTGACTAATCCTCTTTTTCTCCTCAGTCTCTGCAATTTCAGAGCAGAGTTGACCAAATCATCACTTATTACTTTTATGGCTTTTATCTACCCCAGTTCTTACAGAATTCACTGTGCGGGTTGTAATGAATGGTAAAATGCGTCAGTTTTGAGTTGGAACAGTACCGCGCTCTACAGGAGACTAGAGGAACTGGACTTGGGACGTCAGAGAGTCGGGGCTGTCATGTGAGAAGCCGTGGAGCAGTTCGACCAGGAAATCTTAGATTGTTGATAGGGCGACAGTTTAGCTGGTGACCGTCGGGGAGCGGAGAAGTTGTTTTTAGTAAAAAAAAAAGGTTTTAGTTTTCATTTGTGCGCCATGGCATCTCTATTCAAGAAGAAGACAGTCGATGGTAAGTTTGTTTTCCACTGATTGTAGGCTTGTAACAAATGAACAAAGTTGTTTGATTTGGTGAGCGCCAGTCAGCCACTAACGAACATAGGCTACTGAACAAGCCTGTTTTACCAGTTTAACTGAGACCAGTTTGAAAAGTCAAGATTCATGTTTATGTTACGAAATCAAAATTGGTCAACGTGGAATCCTCTAAAGTTAGATTGTGTGTTAATGAGGATTAGCTGAAATACCCAGGCTATTTATAAACTGGTTTGTAAACTGGCTGCCTGAAACTCAACATACAATTCCACTTGTCTGTGTATTAGTGAAGGTAGCTGGTGTGTATGACCATCGTGTAACTGCTGAACAGTTACAGTGTAGCTGTAGACATTGGTACATTGTTCTATTGATGTGATGACGCTGTCTACAGTATGTTCAAGTGTTACTTTGTAATTTACCTGCTGACTGCAACATGTGAATTCCAAGGAACAGCATGTGGCAGTGTAAATCCTGTAAAAAAGCTGGGTTCAGATTTAGACAGAGCTAGTGAGAGAATCGTGTGATCCATAGATACTGGTGTTGAATGATTGCGTGACTTCATTCTGTTTATTAAAAGACAGATGGATATAGGTTATGTTGACAATAGTCTGCTCCAATCCCCCACACAATGGCTCTTAAGTTAAGTGATGATCGTGTCAATATTTCCATTAGGATATGTTTAGGGCTGTAAAACACTTATTTCAGTGTTCCTGTCTGAGTTGTCAAACGTGATGCATGGGGAAACAAATTAATCAGTCAATATACAACAGTGATAATTAGGTGTCTGTCTGTGTCTGTCTGTCTGATACTTTGAAGAGGTAGCAATATGTTGAACGAAGAACCCCAAAATATAGATTTTCAGGTCTCTTGAAGATATATTTTATCTCAATGTGTCTTACCTCGATTACAAAGGTTAAGAAAACAAAGAAGAGGAAAAAATGTCTCCATCTTATATTGCCTTGAGCCATTGAAATACTGGGCCTAATGCCTATCAGTTAAAATGTCTTGCTTAATGGCCATCAACCTTACAAGGTCAAAATGCAATAACCCTTCAGGCTATTTAGAAAATATAATGCATCAATTATAGCTAAATAACTAATTACTTTATTAAAGTTTCCATCTAAATCAATTTCAAGTTTATCTCATTCAATATGAATAATTCATTCCATGACCACAGTGTCATTGATAAAGAATATTCACTTACTGTCATTTTATTGTACTTTTATTCAAGGTCAGATAGTTGATAGGATATCTCCTCTTCTCTTTCTCTCCTCTCTCTCTGGACGTGGCGTGCCAAGGTTGCCCGATGTCGAGAAGCAGTGGTATCCCATAGTAAGGCGTGTAGTGGCGTGTGGGGGTGCGATGGCGGGCGGAGGTTAGCTGGTGGAGTTTTATAGATGATACCCCACCTTCTTTTAGACGTTGTCAATACGTCACCCTGTACGTAGATACTACACTTCACTCTCACAAGTTGTCCAGCTCTCTCTCTCTCTCTCTCTCTCTCTCTCTCTCTGTCTCTGTCTCTGTCTCTCTCTCTCTCTGGAGTTTTGGGGGAGATGAGGCTCTGGTATCTATATCAAGGATTTTCACTATTTTAGTTCATTTCTTGTCAACATTTTCTACTTTCGCGTAATTTTGTCAGATTTTGAGAACCTATTAATCTGCAAAAACATTTATTCAACTTTTCTGCTGTGGGGATATATATAATTTCTCTATCACTTTTGCCATTAATTTTACTGTAAAAGATTGACATGCTTTATAACACAACATTCACTGCTGCCATGCTTCAGTTTGGACTTTCACTGCAGGAATGATATTTTCTAACACAAAAATATACTTTTTAAATGTTTTATATATACTTCTCTTTAGTTTTGAGGAAAACCCTTCTTTTAAGAAAAGTAATCTCTTTTTCTTTGAATATGTAGCGTTTTGATCCAGTAGTGAAACAGAGGCTGAATTTAGTGTCTGGTGTTAGAGCTACTGGTACCCACTCCACTGTAGGGAGAATCTCTGGCTAATAGCAGTGTAGCGGACCATGTCCTCTACCCTAATACAGGAGCTGGGATGGCCGGGACACATTCAGAGCTGTGTGTGTGCGTGTGCGTGCGTGCTCTCCCACAAACTCATAATCCACTGCTGGGTGTGTGTCTTAGGGACTGCTGTATGACTCTCTTCATGCATGCCCTCTCTTCTTCACTTCTATATGGTCCCCTTGATGCTACACTTCAAGGGTTTTATCTTGCCTTAAAACATTGATTCTTATTTGTTGTTTTTATTGCTGTTCTATGTATGAAGTCAGGAGCCTGGTGTGTTTTTATTGCTGTTCTATGTATGAAGTCAGGAGCCTGGTGTGTTTTTATTGTTGTTCTATGTATGAAGTCAGGAGCCTGGTGTGTTTTTATTGCTGTTCTATGTATGAAGTCAGGAGCCTGGTGTGTTTTTATTGCTGTTCTATGTATGAAGTCAGGAGCCTGGTGTGTTTTTATTGCTGTTCTATGTATGAAGTCAGGAGCCTGGTGTGTTTTTATTGCTGTTCTATGTATGAAGTCAGGAGCCTGGTGTGTTTTTATTGCTGTTCTATGTATGAAGTCAGGAGCCTGGTGTGTTTTTATTGCTGTTCTATGTATGAAGTCAGGAGCCTGGTGTGTTTTTATTGGAAACAGTTCAAACAAGACACCACATAGCAGAGGTGGGACCAAGTCATTGTTTTACATGTCACAAGTAAGTCTCAAGTCTTAGCACTCAAGTCCCAAATCAAGACAGGCAAGTCCGAGTCAAGTCTCAAGTCAAGACCGTCAAGTCTCAAGTCCTAAACTTTGAGTTTCGAGTCCTAAACAAGTCATAATGTGCTCTTCACCAAATGTAATACCATTTCATATTTTTAACAAGAGTAATAGTTAGTATATTACATTTACACAAATCATGAATGCTTTGTGTAAAGACCCCCCCCCCCAATAGTGATCGAGGATCGCTATGGGGCACAATCGCCCAACCTTAACATACACACACACACACACACACACACACCCTCTCTGTGTAGTTACAGTAGGCTAACGTATGTCAATGGTTTTAGGAACAGCAGTAACATCAGGCAGGATTTAGGCTACAAACTGCCTAGCCAGTTTAGCTCAATCTTGGGTGCAATGATCACGTTCCCGCACTGACTGACTGTGTGGAGGCTCATTGATTTAACGTTACGTTAGCCTACGATACACCAGTAAAGTAATAAAATATATAGCTGTCGGCTATATTGGCCATGACTTACTGTTCTTTGTGCAGCTTCAAATGTCGAACAAAGTTGGAAATTGTTGCGCCTCCGTCTGTAATTTTCTTCCCGCATGTTTTGCAAGTTGCAGTCCGTTTTTTTGTTGATACAGCGTAGTCTTTATATCCGAAAATAATTATTTTGGGTATCATCTTTCCAAGGGCTCCATCTGAATTCACCCGTCGATGTTCCTCTGCACTGCCACGAACAACTCTTTCTCCGATTCAAACTGTAATCTGTTAAATGAAGATTTCATGCGCTGCACACTTTTTAATAGCATCATTTTTAATATTTGGGCTTGGGGAGGGTATGAAATCAGGTCGAGTCAAAAGGCTCAAGTCCAAGTCAAATCACGAGTCATTGGTGTCAAAGTCAAAGTCGAGTTGCAAGTCATCATATTTGTGACTCGAATCTGACTTGAGTCTACACTTCTGCCACATAGTTTACCCTGCCTACGTTTCTAAAAGTATAAATACTATGTTATGAAGGGCTGTTTTTAGTCTGGGTCTATCTGAACTATAAGAGTTAGATGCTGAGCTCTCTTTAGTGTTGGTCCCTCTGTACTGTAAGAAATAATCCAGTTCTATCGTGTAGAAGTTGAGTCTGGTATTTGGAGCGTGGTTTTTGAGTTGGACTGTGTTATACACACGCCCTATCGGGGTAATGGATTGTGAGGAAGGGATGGTTTAGATTCCATGAGAAATGTCTAGTCTAGAGCTTTTGTCCCAGTCTACTACCCCAGAATGGTACCGTGCTTCTATAGCTTTTACAGAAAGCGTAGCTCAATGCCCAGCATAACTGTATGAATGAGCTGTATGTCATAAATCATTTTGATTCAATAACTGTGTATGTTTGTAGCGTAAACATTTTTCTCTCTCTCTCAGACGTAATAAAGGAACAGGCCAAGGAGCTTCGTGGTACTCAGAGACAGATCACTAGAGACAGAGCTGCTCTGGAGAAACAAGAGAAACAAATGGTGAGACACACACACACACACCACTCACCCTATGAAGTGCTGGTAGGACAGAGGCAGGTGTAGTTTCTCAGTAGTACCTTTTCTGTAGATTGCTGCTGATTGCATCAAACGTGTGTAAATGACTGTAGGCTAATCCTGCTCCATGCTACCCCCTACCTCAACTCACATCCCTTTCCTGCGCTGTCTGATAGGCCTACAGGCTGCTTCGCTAACAGCTGGGATAGAAAGGACAGGATTGGACAGTTAGATAGCTACAGGGGAGAGAGGAGGTAGAACACAGAGTCATGACAGGGCTGTGTGAACAGCAGAATAAAACATTTCCATTTCATCCTATGTCAGAAAGATGAAAGGAAGAGTGGTGTCCCGCTGTTGTTTTAAGTAAACATCACACTGGACAGAATTGCCTCTCAAGAGACCAGCTTTTTTATTACTCATTAATATTTCTCCTAATTAATCTAGTTATTATTTTTGTTGGTCTGAAAAAAAATCTATTCTCTAAGAAGAGGTAGTGACCTATTTTACAGTTTAACACGCACGCACGCACACACACACACACACACACACAGCTTTCCCGGTCTCTGCTTGCTCTTCCTCTGCTGGGGCTGCTGTAGTTGCTGTGCTGGGAGACTCCTCATTATTATTAGACTCACTAACACAGAGACTACTGGGTCTTTCAGCACGCGCCCCAAAACACAACTGATGTCCACATTATTATCACTAACACAGAGACTACTGGGTCTTTCAGCACGCGCCCCAAAACACAACTGATGTCCACATTATTATCACTAACACAGAGACTACTGGGTCTTTCAGCACGCGCCCCAAAACACACTGATGTCCACATTATTATCACTAACACAGAGACTACTGGGTCTTTCAGCACGCGCCCCAAAAACACAACTGATGTCCACATTATTATCACTAACACAGAGACTACTGGGTCTTTCAGCACGCGCCCCAAAAACACAACTGATGTCCACATTATTATCACTAACACAGACTACTGGGTCTTTCAGCACGCGCCCCCAAAACACAACTGATGTCCACATTATTATCACTAACACAGACTACTGGGTCTTTCAGCACGCGCCCCAAAACACAGCAACATAGTTTCAACCAGATATAGGATCTATATTATTCAGCACTGTGTGTGTAATAGAGGTCGACAGATTATGATTTTTAAACGCCGATACCGATTAATGTTTTGGGGCGCGTGCTGAAAGACCCAGTAGTCTGTGTTAGTGAGAATAATGTGGACATCAGTTGTGTTTTGGGGGCGCGTGCTGAAAGACCCAGTAGTCTGTGTTAGTGATAATAATGTGGACATCAGTTGTGTTTTTGGGGCGCGTGCTGAAAGATTAATCGGCCGATTTGTTTTATTTAAATTTTATTTGTTTGTAATAATGACAATTACAACAATACTGAATGAACACTTACTTTAACTTAATATAATACATCAATAAAATCAATTTAGCCTCAAATAAATAATGAAACATGTTCAATTTGGTTTAAATAATGCAAAAACAAAATGTTGGAGAAGAAAGTAAAAGTGCAATATGTGCCATGTAACAAAGCTAACGTTTAAGTTCCTTGCTCAGAACATGAGAACATATGAAAGCTGGTGGTTCCTTTTAACATGAGTCTTCAGTATTCCCAGGTAAGAAGTTTTAGGTTGTAGTTATTATTGGAATTATAGGACTATTTCTCTCTATACGATTTGTATTTCATATATCTTTGACTATTGGATGTTCTTATAGGAACTTTAGTATTGCCAGTGTAACAGTATAGCTTCCGTCCCTCTCCTCGCTCCTACCTGGGCTCGAACCAAGAACATCGACAACAGCCACCCTCGAAGCAGCGTTACCCATGTAGAGGAAGGGGAACAACTACTCCAAGTCTCAGAGCGAGTGACGTTTCAAACGCTATTAGCGCGCATCCCGCTAACTAGCTAGCCATTTCACATCGTTTACACCAGCCTAACCTTTGGAGTTGATAGGCTTGAAGTCATAAACAGCGCAATGCTTGAAGCACAGTGAAGAGCTGCTGGCAAAATGCACGAAAGTGCTGTTTGAATGAATGCTTACGAGCCTGCTGGTGCCTACCATCGCTCAGTCAGACTGCTCTATCAAATCATAGACTTAATTATAATATAATAAACACACAGAAATACGAGCCTTAGGTCATTAATATGGTTGAATTCGGAAACTATCATCTCGAAAACAAAACGTTTTTCCTTTCAGTGAAATACGGAACCATTCCGTATTTTGTCTAACGGGTGGCATCCCTAAGTCTAAATATTCCTGTTACATTGCACAACCTTCAATGTTATGTCATAATTACGTAAAATTCTGGCAAATGAGTTCGCAACGAGCCAGGCGGCCCAAGCTGTTGCATTTACCCTGACTCTGCGTGCAATGAACGCAAGAGAAGTGACACAATTTCACCTGGTTAATATTGCCTGCTAACCTGGATATCTTTTAGCTAAATATGCAGGTTTAAAAATATATACTTCTGTGTATTGATTTTAAGAAAGGCATTGATGTTTATGGTTAGGTACAGTCATACAACGATTGTGCTTTTTTCCGCAAATGCGCTTTTATTAAATCATCCCCCGTAGTCTTCATAGTTCGCAACGAGCCAATCGGCCCAAACTGCTGCATATACCCTGACTCTGTTGTAAGAGAAGTGACACATTTTCCCTAGTTAAAAGAAATTCATGTTAGCATGCAATATTAACTAAATATGCAGGTTTAAAAATATATACTTGTGTATTGATTTTAAGAAAGGCATTGATGTTTATGGTTAGGTACACGTTGGAGCAACGTGTACCTAAGTGATTATATGTGTAGTTAACTAGTGATTATGATTGATTGATTGATTGTTTTTTATAAGATAAGTTTAATGCTTGCTAGCAACTTACCTTGGCTTCTTACTGCATTCGCGTAACAGGCAGGCTCCTCGTGGAGTGCAATGTAAAGCAGGTGGTTAGAGCGTTGGACTAGTTAACCGTAAGGTTGCAAGATTGAATCCCCGAGCTGACAAGGTAAAAATCTGTCGTTCTGCCCCTAAGCAAGGCAGTTAACCCACCGTTCCTAGGCTGTCATTGAAAATAAGAATGTGTTCTTAACTGACTTGCCTAGTTAAATATATATATTTTTTAAATGGGCCAAATCGGCGTCCAAAAATACCAATTTCCGATTGTTATGAAAACTTGAAATCGGCCCTAATTAATCGGTCGACCTCTAGTGTGCAATGATTTGAATATATAGCCAATGTATTCTATACAACAACTAAGTTCATTATTCACATGAAAAGGAACGTTTTGTCACTTATCTAGCTGAAATATTGCCCTGGTCCAGTGAACATTAGATCAGTCTGTCTCTATGTACATTGTTGCTCAGATGATGCCATCACACAATCTGTCAGTTGTAGCTCTCGCTCTCTGTCTCTCTCTGTCTGAGGCAGTAGAACATCAGTAATAAGCTCACATCAGCAACACTCATCATCCCAGTCAGTCAACACTGAAACTCAGCTAGATCAGCCTAGATTCCCACTGTTAAATATTTACAGTGTCATTTTTTGCTCTATGGCAGATGTTAAATATAAGCATAATTATTAAGATGCTTAGGTCTTATATTTTCTGTCTATTCTTAACATGAATCTAGTTAGCAGGCAGACAGACACCACCTGTGTGTATCTCTGAGGGTTATATAATGAGCCTCCTCAGCTGTTTAGCAGAGTTCTCTACCTGAGGAGAGCACTTCACAATCAGCTCCTTCCCTCAGCTCCTCTCCACCCTACGCAGCACTTATCTGCCTAATGGCAGTTTAACCCTCATATGCACCGGCAGAGGGAAGGGGTGGAGCATTTGGGAGTATTAATCCTGTAAACTGTAATGATAATCATTAATAAATAATTGTTTTCAGGTCTGGCTCTTCAGAACAAACACATAAACACAGACACCCAGGGCTGCAGCTGAATCTGTACTGTTTCCCAGGGGACATGTACAGCCTTGCGGTGTGTTTCCTCAGGGCGAGAGGCTGATTTCATGTGTTTATCGAAGCTAAGAGAGGCCGGTAGCTCTCAGGTGTTTAGACCATTGCCAAATCATACTATTTACACTGTTTATACTCTAACAGGGCTCCCTGGGGAACCTGATGTATATGTATTGTATACAGTATGTGTATGTATTTATACTCTAACAGGGCTCCCTGGGGAACCTGATGTATATGTATTGTATACAGTATGTGTATGTATTTATGTAAACAGTATGAGTGTAGTGAAGTTTCCTGATTTAAAGCCAGTCAGAAGCTCCCCCTTGATAATTCTGCACCTGTTCCTTCCCTCCTAGGAGATGGAGATAAAGAAGATGGCTAAGTCTGGGAACCGGGAAGCCTGTAAGATCCTGGCCAAGCAGCTGGTCCAGCTGAGGAAGCAGAAGAACAGGACCTACGCCGTCAGTTCAAAGGTCACCTCCATGTCCACACAGACCAAGGTCATGAACTCCCAGATGAAGATGGCTGGAGCCATGTCTGCTACGGCTAAGGTAAAGAGCACCATACACCAAGTTAGTGTTTTCTGTGTAGTAGCTCCGCACATACATCTGTGTGTTTCTGTGTGTCTGGGTAATTGAGGCCAAAAGCAGGCCCACTAACCCAGTTAAAACATTCAAACAGCTTCTCCAAAAACAGCAGAACAGTTCAAAGGATTCTTCTCCTCCCGAGTGTGTAATAATTAGTCTCTTAGTCTGTCTATTATTTCCTGTCATCCCCTCAGGATGGTAATGTTTGTCTGACTGGGTGGAGATCCTCCATCCTACACCTGTTCACAGCTCAGACACGCGGATGACATCCATACACATCTTAGCTGTTATCAGTTATGCTGCTTTAAACATGACCGGAAGCCTATCTCATTAGCCCAGTTCTAGGACTATATTAGCCCATCGTGTTTAGAGCTTGGAATGTGAACTAGTTAGTCACTAAGTATTTGTTAATGTTGTTATTCATGTATTAATGATCAATCTTTTTTTCTAATTCAATGCTGTCTGTTAATGAATCACAATCAGGATGGTGATTAGCTGAAACAAAGTGATGAAATGAACGTGTTTCGGGAAAACAGCTCACCATTCTGGTACAACGTGACTGAATGTGTGTGTTGTGTATCCTCCTATGGCTCCTGCTACTCTGGGTACCACCATCTGTCTTCATTGTGGAGGAGAAAATACAAACTTTTCACCAAAAACGCCAAACCAGCCTCTATGTATAGACACACACCACTATGCAGCTGCAGAGAACCCTCTAGAAACAGGGACACACTCTCAAACAGTTTGGGAACAATATGCAAATGACATCTAATTAGAGGCAGTGTGTGCAGCTCGTTTGGCTGTTTTAGGCTCCGGAGTGAAACTAGGCCATGGCTGTACCAACACACAGGAAGAAGAGGTAGAATCCCTCTGTGTTGATAATGTGCGTACATGCTCTGGGAGTTGTGTATTGTCTGTGCTGTATGGTGTCGTAGTATTTGTGTTGTAACTCTTGTGTGTCTGTGTTGTCAAGACGATGCAGGCGGTGAACAAGAAGATGGATCCTCAGAAGACCCTCCAGACCATGCAGGACTTCCAGAAGGAGAACATGAAGATGGGCATGACAGAGGACATGAGTAAGAGCTGCTGTCATTGGCTCCCTTGCCTAGGATTTAAATATTTAAAAGATGCACAATGGTAACAGAAAAAAAACGGTCAAGTCCAAACCAAAAACTCCATGCAGATCAATGCGTTTACCTGGTGTTTCAAAGACCTGTTAACTCACAGCTTTTAACGGTAAACTGACTAGTACCTCTGTCTCTACCTCTCTCTGTCTGCTCCCCTCTTCCTCTTTACTCCTCTCCCTTCATCCCTCCAGTCAACGATACGTTAGACGAGATATTTGACGAGTCAGGTGACGAGGAAGAATCTCAGGACATTGTGAACCAGGTTCTGGACGAGATTGGCATTGAGATCTCTGGAAAGGTAAGATATACTGGCCTATACCATACCCCAGTCACTTCCCTCTATAAGCAGTCCTCTGGAAAGGGTATAGGACTATCTCTTACATCTCAAAGCCTTCTTCCATCTGGATGCTGTGAGGTGTAGCAGACAGACAGGCAGGCATACAGACAGGCAGCTGGAGGAGAGGGGGATAGCCCTTAGCCTGCCTGTTCTTATGGGAAGGTAGTCTGTAGATTGTGCCTGCATGTCTGTCAATATGTGCTGTATGGGAAGGTAGCTGGGTTGGGTTGTGCCTGTAGTCTGCCTGTGCGTGATGATATATGAGAGGCCGTTAGTGGCTGTCCCCATCTGGCAGAGAACCCACTCCCCCTGGGGGACAACATGTGTTACTACACCACACCGCTCTCAACGCAGAAGAGCCACTGTACTATTTTACATTTACATTTAAGTCATTTAGCAGACGCTCTTATCCAGACCGACTTACAAATTGGTGCATTCACCTTATGATATCCAGTGGAACAACCACTTTACAATAGTGCATCTAAATCTTTTAAGGGGGGGGGGGGGTTAGAAGGATTACTTTATGCTATCCTAGGTATTCCTTGAAGAGGTGGGGTTTCAGGTGTCTCCGGAAGGTGGTGATTGACTCCGCTGTCCTGGCGTCGTGAGGGAGCTTGTTCCACCATTGGGGTGCCAGAGCAGCGAACAGTTTTGACTGGGCTGAGCGGGAACTGTGCTTCCGCAGAGGTAGGGAGGCGAGCAGGCCAGAGGTGGATGAACGCAGTGCCCTTGTTTGGGTGTAGGGCCTGATCAGAGCCTGAAGGTACGGAGGTGCCGTTCCCCTCACAGCTCCGTAGGCAAGCACCATGGTCTTGTAGCGGATGCGAGCTTCAACTGGAAGCCAGTGGAGAGAGCGGAGGAGCGGGGTGACGTGAGAGAACTTGGGAAGGTTGAACACCAGACGGGCTGCGGCGTTCTGGATGAGTTGTAGGGGTTTAATGGCACAGGCAGGGAGCCCAGCCAACAGCGAGTTGCAGTAATCCAGACGGGAGATGACAAGTGCCTGGATTAGGACCTGCGCCGCTTCCTGTGTGAGGCAGGGTCGTACTCTGCGAATGTTGTAGAGCATGAACCTACAGGATCGGGTCACCGCCTTGATGTTAGTGGAGACTATGTGTGTTGTAAACATGGCCGGTCCGCTCATTAGGCAGGATTAGGCAGCCACCTGTGGCTGCAGATAGAAAAGGGCGCCATTTTCTGAGCTAAACTGATCAAGACGCACCTCCAACAACACATAAAACCTCACATAATTTTGCCCTAAAACAATGACAATTTCTCTCAACCAGTGTCATTTTGGCTTTTTAGGTGAGCGCTGATGCTGCCGTGTGATAAGCAGTGCCCACTTTGTCAAAATATTTGCTTGTCCGTTCCCAGCGCGCCTCTCCAGGGTTCTGTTGGAGAGATGCATCTCTGCTGTGCTCCACCAACGTTCTGTCAAAAAAATCATCTAACATAAATCATGTAGCAAATATAGGATATGGTAGAAATAGTATGTGGCCTTTTCTGTAGCCTACAGACTGGAGATAAAATGGATGACAATGTAATGAGACTTTTTACATCATGCCTAACCTAAATGGTGCTCAAATCAAATAAAAAATGCGCTGTCATGTTAACAGACAACATATCCTAAAAACAGGACAGGTCAAAGTGGAATGGACAATCACAACTGTTGTCCAGGAGATGTCATGATCAGTGGTTTCAAGTTTGTATCTGTCAATTTTTGACAAGCTGATCATAGCGAAAAAGAAAATACTTCTGCATTTCCCGATATGTAAACACATTGCAAATAGGCTCACGATAACTCCTGATAAAGTTGGGTAGCTGATATTCCGAGCTTAATTAGCCAAATTGATTTGTCATAGGGGTCAGGACTAATACAGCCAATGGTGGGTCTACCACATGGATGGGCATTCATAAAATTCCATTGTGGGCTGACATGGTATGCTACACCCCATCTTTTGGATGTCTTTTTTTTGTGTGTTTTACAATCCGTAGGCTTACCACAGATGGGCGTTCATAAAATGACATTTCAGGCAACACCGTAGGCTACATCTCAGTAAGCACGGACCGACGTCGACTCCTTTTGGACGGCTTTTTTTGGTGCTGTCCGGACCGGCCTTGATTTCAATGACCATGGACGTTGATTTTTGGACCGATCCGGGCCAAATCTGAACCAATCATAGACGTCTATGTTTTCTTCAGATTTTGTCCTGTCTGGACCAGCCTTGATTTGGCCAAAACATAGACGTCTATAAATTACATTCAGAACCAAAAATAAGCCTGATTTCAACATCCGAAAAATAAGTATTTTCAACTTTCACACAGAACTGAAAATGAACCTAATTTCAACATCCAGGAAAATTTCATTTTCAACATCCGTAAAAGACACCTTTACAACGTCCTGAAAAACATGTATTTTAAACATACGGAAACTACCTTTTCACCTTTCAGTCAGAACCTACAGTTAACCTAACTTCAACGTCTCGGAAAGATGTCTTTTCAAAGTAATTTTGCATACTGGGACTATTCTAGTTTTGTGGGGACGGAATTCTTTGGTCTTGCCAAGGGTGGCAGAACAGCAATGACCAGCCCTGGTTGTAAGCCCAGTGTCAGTGTTAAGCTGTTGTAATGTGTGTGTTGGAAGCGGAGTGCCAGTGTTAACCTGTTGCAATGTGTGTGTGTTTCAGATGGTGAGAGCCCCAGCAGCAGGGAAGAATCTCCCCACTGCCTCTCCTAAACGGAAAACACAGATCTCTGACGATGAGATAGAGAGACAGCTCAGAGCACTGGGAGTGGACTAACACACACACACAGACACACACACACACACCATGGGCTAGGTCTGTGTACTTACAGGCTGGTGGTCCATGTGTCGGAGACTGGGAGACTGTGGCTGGTTATGAATATGTAGTGACTAAATTATGGAATAATAGAATGTCTTATTATGACCCAAACTACAATCTGCTGAAGGATGGGGATATTTATGTACATACAGACAGTTGACTCCGGTGACTTCAATGTATACATGATATTTTGGAAGGACCAATCCTGTGGGAGGATGAAGTAATCATGATTGTTTTGTGTTCTCACATCTTTAGGTACAGTACTATAGACGCTGGTGATGTGTCTGTCTAGTACCACTTACATTAACTCTAGGAACTACTGACAATGCTTGACTTTTTCACTAATAAACATTTTGCATGAGAATCTATGGAATCAGCTTGACCAAACTGCGTATCCGTTAGGGACATACAGTTGAAGTCGGAAGTTGGCATGCACTTAGGATGGAGTCATTAAAATGCGTTTTTCAACCACTCCACAAATTTCTTGTTAACAAACTATAGTTTTGGCAAGTCGGTTAGGACATCTACTTTGTGCATGACACAAGGAATTTTTCCAACAATTGTTTACAGACAGATTATTTCACTTATAATTCACTGTATCACAATTCCAGTGGGTCAGAAGTTTACATGCACTAAGTTGACTGTGCCTTTAAACAGCTTGAAAAAATCCAGAAAATGATATCATGGCTTTAGAAGCTTCTGATAGGCTAATTCACATCATTTGAGTCAATGCACCTGTGGATATATTTCAAGGCTTACCTTCAAACTCAGTGCCTCTTTGCTTGACATCATGGGGAAATCAAAAGAAATCAGCCAAGACCTCCAGAAATCTATTGTAGACCTCCCCAAGTCTGGTTCATCCTTGGGAGCAATTTACAAATGCCTGAAGGTACCACGTTCAGTTGTACAAACAATAGTACACAAGTATAAACACCATGGAATCAAGCAGCCGTCATAACGCTCAGGAAGGAGACGTGTTCTGTCTCCTAAAGATGAACATACTTTGGTGCGAAAAGTGCAAATCAATCCCAGAACAACAGCAAAGGACCTTGTGAAGATGCTGGAGGAAACAGGTACAAAAGTATCTATATCCACAGTAAAACGAGTCCTATATTGACATAACCTGAAAGGCCGCTCAGCAAGGAAGAAGCCACTGCTCCAAAACCGCCATAAAAAAGCCAGACTACGGTTTGCAGAGAAATGTCCTATGGTCTGATGAAAAAAAAATAAAACTGTTTGGCCATAATGACCATCGTTATGTTTGGAGGAAATAGGGGGAGGCTTGCAAGCCGAAGTACACCATCCCAACCGTGAAGCACGGGGGTGGCAGCATCATGTTGTGGGGGTGCTTTGCAGCAGGAGGGACTGGTGCACTTCACAAAATAGATGGCATCATGAGGGAGGAAAATTAGGTGGATATATTGAAGCAACATCTCAAGGCATCAGTCAGGAAGTTAAAGCTTGGTCACAAATGGGTCTTCCAAATGGACAATGACCCCAAGCATACTTCCAAAGTTGTGGCAAAATGGCTTAAGGACAACAAAGTCAAGGTATTGGAGTGGCCATCACAAAGCCCTGACCTCAATCCTATAAAACATTTGTGGGTAGAACTGAAAAAGCGTGTGCGAGCAAGGAGGCCTACAAACCTGACTCAGTTACACCAGCTCTGTCAGGAGGAATGGGCCAAAATTCACCCAATTTATTGTGGGAAGCTTGTGGAAGGCTACCCGAAACGTTTGACCCAAGTTAAATAATTTTAAGGCAATGCTACCAAATACTAATTGAGTGTATGTAAACTTCTGACCCACTGGGAATGTGTTGAAAGAAATAAAAGATTAACTAAATCTACTATTATTCTGACATTTCACATTCTTAAAATAAAGTGGTGATCCTAACTGACCTAAGACAGGGAATTTCTACTAGGATTAAATGTCAGGAAAAACTGAGTTTAAATGTATTTGGCTAAGGTGTATGTAAACTTCTGACTTCAACTGTAGATTCAGTTTGACACAAATAATAGTCTTGTGCTAATTCAAACTAATAATCATAAACGTGATATTTCAAGTAATGGTTACTTTTAATTGCTTGTTTTGTACTACTGAGTTGTACTGTAATCTGAAGATGTCTGTCTTAGTTGATCTCTGTGTGTCCTGTCTTTCTGATGTGGGATGGAACCAGTAGTCTGTCTGTCCTCCTCATCGCTCCCTTTTTATCTCGGCTGCTGTGCAGTTACTGTATCTGTTGTTTAAGCCGTTTGCTTAAACCACACACACACACTAGAGTGGACAAATAGTTTGTGAAGATGACACTAATGGTTTTGTTTTCCTGTAGTTCTCTCCACCGTGCTGTGGAGCAGGTTAGAACACAATGACATTGTGCAATGGCAGCTAAACAGCATTTAATGCAGCCTAGAATGTTCTCTCATGGTCCTTTGTGGTTTTCTAATGTCGACTGGTATAACACTGAATGCTAAATTGATTATCTTAATGATTGTTACTGGAAAGCATTGAGACTGGTACACTGTCTTTTACATTACTTTCTTTTCATCTTGATTCGTGGTGCAATTCTCCAGACAGGAAATGTAAATCAATGAAGGTTGTTGTCATGCCTTTTATCCGCCATGTACAGTATGTCAACTAATGTATGTATCCTCTGTGTTTGTACAGTTCTACTGTTTAGGCTTGATGATGGCTTTTATAATGAATAAAATCGCTTCATGTACTATCTGCTGCTCTGCTGCTCAAACAACCTTCTTCACACTTCACATCAATGGTGTTTTTATTTAGTGATTGAAGGGGACAGTCAACAGTAGAAGTGACAGACACGGCACAGAGCTGCAACTACATGTAGATGAGGCTACAGTCACACACAGACACACAGCCTCCCTCTCACTGGAGCCATATAAACCACAGGCCGTAAATTAACATAAGGACCCTCGGTGTCGGTAGTGCCTCACGGCTCCATCATCTGACAGACTGGATAGTCTCTGAAAGTATGTACATGTTGACAAGAGGGCTGGATGTTTATGTATTTATTCACAGAAACACATCAAGACATCGGTGAATATGAAAAATGGCACAATTATACAGTACAGGGTGCATGTGCATTTGTCTGAACACAGCTCCCTCTGACTGGGCTCTCAGAAATACCAACTGCTTAATAAATCAATCAACAAATCATTCAATTAAATGCACAATCCATTCATTAATTGCATCTAAGATAAATAGATTGTAATTAAATCATATATTACTTATTTTTGATATATCAACCGAGAACTGAATGATTGATTGTAAGACAATGACAAGCACTTCTGGCCTGCTTTTGAGTCCAACTGTACACTTACAGTGGCTTGCGAAAGTATTCACCCCCTTGGCATTTCTCCTATTTTGTTGCCTTACAACCTGGAATTAAAATAGATTTTGGGGGGGGGTTGTATCATTTGATTTACACAACATGCCTACCACTTTGAAGATGCAAAATATTTTTTATTGTGACACAAACAAGAAATAAGGCAAAAAAACTACTTGAGTGTGCATAACTACTCACACCCCAAAGTCAGTACTTTGTAGAGCCACCTTTTGCAGCAATTACAGCTGTAAGTCTTTTCGGGTATGTCTCTATAAGCTTGGCACATCTAGCCACTGGGATTTTTGTTCATTCTTCAAGTCAAAACTGCTCCAGCTCCGTCAAGTTGTATGGGTTCCGCTGGTGTACAGCAATCTGTAAGTCATACCACAGATTCTCAATTGGATTGAGGTCTGGGCTTTGACTAGGCCATTCCAAGACATTTAAATGTTTCCCCTTAAACCACTCGAGTCTTGCTTTAGCAGTATGCTTAGGGTCATTGTCCTGCTGGAAGGTGAACCTCCATCCCAGTCTCAAATCTCTGGAAGACTGAAACAGGTTTCCCTCAAGAATTTCTCTGTATTTAGCTCAATCATCATTCCTTCAATTCTGACCAGTTTCCCAGTCCCTGCCGATGAAAAACATCCCCACAGCATGATGCTGCCACCACCATGCTTCACTGTGGGGATGATATTCTCGGGGTGATGGAAGGGGTTGGGTTTGCGCCAGACATAGCCTTTTCCTTGATGGCCAAAAAGCTCAATTTTAGTCTCATCTGACCAGAGTACCTTCTACCATATGTTTGGGGAGTCTTCCACGTGCCTTTTGGCGAATACCAAACATGTTTGCTTATTTTTTTCTGGCCTCTCTTCCATAAAGCCCAGCTCTGTGGAGTGTACAGCTTAAAGTGGTCCTATGGACAGATACTCCAATCTCCGCTGTGGAGCTTTGCAGCTCCTTCAGGGTTATCTTTGGTCTCTTTGTTGCCTCTCTGATTAATGCCCTCCTTGCCTTGTCCGTGGGTTTTGGTGGGCGGCCCTCTCTTGGCAGGTTTGTTGTGGTGCCATATTCTTTCAATTTTTTAATAATGGATTTAAATGGTGCTCCGTGGGACGTTCAAAGTTTCTGATATTTTTTTATAACCCAACCCTGATCTGTAATTCTCCATAACTTTGTCCTTGACCTGTTTGGAGAGCTCCTTGGTCTTCATAGTACCGCTTGCTTGGTGGTGCCCCTTGCTTAATGGTGTTGCAGACTCTGGGGCCTTTCAGAACAGGTGTATATATACTGAGATCATGTGACACTTAGATTGCACACAGGTGGACTTTATTTAACTAATTATGTGACTTCTGAAGGTAATTGGTTGCCCCAGATCTTATTTATTTGCTTCATAGCAAAGGGGGTGAATACATATGCACGCACCACTTTTCAATTTTTGTTTATTTTAGTAATTTTTTGGAAACAAGCTATTTTGTGTATGTCCATTATATAAAATCCAAATAAAAATCAATTTAAAATACAGGTTGTAATGTAACAAAATAGGAAAAACGACAAGGGGGTGAATACTTTTGCAAGACACTGTATGCTGCAATATAATGTCTCCAGTATGCTACAGGGAGACAGGTGCTTATCTATCATCACCTACATCAGCTCCTCTCCTCACACATCAACAAATCAGTAAGTATGGAAAATGACACATAAAACTGGGACAGTGGGTTTTGATTATTTACAAATCAAAATGTCTGCGAATGTCTGTATATAGTCTTCTCTATATACAGACATTCACCTCCAGGCTGTGTAACGGCTATTTGACCAAGAAGGAGAGTGATGAAGTGCTGCATCAGATGACCTAGCCTCCACAATCACCCGACCTCAACCCAGTTGAGATGGTTTCTGATGAGTTGGACTGAAGAGTGAAGGAAAAGCAGCCAACAAGTGCTCAGATTATGTGGGAACTCCTTCAATCAATCAATCAATCAATCAAATTGACTTATTTTACATCAGCCGATGTCACAAAGGGCTGTACAGAAACCCAGCCTAAAACCCCAAACAGCAAGCAATGCAGATGTAGAAGCTTTTCCAACATGACTGTTGGAAAAACATTCCTCATGAAGCTGGTAGAGATAATTTTGTATTTGTATTTTATTTCACCTTTATTTGACCAGGTAGGCAAGTTGAGAACAAGTTCTCATTTACAATTGCGACCTGGCCAAGATAAAGCAAAGCAGTTCGACAACATACAACAACACAGAGTTACACATGGAGTAAAACAAACATAGTCAATAAAACAGTAGAAAAATAAGTCTATATACAATGTGAGCAAATGAGGTGAGATAAGGGAGGTAAAGGCAAAAAGGCCATGGTGGCAAAGTAAGTACAATATAGCAAGTAAAACACTGGAATGGTAGGTTTGTAGTAGAAGAAAGTGCAAAGTAGAAATAGAAATAATGGGGTGCAAAGGAGCAAAATAAATAAATAAATAAATACAGTAGGGGAAGAGGTAGTTGTTTGGGCTAAATTATAGATGGGCTATGTACAGGTGCAGTGATCTGTGAGCTGCTCTGACAGCTGGTGCTTAAAGCTAGTGAGGGAGATAAGTGTTTCCAGTTTCAGAGATTTTTATAGTTCGTTCCAGTCATTGGCAGCAGAGAACTGGAAGGAGAGACGGCCAAAGGAGGAATTGGCTGTCACATCCTGACCAGCAGAGGGAGCAATTGGATTAGTTTTGGTCAGGATGTGGCAGGGTTTTTGTGTGTGTGAATGGTTGTGTTGGTGATTAGGACTCCCAATTGAAGGCAGGTGTGTTGAGTTGCCTTTGATTGGGAGTCCTATATAGGAGTGTGTGTTTTTCATTGGGATTGTGGGTAATTGTTTCTTGTTTAGTGTGGTTGCACCTGACAGGACTGTTGGCTGTCAGTTTTCTCCGTTTGTTTTTGTTATAGTGTGCTCTCTATTAAATTCAAGATGACGAACACTAACTCTGCTGCATTTTGGTCCTTTCCTGAAGACAGCTGTGACAGAATTACCCACCAAACCAGGACCAAGCAGCAGAGGAACGAGGAGGAAGGATGGACATGGGCAGAGCTAAGGAGGGGCGTTTCCAGGGCGATGGAAGAGTTTAGTCAACTCGAGAGGCAGCCCCAATACTTTTTTTGGGGGGGGGCACAAGGGCAGTTTTGCGGGGCAAGAATGGAGCCCCAGGCCAGCTCCCCGCACTAGCATGGAGGTGTGTGTCTCCAGGCTGGCACGTCCAGTACCAGCCCCACGCATCAGGCGTCTAGTGTGTCAGCCCAGCCTTGCCAGTCAGGAGTCGCCAGAGCTGCCTGCCAGTCAGGAGTCGCCAGAGCTGCCTGCCAGTCAGGAGTCGCCAGAGCTGCCTGCCAGTCAGGAGTCGCCAGAGTGGCCCGACTGCCCGGAGATGCCAGAGTGGCCCGACTGCCCGGGTCTGCCAGAGTGGCCCGACTGCCCGGGTCTGCCAGAGTGGCCCGACTGCCCGGGTCTGCCAGAGTGGCCCGACTGCCCGGGTCTGCCAGAGTGGCCCGACTGCCCGGGTCTGCCAGAGTGGCCTGACTGCCCGGGTCTGCCAGAGTGGCCCGCCTGTCCTCCGGGTCTGCCAGAGTGGCCCGCCTGTCCTCCGGGTCTACCAGAGTGGCCCGTCTGTCCTCCGGGTCTACCAGAGTGGCCCGCCTGTCCTCCGGGTCTACCAGAGTGGCCCGCCTGTCCTCCGGCCCAGCCCGAGTGGCCCGCCTGTCCTCCGGCCCAGCCCGAGTGGCCCGCCTGTCCTCCGGCCCAGCCCGAGTGGCCCGCCTGTCCTCCGGCCCAGCCCGAGTGGTCCGTCTGCCAGGGTCAGCCCGAGTGGCCCGTCTGCCCGGCGCAGCTATCGGCACCACCGAAGTGGGCGACGCCGAAGGTGGAGAGAGGTCCACGTCCCGCACCTGAGCCACCTCCAGGATAGGTGGGTTGGGGAGGGAGGATGTAGCACAGTGCCGTCGTTTTCGGCAGCCACCCTCCCTTCCCTCCCTTATTGTTTAGGGGTTATTGTTAATTGGTTTTGTTGGGGTGTTGGGGATTTTTTGTTGTGTTTTCTTTTTGTAAGGTGCATTACGGGGTCTGCACCTTGAGGGGGGGTACTGTCACATCCTGACCAGCAGAGGGAGAAATTGGATTAGTTTTGGTCAGGATGTGGCAGGGTTTTTGTGTGTGTGAATGGTTGTGTTGGTGATTAGGACTCCCAATTGAAGGTAGGTGTGTTGAGTTGCCTTTGATTGGGAGTCCTATATAGGAGTGTGTGTTTTTCTTTGGGATTGTGGGTAATTGTTTCTTGTTTAGTGTGGTTGCACCTGACAGGACTGTTGGCTGTCAGTTTTCTCAGTTTGTTTTTGTTATAGTGTGCTCTCTATTAAATTCAAGATGACGAACACTAACTCTGCTGCATTTTGGTCCTTTCCTGAAGACAGCTGTGACATTGGCTTTGGGGGTGACCAGTGAGATATACCTGCTGGAGCGCGTGCTACAGGTGGGTGCTGCTATGGTGACCAGTGAGCGGAGATAAGGGGGGACTTTACCTAGCAGGGTCTTGTAGATGACCTGGAGCCAGTGGGTTTGGCGACGAGTATGAAGCGAGGGCCAGCCAACGAGAGCATACAGGTCGCAGTGGTGGGTAGTATATGCGGCTTTGGTGACAAAACGGATGGCACTGTGATAGACTGCATCCAGTTTGTTGAGTAGGGTATTGGAGGCTATTTTGTAAATGACATCGCCGAAGTCGAGGATCGGTAGGATGGTCAGTTTTACGAGGGTATGTTTGGCAGCATGAGTGGAGGATGCTTTGTTGCGAAATAGGAAGCCACTTCTAGATTTAACTTTGGATTGGAGATGTTTGATGTGAGTCTGGAAGGAGAGTTTACAGTCTAACCAGACACCTAGGTATTTGTAGTTGTCCACATATTCTAAGTCAGAACCATCCAGAGTAGTGATGCTGGACAGGCGGGCAGGTGCAGGCAGCGATCGGTTGAAGAGCATGCATTTAGTTTCACTTGTATTTAAGAGCAGTTGGAGACCACGGAAGGAGAGTTGTATGGCATTGAAGCTCATCTGGAGGGTTGTTAACACAGTGTCCAAAGAAGGGCCAGAAGTATACAGAATGGTGTCGTCTGCGTAGAGGTGGATCAGAGACCAGCAGCAAGAGCGACTTACCAGCAGCAAGAATGCCAAGAGTGTGCAAAGATGTCATCAAGGCAAAGTGTGGCTACTTTGAAGAATCTCAAATATAAAATGTATTTGATTGTTTAACACTTTGTTGGTTACTACATGATTCTATATGTGTTATTTCATAGTTTTGATGTCTTCACTATTATTCCACAATGTAGAAAATAGTAAAAATAAAGAAAATGAGTAGGTGTGTCCAAACTTTTGACTGGTACTGCACATAATCATTCAGTTTCATATATTACATTTCAGATAAATAGATCATGACAAAGACATGGGAATATATTACCATCATTCATTTTTACAACTGCCAGACATGGAATCATACATTGATCCAGTAAAGGAATGAGGTCACACCAGAACTCAAATTCTATTGGTCAGGGGTTAGGGTTATCTGGGTGATCTTCTCCCAGAAACTAGACGGGGGTCTCAGAGAGCACGACCCCCTACACAGACCATGCTCTGGAAACATATACAGACAAGGAACCTAAAGATATTAAGTTAAACATCAACCGTGACACCAGTTACAGCCACTAGAGGGGAGTGTAGATATATTAATGTTGTGCTGTGTGTTTTTTACTTTTTTTAAAATTTTGAATTTCACCTTTATTTAACAAGGTAGGCCAGTTGAGAACAAGTTCTCATTTACAACTGCAAACTGGCCAAGATAAAGCAAATCAGTGCGACAAAAACAACACAGTTACACATAAACAAAAGTACAGTCAATAACAATAGGAAAAAAAAGAAAAATCTATGTACAGTGTGTGTGAATGTAGAAGAGTAGGGAGGTAGACAATAAATACGCCATAGAGGCGAAATAATTACAATTTAGCATTAACACTGAAGTGATAGATGTGCAGATGATGATGTGCAAGTAGAGATACTGGGGTGCAAAAGAGCAAGAGGGTAAGTAATAATATGGGGATGAAGTAGTCGGGTGTGCTATTTACAGATTGGCTGTGTACAGGTACAGTGATCAGTAAGCTGCTCTGACAGCTGATGCTTAAAGTTAGAGAGGGAGATATAAGACTCCAGCTTCAGGGATTTTTGCAATTCGTTCCAGTCATTGGCAGCAGAGCTGGAAGGAAAGGCGGCCAAAATAAGTGTTGGCTTTGGGGATGACCAGTGAAATATACCTGCTGGAGCACGTGCTATGGATGGGTGTTGCTATGGTGACCAGTGAGCTGAGATAGCAAAGATTTACCTAGCAAAGACTTACAGATGACCTGGAGCCAGTGGATTTGGCAACGAATATGTAGTGAGGGCCAGCCAACGAGAGCATACAGGTCGCAGTGGTGGGTAGTATATGGGGCTTTGGTGACAAAACGGATGGCACTGTGATAGACTACATCCAGTTTGCTGAGTAGAGTATTGGGGGCTATTTAAGAGGTTGAGGAAAGCACTTTTGAAGAGGAACCAGGCATCCTCTACCGACGGGATGAGGTCAATATCCTTCCAGGATACTCGGGCCAGGTCGATTAGAAAGGCCTGCTCGCTGAAGTGTTTTAGGGAGCGTTTGACAGTGATGAGGGGTGGTCGTTTGACCGCGGAACCATTACGCACACAGACAATGAGGCAGTGATCGCTGAGATCCTGGTTGAAGAGAGCAGAGGTTTATTTAGAGTTGGTCAGGATGATTTCTAAGAGGGTGCCCATGGTTACGGATTTAGGGTTGTACCTGGTAGGTTCCTTGATCATTTGTGTGAGATTGAGGGCATCTAGCTTAGATTGTAGGACGGCTTCGGTGTTAAGCATGTCCCAGTTTAGGTCACCTAACAGTACGAACTCTGAAGATAGATGGGGGGCAATCAATTCACATATGGTGTCCAGGGCACAGCTGGGGGTTGAAGGGAGTCTATAACAAGCGGCAACGGTGAGAGACTTGTTTCTGGAAAGGTGGATTTTTAAAAGTAGAAGCTCGAATTGTTTGGGCACAGACCTGGATAGTATGATAGAACTCTGCAGTAGATTGCAACTCCGCCCTCTTTGGCAGTTCTATCTTGTCGTAAAATGTTATAGTTAGGGATGGAAATGTCAGGATTTTTGGTTGCCTTCCTAAGCCAGGATTCAGACACGGCTAGGACATCCGGGTTGGCTGAGTGTGCTAAAGCAGTGAAAAAACAAACTTACGGAGGAGGCTTCTAATGTTAACATGCAATAAACCAAGGCTTTAATGGTTACAGAAGTCAACAAATGAGAGCGCCTGGGGAATGGGAGTTCTGTTGGGGGCTGCAGGGCCTGGGTTAACCTCTACATCACCAGAGGAGTAGGATAAGAGTACGACTAAAGGCTGTAAGAACTGGTCATCTAGTGCATTCGAAACAGAGAGTAAAAGGAGCAGATTTCTGGGAGCGGTAGAATAGATTCAAGGTATAATGTACAGACAAGGGTATGGTAGGATGTGAGTACAGTGGAGGTAAACCTAGGCATTGAGTGATGATGAGAGAGGTTTTGTCTCTAGAGGCACCATTTAAGCCAGGTGAGGTCACCGCATGTGTGGGGAGTGGAACAAAAGGGCTAGCTAAGGCATATTGAGCAGGGCTGGAGGCTCTACAGTGAAATAACACAAAAATCACTAACCAAAACAGCAATAGACAAGGCATACTGACATTAGGGAGAGGCATGTGTAGCCGAGTGATCATAGGGTCCAGCGAGTAGCTAGGCGAGCTGGAGACACGGCGATTCAGACAGCTAGCAGGCCGGGGCTAGCAGATGGGCCTCAGGGGGACGTCGCAACGGAAGAACCTGTTGAAACCCCCTCGGGCGGTTACGTCGGCAGACCAGTTGTGATGGATCGGCGGGGCTCCGTGTCGGCAGCAAAGGGTCCAGGCCAATTGGCAAAAGAGGTATTGAAACCCAGGAATTGTCTGATGGATCTCTTCGGCTAGCCGGGAGATGGGCCTAGCTCGAGGCCTGCTCCAGGCTAACTGGTGCTTGCTTTGGGACAGAGATGTTAGCCAGGAGTAGCCACTCGGATAGCAGCTAGCTAGCTGCGATGATCCAGAGTAACGTTTCAGAGCTTGCAGTAGGAATCTGGAGATGTGTTAGAGAAAAGGCAGTCCGATATGCTCTGGGTTGATATCGCGCTGTGCAGACTGGCAGGAATTGACCGGGCTGAGGCTGGCTACGCCAATCAGACACCATCGTGTGTGTGTGTACTTTGCAGTGTGTTTGCTCCGTTAACCATGTTGGGTTGCGGGACGCTGGTCTGAAGGATTCTGGTCTGAGATATACGGTCAGACAGCATCTTCTGAGCTAGGGAGGAAACTTTCATCATCATAATCATCATCACCATCATCATCAGAGGGGAGTGAGGGAGAGAGACCTTAAATCAGTTTAGACATGGCTTTTTGTTGTACCCATGTAAGTATATTTTTAACCTGTTGGGGCTACAGGTTAGCAATGAACCCCGAGCCGGGATTGCTAACAAGGCTGGAAATTCAAAACATCAAAAATCTAATAATTTCAATTTCTCAAACAATCAACTATTTTACACAATTTAAATGATAAACATCTCCTTAATCTAACCACATTGTTCGATTTTCAAAGAGGCTTTACGGCAAAAGCATAAAGTTAGATTATGTTAGGACAGTACATAGCCACAAAAGTACAAACATCCATTTTCAATTCAAGGTCAGGCGTCACCAAAAGCAGAAACCAGCTTGAATTATGCACTAACTTTTGTCAATCTCCATCAGATGACACTCCTAGGACATTATGTTATACAATACATGCATTTTCTGTTCCATCAAGTTCATATTTATATCCAAAAACAGCATTTTACAGTAGCGTGAAATTCAGATTTTTTTCTTCTCTGAAATGCTTCCCGTGAACATAACAAAATTACTATTCGAAAACATTGGTAAATTATAATATTGTCATTCAAAGAATAATATATTATCATCTCGTAATTGCTACCGAATGGCCAGATCTCAAAATAACTTTACTGGGAAATCACATTTTGCAATAAACGGGGTGCTATGCTAAGAACAACAGGCTATGCTATACAGTTAGCATCATCTAAAATCGATAATAACATTGTAAATATCCCCTTACCTTTGATTATCTCCATCAGAAGGCAGGCATCCCAGGTCCGGAAGGCATCCCAGGTCCGGAACAAATGTGGTTTCTTTTGACAAAGTTCATAATTTATGTCCAAATAACACCAAGTACTTAGCGTTCATTATGCTCCCACAAAACGTGGTGGGGGGACTGTAAAATCACGCCGAAAAGCTAAAAAAACCTAGTAAATAATCTATTTATGTTCGTTCAAACATGTCAAATGTTGTTTAGCATTAATCTTTTGGTCCATTTTTAACGTTAAACATCAGTAATATTTTCACACAACCTATCCTATGTCTAGATAAACAATGAAGACAAAACTCACGTTTCTCAGATTTATGCGCAGGCGCAAAAAAATGAAGTGATGACATGTCAACTTCCTTGGATTCTAATTTGCTCTCTGTTTATCATAGACGCTTCAAACAACTTTATAAAGATCGTTGACATCTAGTGGAAGCCGTAGGTGTTGCGAAATGAATCCTTTCTCACTATGGTATCTATAAAACAATGACACTAAATAGTACAGTCACAAAATTCACATTTTTTTTTTATCTATTTTTCACAGGTTTTTGCCTGCAATATGAGTTTTGTTATACTTACAGACACCATTCAAACTGTTTTAGAAAATTCAGAGTGTTTTCTATCCGAATGTGTTAATAATATGCATATCCTAGCTTCTGAGTTGGTGTAGGAGGCAGTTAAAAATGGGCACATATTTTTTTCAAAATGTCTCAATACTGCCCCCGAGCCCCAACAGTAAGTGTCGACGGGTACACCTGTTTCTGAAAGAAACTGCATTGAGTGAAACCGATAGAATTGTGCTTGGTTTCCATTCTTTATTGTAGAAGCTGTAGTGTTGATTTAGTTAATTACATTCCGCATAGTGTGGGTTCATTTTCAATGACAATGGACAGAACATTTCATCTCAATCAGCATGTGTTGTGTTCTTCTGGTGAAGTCTAATTAAACTACATGCTACAGTAATAATTATCTACAGACAGACACAGCAGGGACAATGAGCTGATTAGATACATTTACATAATTTAAATGCATTTAAACAAATGACTACTTGTCTATGGAATTTCTCCTTCCCTGCCTGATGTACTTTGGCTCACATTAGATTGTATTGAAACACTCAGACAGGATGGATATATTATAGGCCTGTAAAAAAAAGAGAATACACCATTCACATCACTGTCTGAATGGAGGCTTCAGTGTGTTCAATGGTAGCAGGCTGTTAATCAGAATGCTGACTGAATCTTATAATAAACTGTGCAAGCATTACTGTTCAGATGCAGGCCAAAATTGTCATCCTCAGCTGTCGTGTGTGTGCATGTGCATGCATGTGCATGCATGTGTGTGTGCGCATGAGCGTGCCAGTGTGAGGGTGTAAGTTAATACATTTCTGTCACTCTGCAGCCCAGATTGCAAAGCACAGAGAACCTGACCAAACACCACTGTTAAAAGTCTGGAAATGGTTTAGAGAGACAAGTGTGTTTCAATCCAATCTAAGCGGTTATCAGAGGTTAGGACTCAGAGGTTATGGGTTTGCGGTGGGGGTGAGAGGTTATCTGCAGACACCATGTTGTGTGTCGAGGTGGAGGAGGGCAGGCAGTCAGCAGCGTAGGTGTGATGAAGGAGTCAGAGCTGAACGTCTGGCATGGCATCACAATGATCACACAACCTCCTTGCTACCTGGACAGGATCAAGTAGATAGACCTCCTCAGATCTGCTCTTCTCTCCTCTCCTCTCTCCCCTCTCCCCTCTCCTTCCCTCTCTTTTGCTCTCCTCTCTTCTCCTCCTCTCCTCTCCTCTCCTTCTCTCCCCTCCCCTCCCCTCTGTTCTCCTTCTCTCTCCTCTGCTCGCACTGCTCTGCTCTGCTCTGCTCTCCTCCCCTACCCTCTCCTCTCCTCTTAGCCATTCTCAGGTAGGCGGTGGGGGTGAGAGGTTACCTGTTGACACCATGTTGTGTGTGTGTGTGGAGGCGGATGAGGGCAGGCTGTCGGCAACGCCGCCGTGGTGGAGGAGTGGCAGGGAGTCTCCTGCCAGGGTGATGAAGGAGTCCGAGCTGAACACCTTGCATGACATCACGATGATCACACAACCTCCTTGCTAACTGGACAGGATCAAGTAGATAGACTTCCTCTGGTTCTGCTCTGCTCTCTTCTCCTCTCATCATCTCTCCTCTCCTTATTTCCACTCCACGCCTCTCTTCTTCCCTCTCCTATCCGCTGCTATCCTCTCTTCTCCTCCTCTCCTCTGCTCTCCTCTCCCCTCTCCTCTCCTCTCCCCTCCGCTCACACTGCTCTCCTCCCCTTACACTGCTCTCCTCCCCTCCTCTCTCCTCGCCCCGCCTCAGCCATTTGCAGGTAGGCACTCAGGTGCTGACTTCTCTTTTCTGCCCTGTACATGTAAAAGCTGCTCTGCTTGGCTGGTCTCACCTCCTCTCGGCTACACAGGTATATGCTCAGGTGGACAGGTCTCAGGAGGGCTCTCCACATTCTCCAGCCAGCACAGAGGACAGAGAAATGGGTAATTTAATATTATCTCTAGCTGGGTCTCTCTGGGTCTCTCCCATCTCACAATCACTTTGTTTCTCTCTCTCTGGGTATCTATTTCCTTGCTATTTGTATAATATGGTTGAATGTTGTGAGCACGAGACTCTATAGGGAACAGATATTCCCATCTTATTCCATTTCAAGCATTGCTAGAGTAACATTTGTAAAGACAGAATAGTCATGAGTGCTACTGTAAAAAGAAGGCACACTACAGTACATATGTCAATAGTATCATCACTACATATGTCAATAGTATCATCACTACATATGTCAATAGTATCATTACTACATACAGTTGAAGTCGGAAGTTTACATACACCTTAGCCAAATACATTTAAACTTAGTTTTTCACAATTCCTGACAGTTAATCCTAGTAAAAAGTCCCTGTCTTAGGTCAGTTAGGATCACTACTTTATTTTAAGAATGTGAAACGTCAGAATAATAGTAGAGAGAATGATTTATTTCAGCTTTTATTTCTTTCATCATATGGCCGGCGGAGATGGCCGACGCCGACAGAGATGGCCGCCTCGCTTCGCGTTCCTAGGAAACTATGCAGTATTTTGTTTTTTTATGTGTTATTTCTTACATTGTTACCCCAGGTAATCTTAGGTGTTACTACATATAGTCGGGAGGAACTATTGGATATAAGAGCAACGTCAACTCACCAACATTACGACCAGGAATACGACTTTCCCGAAGCGGATCCTCTGTTTGGTCCACCACCCAGAACAATGGATCGGATCCCAACCGGCGAGCCAAAACAACGGCGCCGCAGAAGGGGCAGACGGAGTGGTCTTCTGGTCAGGCTCCGTAGACGTGCACATCGCTCACCTCTCCCAAGTACACTACTCGCCAATGTCTAGTCTCTTGACAACAAGGTAGACGAAATCCGAGCAAGGGTTGCCTTCCAGAGAGACATCAGAGATTGTAACATTCTCTGTTTCACGGAAACATGGCTCACTCGGGATACGTCATCAGAGTCGGTACAGCCACCCGGCTTCTTTACGCATCACGTCGACAGAAACAAACATCTCTATGGTAAGAAGAAGGGCAGGGGTGTATGCCTTATTATTAATGAGACGTGGTGTGATCATAACAACATACAAGAACTCAAGTCCTTTTGTTCACCTGACCTAGAATTCCTTACAATCAAATGCCGACCGCATTATCTACCAAGAGAATTCTCTTCGATCATAATCACAGTCGTGTATATCCCGCCCCAATCAGACACATCGACAGCCATGAAAGAACTTCATTTGACTCTATGTAAACTGGAAACCACATATCCTGAGGCTGCATTTATTGTAGCTGGGGATTTTATCAAGGCTAATCTGAAAACAAGGCTCCCTAAATTTTGTCAGCATATCGAATGCGCGACCCGGGCTGGCAAAATCCTGGATCATTGTTATTCTAACTTTCTCGACGCATATAAAGCCCTCCCCCGCCCTCCTTTCGGAAAATCTGACCACGACTCCATTTTGTTGCTCCCAGCCTATAGACAGTGGCTCAGTTGGTACAGCATGGTGTTTGCAACGCCAGGGTTGTGGGTTTGATTCCCACGGGGGGCCCGTATGAAAAAAATGTATAAAATGTATGAAATGTATGCATTCACTACTGTAAGTCGCTCTGGATAAGAGCGTCTGCTAAATGACTAAAATGTAAAAAAATGTAAATGATGCTGTTACCCCCGTGCTTCATGGTTGGGATGTTGTTCTTCGGCTTGCAAGCCTCCCCTTTTTCCTCAAAACATAACGATGGTCATTATTGCCAAACAGTTATATTTTTGTTTCATCAGACCAGAGGATATTTCTCCAAAAAGTACGATCTTTGTCCCCATGTGCAGTTGCAAACGGTAGTCTGGATTTCTATGGCGGGTTTGGAGCAGTGGCTTCTTCCTTGCTGAGCGACCTTTCAGGTTATGTCAGTATAGGACTCGTTTCACTGTGGATATAGATACTTTTGCACCTGTTTCCTCCAGCATCTTCACAAGGTCCTTTGCAGTTGTTCTGGGATTGATTTGCACTTTTCGCACCAAAGTACGTTCATCTCTAGGAGACAGAACGCGTCTCCTTCCTGAGCAGTATGACGGCTGTGTGGTCCCATGGTGTTATTACTTGCGTACTATTGTTTGTATAGATGAACGTGGTACCTTCAGGCATTTGGAAATTGCTCCCAAGGATGAACAAGACTTGTGGAGGTCAACATTCTTTTTTTCTGAGGTCTTGGCTGATTTCTTTTGATTAGCCTATCAGAAGCTTCTAAAGCCATGACATCATTTTCTGGAATTTTCCAAGCTGTTTAAAGGCACAGTCAACTAAGTGTATGTAAACTTCTGACCCACTGGAATTGTGATACAGTGAATTATGAATGAAATAATCTGTCTGTAAACAATTGTTGGAAAAATTACTTGTGTCATGCACAAAGTAAATGTCTTAACAGACTTGCCAAAACTATAGTTTGTTAACAAGAAATTTGTGGAGTGGTTGAAAAATTAGTTTTAATGACTAAGTGTATGTAAACTTCTGACTTCAACTGTAACTATTCAGACCCTTTGCTAAGATATTCAAAATTGAGCTCAGATGCATCCTGTTTCCCTTGATCATCCTTGAGATGTTTTTACAACTTCATTGAAGTCCACCTGTGGTAAATTCAATTGATTGGACATGATTTGGAAAGGCACACACCTGTCTATAAAAGGTCCCACAGTTGACAGTGCATGTCAGAGCAAAAACGTAGCCATGAGGTTGAAGGAATTGTCTGTAGAGCTCTGAGACAGGATTGTGTCGAGGCACAGATCTGGGGAAGCGTACCAAAAATGACTGCAGCATTGAAGGTCCCCAAGAACACAGTGGCCTCCATCATTCTTAAGTTTGGGAACCACCAAGACTCCTATATCTGGCCCGCCCGGCCAAACTGTGCAATCGGGGGAGAAGAGCCTTGGTCAGGGAGGTGACCAAGAACCCGATGGTCACTCTGAAAGAGCTCCAGTGTTCTTCTATGGAGATGGGAGAACCTTCCAGAAGGACAACCATCTCTCCAGCACTCTACCAATCAGGCCTTTATGGTAGAGTGGCCAGACAGAAGCCACTCCTCATTAAAAGGCACATGACAGACCACTTGGAGTTTGCTAAAAAGGCACCTAAAGACTCTCAGGCCATGAGAAACAAGATTCTCTGGTCTGATGAAACCAAGATTAAACTCTTTGGCCTGAATGCCAAGCATCACGTCTGGAGGAAACATGGAAAGTCAACATGCACAGCAAACTAATTACAGGACAGGTGACAGCTTTTTGATTCAGACCAGGGACCGGGGATGGAAGGACTGGGTCTTTATACTGGTCAGGCTGGGGATGATAATTAGGGACAGGGCTGTGATCAGCTCTTTTAAATGGTCCAGTGCTGATACTGTTGGCCTGGGCTGGGCTCATTTGAACAGCCTGGTTCTTTCAGACAGAGACCAGGAGGACATTATATCAATGTTATTTTTGCCTAGGGTCAGGTTTACGAGACTAATGGGGTGGTGGGCAGAGAGGAGAGTTTCTGATCAGAGATGTGAAACAGCCTCCAAAACTGCACTGATCCATCCTTAATAATAATAAAATAATCATAATACATTTTATTTTGCAGATGCCTTTCAAGACACTCAAGGACATCGTACATTAAAGTAGGCCTACATAAAATCAAGTGCATCAATCGAAAGCGCAATTTAAAGACAAAGGACAAGGCGAACAGGACAGATAAGAAGAGGAGGGAGTGGTTGGGTAGAGGATTCGAACCTGGTTCAGGGTAAAGGTTTAGGGGGTAGGGTTGGGAATAGGATACAGATCTGTTTTAGGGTAAAGGTTTAGGTTTAGGGGGTAGGGTTGGGAATAGGATACAGACCCGGTTTAGGGGGTAGGGTTGGGAATAGGATACAGATCTGTTTTAGGGTAAAGGTTTAGGGGGTAGTGTTGGGAATAGGATACAGACCCATTTAGGGTAAGGGTTTAGGTTGGGGGGACACATCGGGATGCATAGGGAAATGGGAAGGCACAGAAAGGGGGGTAGGCCAGAGTCAATCATAGACGCTAGGCTATACGCACATGAGAAAATACTATAGTATTTACTGTAGTGTATACTATAGTATTCACCGTAGTGTTTTTGCAGACTTTTCTGTAGTATTTACTGTAGCGTTTTTGCGAAGTCCACAAGAACACTACAGTGAATACTGTTGTATTCACAGTTTACTATAGTATAAATTCTGCAGGAAAAACATTTTTTTGTATACTGTAGTATTTACTGTAGTGTTATTGCAGACAGTATTATTTACTGTAGTGTTTTGGGGACATTACTGTAGTATTTACTAAAGTGTTTATATTCGATTTTCTTTCACATAGAAGTCGGGTCTTTCTCCTTGAGGAAACCTACTGGAGAAATACAAAAAAAACTAGGGTTCCAAAACCTGTAGGTAGGTAGGACTGGGTTATGAATGGAGTGTTCAGAGCTTCTGATCTTTTCTATAACTGGTAAGGAACACAATATATGGTCTATTCTTGGCATGTAGGTTTCTCACTTACGGGTGGCACAAATTGGGATATGGGGAGGGGAATGGGCAAGGTATATGCAAATTAAATTCTGTATTTACTATAGTTTAAAAAAATCTTGTTTATGTGGACTATAGTGTTTTTGCTGAAATTTCTGTCGTTTTTACTACTTTTCTTTTTATATAATATTGTAGTATTTACTATAGTATTCTACAGTATATATTCTACATTCTATAGTAAGTACTAAACATGATCAAGGGACACTACAGTGTATATAGTATAGTATGCTACACTTTTAGAAAAAAGGGTTCCAAAGCGGTTCTTTGGCTTTCCCCATAGGATAACCCTTTTTGGTTCCAGGTAGAACTGTTTTGGGTTCCATGTAGAACCCTTTCCACAGAAGGTTCTACCTGGAACCCAAAATGGTTCTTTAAAGGGTTCTCCTATGGGGAAAGCTGAAGGCCCAGGCACACATGGCGGAATGGGAGGGGGGGATGACAAGTAGACCAGCAGAGGAGGAGCGGAAGGAGGAGGTATAGGTTGGGAGAAGGTCAGAGAGGTATAGGTGGGTGCCAGGTTGTGAAGGGCTTTGTATGTGAGGAGGAGTGTCTTAAAGACAATATGGGATTGAAGATCCTTCCATTTTACCATCTATCCATCCATTCATGAGTCACGACTCACACGTGATGGCCCCCGCACAGGGCCGTAACCATGGTTTGAGTTTCAGTGAGGTCCGAAAGGAAAATTTTGAAGCTCATTTACTGCATTTGTATACAATGAAAAAACTTTAAAATGCTATTTGGAGAACAGCAAAAATGACCCTGGCCATTATCACCTTGGCTGCTGTAGGTTCATTCACCTCAGTCAATCAGTCAAGCAAATAGCCTATTAACTACACAATTGTAATGTTATACCCCTGGAAGGAGGAAATATTATAAATTATTCACACTGACAGGTAGCATCAGCGACAAAATGAAAACGTACTGTATTGTTTGCATTTTGATTGGATTTAATGTATGATTAGGAATATAGGGAAGATAAACCATGTGAAGATGTTCATATTGAAACATATTTAACTTTTTTAAAGTTCCTAACTTGTTTCCTCAGGGGACCCCACATGGGGCCCTGACCCCAACTTTGGGAACCCCTGTACTACCCTCTCTCTCTGTTTTCTTCCTCTCTCTTTCTGTTTCATTTGCTACCTCATGCATGCATTGCAGCCTGCCTTAGCCTTACCACTGAGCGCCACATCGTCTGTCTCAGTAGCCTACAATTTGTAAAGCAAAGTTATTATGAGAACTTTGTAGTGTATGTTTTGCTCCTGCTGAGGTAGGCTTTGTTTAACTTTAGCTTCTTACTTCATCCTTCTAGCTGGCTAAGTAATACTAGCCAGAGCCCTTCAACGTTACTGCAGTGCAATAGAAGTCTCTGCCGGCAGCTAGCCACATGACTGACTTGCATATCTATAAGCGACTATTTACCAGTTGTGCACTCATTCTTCGAGAGCCTTTTTTTGTTTGTTTCGAGGATGTCTGTAGACACGGCAGGTGTCGCAGGGACTTATTAAAAAAACTTTTGTCCAGCATCTCACAAAAACACCGTCAGCAGAGCCGACTGCGAGCTTGGGTATTTCGGATTTCTTTTTATTTGTATTTATTGAAATGTAGGCTATTTGGGTCCATTTTCCCCATTCTAAATCAACTAATATGGTAGCTGAATTACTTTAAATAATGTTTACCATTATGATGACATTCTGCCATCAGTCAGAATAATAACACCAATGATGGTTTCACCAATGAGAAACTTTAAATACATGTTCTGAAATGGCCACAAATGCTCAAATCTAAGGTCATCTATCCTTTAAAAATTATTTACTAAAGTGATATGATTAATCATTTTGCTAACACTATTATTTTAGTTTAACACCAAGTGACATTTTTGATTTAGACACCAATTTATAAATGTAATTCTCATATTATGACATACTTAAACGTGTGATAAGCAAATAATTTTACTTTAGACCTCTCCCCCGATAACAGTTCACCACTGGAGAGAATGCTCAAGGTCGTTGTATATCTTTGTAATGACTGATTTTCAAGGCGGTAATACCAATTACATACAACTGAGGGTCACACATTATACTGGTAAAGAAAATAGGTATTATATAGCCTTCTTTGTGTTATTGATCTATACAATAAAATAAATACTTTTGTTCACTTTATAGCATTAAAAATCATATCTATATACAGTACACTACAGTACCAGTCAAAAGTTTGGACACACCTACTCATTCAAGGGTTTTTCTTTATTTTTACTATTTTCTACATTGTAGAATAATAGTGAAGATATCAACACTATGGAATAACACAACATATAGAATCATGTAGTAACCAAAAAAGTGTTAAACAAATCAAACTATATTTGAGATTCTTCAAAGTAGCCACCCTTTGCCTTGATGACAGCTTTGCCCACACTTGGCATTCTCTCAACCAGCTTCATGAGTTTGTCACCTGGAATGCATTTCAGTTAACTTGTGTGCCTTGTTAAAAGTTAATTTGTGGAATTTCTTTCCTTCTTAATTCGTTTGAGTTGTAGGGACAAGGTATTTTTTTTCCATTTTTAATTGAACCTTTATTTAACTAGGTAAGTCACCCAACTACTTTTTTGGTTACTACATGATTCCATAGGTGTATTTCATAGTTTTGATGTCTTCACTATTATTCTACAATGAATAGTAAAAATAAAGAAAAACCCATGAATGAGTAGGTGTGTCCAAACTTTTGACTGGTACTGTATATAAATCCCCAAAACATGTCACTACAACTCTAATATCACTACTGGGACCTGGCGATTTGCTTACCCATAGAACTTTATACAATGTCTAAACATACAGTGTAAAGGACTTACATTACAATTCATCATTACCGGTAATTAACAGTTCACTATAAACAAAAACATGTATGATGTGTAACTATTTGTCATTTTAAAGTGTTTTTCATGGCAAATGCAACCGCAATTCAAGAACGACCCTGAATCAATGTTGTTTTCGCTCACAAAACAATTATAAACTCAGCAAAAAAAGAAACATCCTCTCACTGTCAACTGCGCTTATTTTCAGCAAACTTAACATGTGTAAATATTTGTATGAACATAACAAGATTCAACAACTGAGGCAAACTGAAAAAGTTCCACAGACATGTGACTAACAGAAATTGAATAATGTGTCCCTGAACAAAGGGCGGGTTCAAAATCAAAAGTAACAGTCAGTATCTGGTGTGGCCACCAGCTACATTAAGTACTGCAGTGCATCTCCTACTCATGGACTGCCCCAGGTTTGCCAGTTCTTGCTGTGAGATGTTACCCCACTCTTCCCCCAAGGCACCTGCAAGTTCCCCGACATTTCTGGGGGGAATGGCCCTAGCCCTCACCCTCCGATCCAACAGGTCCCAGACGTGTTCAATGGGATTGAGATCCGGGCTCTTCGCTGGCCATGGCAGAACACTGATATTCCGGTCTTGCAGGAAATCACACACTGAACGAGCAGTATGGCTGGTGGCATTGTCATGCTGGAGGGTCATGTCAAGCTGAGCCTGCAGGGAGGGTATCACATGAGGGAGGAGGATGTCTCCCCTGTAACGCACAGCGTTGAGATTGCCTGCAATGACAATAAGCTCAGTCCGATGAAGCTGTGACACACCACCCCAAACCATGACGAAGCCTCCACCTCCAAATCGATCCCGCTCCAGAGTACAGACCGCGGTGTAATGCTCATTCCTTCGACGATAAGCGCGAATCTGACCATCACCCCTGGTGAGACAAAACCGCGACTTGTCAGTGAAGAGCACTTTTTGCCAGTCCTGTCTGGTCCAGGGACGGTGGGTTTGTGCCCATAGGCGACGTTGTTGCCGGCCGGTGATGTCTGGTGAGGACCTGCCTTACAACAGGCCTACAAGCACACAGTCCAGCCTCTCTCAGCCTATTGCGGACAGTCTGAGCACTGATGGAGGGATTGTGCGTTCTTGGTGTAACTCGGGCAGTTGTTGTTGCCATCCCGTACCTGTCCCGCAGGTGTGATGTTTGGATGTACCGATCCTGTGCAGGTGTTGTTACACATGATCTGCCACTGTGAGGACGATCAGCTGTCCGTCCTGTCTTCCTGTAGCGCTGTCTTAGGCGTCTCACAGTACGGACATTGCAATTTATTGCCCTGGCCACATCTGCAGTCCTCATGCCTCCTTGCAGCATGCCTAAGGCACGTTCACGCAGATGAGCAGGGACCTGGGCATCTTTCTTTTGGTGTTTTTCCAGAGTCAGTAGAAAGGCCTCTTTAGTGTCCTAAGTTTTCATAACTGTGACCTTAATTGCCTACCGTCAGTAAACTGTCTTAACGACCGTTTCACAGGTGCATGTTCATTAATTGTTTATGGTTCATTGAACAAGCATGGGAAACAGTGATTAAACCCTTAACAATGAAGATCTGTGAAGTTATTTGGATTTTTACAAATTATCTTTGAAGACAGGGTCCTGAAAAAGGGACGTGATGACCTTAAATCAACATGGAAAACTGATGGATTTGCTAAAACGTCAAAGAATTTCAGGAATTTTACCCTAAATCTAATGAGATGATTAATATTTTTGTTGATTTCACTTTGAATTAATGTTAGTTTACACATTAGTTGTAACGCCCTGGCCATAGAGAGGGGTTTTTGTTCTTTATTTTGGTTAGGCCAGGGTGTTACATTGGGTGGGCGTTCTATGTTCCTTTTTCTGTGTTTTTGTATTTCTTTGTTTTGGGGCGTGTGTGGCTCCCAATCAGGCACAGCTGAAGCTCGTTGTTGCTGATTGGGAGTCACACATAAGGAGCATGTTTTTCCTTTGGGTTTTGTGAGTAATTGTTTCTGTTAGTGTTTTGCACCTGACAGGACTGTTTGGCTGTCGGTTTTCTTGTTTTGTTTGTATAGTGTTCTTTCTTTATTAAATATTCAATGATGAACACTAACTCCGCTGACTTTGCTACCTGACGGGTTTTTACTTTTTCATTACCGTATATTTTTACTTTTTCCCTCACTCAACTTTTTTCATTCAACTTTTTCAACCCGGAGGTTTTATCTGGACATGGTTCGTCAGGACTTCAAACAGCCGAAGCTAAATAACATTAACATGATGCCTTCTAATTGCAGTCGTTGTACTTATAATATACAGGAGAACGATCGCCTTACGGCAAGGATAGCTGTGCTGCAAGCCCAGCTTCAGATGCAATCGTTAGGCAAGGGCAATTTCAGTGTAGGAAAGGATGAAACAGCGTCTGTGCCACCAGTAAGTACAGATAGTAACGTTAGTATAAACCCCCTCGCACTGTCCCCGCAGCCGGACATCTTTCTCATGGCTTCTGGGGGGAAACGCTGTAGGAATGCTCAACCGGTGTCGCTTATTCAGCCGACAGAAACTTTCAACCGGTTCTCCCCATTAAGCGAGTCGGAGTCGGAGGCCGAGACTTCTCTGGTCTCTACTCCTCCCGTTGTGGGGTCTGAGACGCCGACGGCTCCCACCATTAGCTCTGACAAATTGAAAACCCTAGTCATTGGTGACTCCATTACCCGCAGTATTAGACTTAAAACTAATCATCCAGCGATCATACACTGTTTACCAGGGGGCAGGGCTACCGACGTTAAGGCTAATCTAAAGACGGTGCTGGCTAAAGCTAAAACTGGTGAGTGTAGAGAGTATAGAGATATTGTTATCCACGTCGGCACCAACGATGTTAGGATGAAACAGTCAGAGGTCACCAAGCGCAACGTAGCTTCAGCGTGTAAATCAGCTAGAAAGATGTGTCGGCATCGATTAATTGTCTCTGGCCCCCTCCCAGTTAGGGGGAGTGATGAGCTCTACAGCAGAGTCTCACAACTCAATCACTGATTGAAAACTGTTTTCTGCCCCTCCCAAAAGATAGAATTTGTAGATAATTGGCCCTCTTTCTGGGACTCACCCACAAACAGGACCAAGGCTGGCCTGTTGAGGAGTGACGGACTCCATCCTAGCTGGAGGGGTGCTCTCATCTTATCTACGAACATAGACAGGGCTCTAACTCCTCTAGCTCCACAATGAAATAGGGTGCAGGCCAGGCAGCAGGCTGTTAGCCAGCCTGCCAGCTTAGTGGAGTCTGCCACTAGCACAGTCAGCGTAGTCAGCTCAGCTTTCCCCATTGAGACCGTGTCTGTGCCTCGATCTAGGTTGGGCAAAATTAAAAATGGCGGTGTTCGCTTTAGCAATCTCACTAGTATAAAGACCTCCTCCATTCCTGCCATTATTGAAGGAGATTGTGATACCTCACATCTCAAAATTGGGTTACTTAATGTTAGATCCCTCACTTCCAAGGCAGTTATAGTCAATGAACTAATCACTGATAATAATCTTGATGTGATTGGCCTGACTGAAACATGGCTTAAGCCTGATGAATTGACTGTGTTAAATGAGGCCTCACCCCCTGGTTACACTAGTGACCATACCCCCCCCCCCCCCGTGCATCCGGCAAAGGCGGAGGTGTTGCTAACATTTACGATAGCACATTTCAATTTACCAAAAAAAACAATGACGTTTTCGTCTTTTGAGCTTCTAGTCATGAAATCTATGCAGCCTACTCACTCACTTTTTATAGCTACTGTTTACAGGCCTCCTGGGCCATATGCAGTGTTCCTCACTGAGTTCCCTGAATTCCTATCGGATCTTGTAGTCATAGCAGATAATATTCTAATTTTTGGTGACTTTAACATTCACATGGAAAAGTCCACAGACCCACTCCAAAAGGCTTTCGGAGCCATCATCGACTCAGTGGGTTTTGTCCAACATGTCTCTGGACCTACTCACTGCCACAGTCATACTCTGGACCTAGTTTTGTCCCATGGAATAAATGTTGTGGATCTTAATGTTTTTCCTCATAATCCTGGACTATCGGACCACCATTTTATTACATTTGCAATTGCAACAAATAATCTGCTCAGACCCCAACCAAGGAGCATTAAAAGTCGTGCTATAAATTCTCAGACAACCCAAAGATTCCTTGATGCCCTTCCAGACTGCCTCTGCCTACCCAAGGACGTCAGAGGACAAAAATCAGTTAACCACCAAACCGAGGAACTCAATTTAACCTTGCGCAATACCCTAGATGCAGTTGCACCCCTAAAAACTAGAAACATCTGTCATAAGAAACTAGCTCCCTGGTATACAGAAAATACACGAGCTCTGAAGCAAGCTTCCAGAAAATTGGAACGGAAATGGCGCCACACCAAACTGGAAGTCTTCCGACTAGCATGGAAAGACAGTACCGTGCAGTATCGAAGAGCCCTCACTGCTGCTCGATCATCCTATTTTTCCAACTTAATTGAGGAAAATAAGAACAATCCGAAATTTCTTTTTGATACTGTCGCAAAGCTAACTAAAAAGCAGCCTTCGCAAATGGAGGATGGCTTTCACTTCAGCAGTAATAAATGTATGAACTTCTTTGAGGAAAAGATCATGATCATTAGAAAGCAAATTACAGACTCCTCTTTAAATCTGGGTATTCCTCCAAAGCTCCATTGTCCTGAGTCTACACAACTCTGCCAGGACCTAGGATCAAGGGAGATACTAAAGTGTTTTAGTACTATATCTCTTGACACAATGATGAAAATAATCATGGCCTCCAAACCCTCAAGCTGCATACTGGACCCTATTCCAACTAAACTACTGAAAGAGCTGCTTCCTGTGCTTGGCCCTCCTATGTTGAACATAATAAACGGCTCTCTATCCACCGGATGTGTACCAAGCTCACTAAAAGTGGCAGTAATAAAGCCTCTCTTGAAAAAGCCGAATCTTGATCCAGAAATTATAAAAAACTATCGGCCTATATCGAATCTTCCATTCCTCTAAATTTTTTTAGAAAAAGCTGTTGCACAGCAACTCACTGCCTTCCTGAAGACAAACAATGTATACGAAACGCTTCAGTCTGGTTTTAGACCCCATCATAGCACTGAGACTGCACTTGTGAAGGTGGTAAATGACCTTTTAATGACGTCAGACCGAGGCTCTGCATCTGTCCTCGTGCTCCTAGATCTTCGTGCCGCTTTTGATACCATCGATCACCACATTCTTTTGGAGAGATTGGAAACCCAAATTGGTCTACATGGACAAGTTCTGGCCTGGTTTAGATCCTATCTGTCGGAAAGATATCAGTTTGTCTCTGTGAATGGTTTGTCCTCTGACAAATCAATTGTAAATTTCGGTGTTCCTCAAGGTTCTGTTTTAGGACCACTATTGTTTTCACTATATATTTTACCTCTTGGGGAAGTCATTCGAAAACATAATGTTAAATTTCACTGCTATGCGGACGACACACAGCTGTACATTTCAATGAAACATGGTGAAGCCCCAAAATTGCCCTCGCTAGAAGCCTGTGTTTCAGACATAAAGAAGTGGATGGCTGCAAACTTTCTACTTTTAAACTCGGACAAAACAGAGATGCTTGTTCTAGGTCCCAAGAAACAAAGAGATCTTCTGTTGAATCTGACAATTAATCTGGATGGTTGTACAGTCGTCTCAAATAAAACTGTGAAGGACCTCGGCGTTACTCTGGACCCTGATCTCTCTTTTGAAGAACATATCAAGACTGTTTCAAGGACAGCTTTTTTCCATCTACGTAACATTGCAAAAATCAGAAACTTTCTGTCCAAAAATGACGCAGAAAGATTAATCCATGCTTTTGTTACTTCTAGGCTGGACTACTGCAATGCTCTACTTTCCGGCTACCCGGATAAAGCACTAAATAAACTTCAGTTAGTGCTAAATACGGCTGCTAGAATCCTGACTAGAACCAAAAAATTTGATCATATTACTCCAGTGCTAGCCTCCCTACACTGGCTTCCTGTTAAGGCAAGGGCTGATTTCAAGGTTTTACTGCTAACCTACAAAGCATTACATGGGCTTGCTCCTACCTATCTTTCCGATTTGGTCCTGCCGTACATACCTACACGTACGCTACGGTCACAAGACGCAGGCATCCTAATTGTCCCTAGAATTTCTAAGCAAACGGCTGGAGGTAGGGCTTTCTCCTATAGAGCTCCATTTTTATGGAATGGTCTGCCTACCAATGTGAGAGACGCAGACTCAGTCTCAGCCTTTAAGTCTTTACTGAAGACTTATCTCTTCAGTAGGTCCTATGGTTAAGTATAGTCTGGCCCAGGAGTGTGAAGGTGAACGGAAAGGCTGGAGCAACGAACCGCCCTTGCTGTCTCTGCCTTGCCGGTTCCCCTCTTTCCACTGGGATTCTCTGCCTCTAACCCTTTTACAGGGGCTGAGTCACTGGCTTACTGGTGTTCTTCCATGCCGTCCATGGGAGGGGTGCGTCACTTGAGTGGTTTGAGTCACTGACGTGGTCTTCCTGTCTGGGTTGGCGCCCCCCCCCTTGGGTTGTGCCATGGCGGAGATCGCTGTGGGCTATACTCGGCCTTGTCTTAGGACGGTAAGTTGGTGGTTGGAGACATCCCTCTAGTGGTGTGGGGGCTGTGCTTTGGCAAAGTGGGTGGGGTTATATCCTGCCTGTTTGGCCCTGTCCGGGGGTATCATCGGATGGGGCCACAGTGTCTTCTGATCCCTCCTGTCTCAGCCTCCAGTATTTATGCTGCAGTAGTTTGTGTCGGGGGGCTAGGGTCAGTCTGTTACATCTGGAGTATTTCTCTTGTCTTATCCGGTGTCCTGTGTGAATTTAAATATGCTCTCTAATTCTCTCTTCTCTCTTTCTGTCTTTCTCTCGGAGGACCTGAGCCCTAGGACCATGCCTCAGGACTACTTGGTATGATGACTCCTTGCTGTCCCCAGTCCACCTGGCCGTGCTGCTGCTCCAGTTTCAACTGTTCTGCCTGCGGCTATGGAACCCTGACCTGTTAACCGGACGTGCTTGTTGCACCCTCGACAACTACTATGATTATTATTATTTGACCATGCTGGTCATTTATGAACATTTTAACATTTTAACATTTTGACCATGTTCTGTTATAATATCCACCCTGCACAGCCAGAAGAGGACTGGCCACCCCTCATAGCCTGGTTCCTCTCTAGGTTTCTTCCTAGGTTTTTGGCCTTTCTAGGGAGTTTTTCCTAGGGAGTTTTTCCTAGCCACCGTGCTTCTTTCACATGCTTTGCTTGCTGTTTGGGGTTTTAGGCTGGGTTTCTGTACAGCACTTTGAGATATCAGCTGATGTACGAAGGGCTATATAAAAATAAATTTGATTTGATTTGCACCTTGGTCTACTCTCTCTCATGACAGCCGTTACATTAGTTTACAAATCAATCAAAACAGATGTCTGTGCCCAATGGGACAGGACCCAGCTAATAAGGTTATACAGTGAGGGTGTCACGTCCTGGCCAGTATAAGGGTTAATTGTCATTGTAGTTTGGTCAGGACGTGGCAGAGGGTATTTGTTTTATGTGGTTCGGGGTGGTGTTTTGGTAAAAGGGCGTTTGATTTAGTATTTCCGGGTTTTTGGTTTATGGTCTATGTTTATATATTTCTATGTGGAGTCTAGTGAGTGTTTCTATGGTTGATTAATTGGGGTTGGGACTCTCAATTGAAGGCAGGTGTTTTCTCTTTGCCTTTGATTGAGAGTCCCATATATTAGGGTGTATTTGTCTTTGTCATTTGTGGGAGATTGTTCTTTGTCTAGCATGTATGAGCCTGAGAAGACTGTCAGTATATTGTGAGTTTGTTTTGTTGTTTTTGGTAATCATTTTGAGTTAATAAATGTTCAAAATGAACAAAACCAGTTCTGCTGCATATTGGTCCTCCTTTTCCGACGATGATTTCGCCATATCGTCTGACGACAATGAAATCCCTGACAGAATCTCCCACCAAACCAGGACCAAGCAGCAGAGGAAGGAGCAGAGGGATTTTGAATTGGACAAACGGGAGAGATGGACATGGGAGCAAGTTATGGCCGGAGAGGGCCCATGGAGAATGGCTGGTAAGGACCGGGAACGTTTCCGAGGAACACGACTGGCGTTGAAGCACGAGAGGCACCCCCAAGAAATCTTTCGGGGGGGGGCACACGGGTAGTTTGGCTAGGCCAAGGAAGAGCCAGAAGCCAGCTACCCGTGGTTATATGGAGGAGCGTATGAGGTGGAGGGCGCCATGTTTCGCTGAAGAGCGCACTCTCACCCATACGCACGCACAGTCCGGTGCGCGTTATTCCAGCCCCTCGCAGGTGCCGTGCTAGAGTGGGCATCCAGCCTGGTAGGAGGATGCCTGCGCAGCGCATCTGGTCGCCAGTACGCCTCCTAGGACCAGGTTACCTAACTCCCGCTCTACGCACGGCAACCATCAGGCCCCTGCACAGCCCAGTCCGCCCTGTACGAGCACCCCGCTTGTACAGGGCTACTAGTTCCATCCAGCCAGGACGGGTTGTGCAGGAGGTAAGATCAAGACCGCCTGTGCGCCTCCACAGCCCGGTGTTTCCAGTTCCTGTCTCTCGTGCGGACCCGGAAGTGAGTCAGCCCAGTCCGACTCGTCCTGTTCCCGCTCCCCGCACTAGCCTGGAGGTGCGTGTTCCCAGTCTGGTACGCCCAGTACCAGCACCACGCACCAGGCTTCAAGTGCGTCATCCCAGTCCGACGTCGCCAGAGCCGCCCGTCAGTCAAGAGTCGCCAGAGCCGCCCGTCAGTCAAGAGTCGCCAGAGCCGCCCGTCAGTCAAGAGTCGCCAGAGCCGCCCGTCAGTCAGGAGTCGCCAGAGCCGCCCGTCAGTCAGGAGTCGCCAGAGCCGCCCGTCAGTCAGGAGTCGCCAGAGCCGCCCGTCAGTCAGGAGTCGCCAGAGCCGCCCGTCAGTCAGGAGTCGCCAGAGCCGCCCGTCAGTCAGGAGTCGCCAGAGCCGCCCGTCAGTCAGGAGTCGCCAGAGCCGCCCGTCAGTCAGGAGTCGCCAGAGCCGCCCGTCAGTCAGGAGTCGCCAGAGCCGCCCAGACTGCCCGGAGCCGCCAGAGCCGGCCAGACTGCCCGGAGCTGCCAGACTACGAAGAACCAAGGGAGTCGAGCAGCAACCCTGAACTGAGTAAGCCTGACAATCCAGAACTTAAAATGATTAACTGTTCAATTAATGAGTCTGTATACAGGGTGGAGAGGAGGAGGTCTGCCCAGGATCCAGAGCAAGGAGAGTCTGCCTACGGTTAGAGGCTGATCGGGGTCGGCACTCTGGAAGACAATAGGCCGGAGCCTGAACCACCACCTGCATAGGTGGGTTGGGGAGGGGGGGTGTAGCACAAGTGCCGTCGGTGACGGCAGCCACCCTTCCCTCCCTTTACTTTATGGGGATTTTTGTTGTTGTTTGGGGTTTTTGTTTTTCTTGAGGTGCTTCCGGGGGGGGGGTACTGTCACGTCCTGGCCAGTATAATGGTTAATTGTCATTGTAGTTTGGTCAGGACGTGGCAGAGGGTATTTGTTTTATGTGGTTCGGGGTGGTGTTTTGGTAAAAGGGCGTTTGATTTAGTATTCCCGGGTTTTTGGTTTATGGTCTATGTTTATATATTTCTATGTGGAGTCTAGTGAGTGTGTTTCTATGGTTGATTAATTGGGGTTGGGACTCTCAATTGAAGGCAGGTGTTTTCTCTTTGCCTTTGATTGAGAGTCCCATATATTAGGGTGTGTTTGTGTTTGTCATTTGTGGGAGATTGTTCTTTGTCTAGCATGTATGAGCCTGAGAAGACTGTCAGTATATCGTGAGTTTGTTTTGTTGTTTTTGGTAATCATTTTGAGTTAATAAATGTTCAAAATGAACAAAACCAGTTCTGCTGCATATTGGTCCTCCTTTTCCGACGATGATTTCGCCATATCGTCTGACGACGACGAAATCCCTGACAGAGGGGAAAAAGTATTTGATCCCCTGCTGATTTTGTACGTTTGCCCAATGACAAAGAAATGATCAGTCTATATTTTTAATGGTAGGTTTATTTGAACAGTGAGAGACAGAATAACAACAAAAAAATCCAGAAACACGCATGTCAAAAATGTTATAAAATGATTTGCTTTTTAATGAGGGAAATAAGTATTTGACCCCTCTGCAAAACAAACTGATGTTTCTTGTAGTTGGCCACCAGGTTTGCACACATCTCAGGAGGGATTTTATCCCACTCCTCTTTGCAGATCTTCTCCAAGTCATTAAGGTTTCGAGGCTGACGTTTGGCAACTCGAACCTTCAGCTCCCTCCACAGATTTTCTATGGGATTAAGGTCTGGAGACTGGCTAGGCCACTCCAGGACCTTAATGTGCTTCTTCTTGAGCCACTCCTTTGTTGCCTTGGCCGTGTGTTTTGGGTCATTGTCATGCTGGAATACCCATCCACGACCCATTTTCAATGCCCTGGCTGAGGGAAGGAGGTTCTCACCCAAGATTTGACGGTACATGGCCCCGTCCATCGTCCCTTTGATGCGGTGAAGTTTTCCTGTCCCCTTAGCAGAAAAACACCCCCAAAGCATAATGTTTCCACCTCCATGTTTGACGATGGGGATGGTATTCTTGGGGTCATAGGCAGCATTCCTCCTCCAAACACGGCGAGTTGAGTTGATGCCAAAAGAGCTCTATTTTGGTCTCATCTGACCACAACACTTTCACCCAGTTGTCCTCTGAATCGTTCAGATGTTCATTGGCAAACTTCAGACGGTGCTTTCTTGAGCAGGGGGACCTTGCGGGCGCTGCAGGATTTCAGTCCTTCACGGCGTTGTGTTTGTTTTCTTGGTGACTATGGTCCCAGCTGCCTTGAGATCATTGACAAGATCCTCCTGTGTAGTTCTGGGCTGATTCCTCACCGTTCTCATGATCATTGCAACTCCACAAGGTGAGATCTTGCATGGAGCCCCAGGCCGAGGGAGAGGGACAGTTCTTTTGTGTTTCTTCCATTTGCGAATAATCGCACCAACTGTTGTCACCTTCTCACCAAGCTGCTTGGCTATGGTCTTGTAGCCCATTCCAGCCTTGTGTAGGTCTACAATCTTGTCCCTGACATCCTTGGAGAACTTTTTGTTCTTGGCCATGGTGGAGAGTTTGGAATCTGATTGATTGCTTCTGTGGACAGGTGTCTTTTATACAGGTAACAAGCTGAGATTAGGAGCACTCCCTTTAAGAGTGTACTCCTAATCTCAGCTCGTTACCTGCATAAAAGACACCTGGGAGCCAGAAATCTTTCTGATTGAGAGGGGGTCAAATACTTATTTCCCTCATTAAAATGCAAATCAATTTATAACATTTTTGACATGCATTTTTCTGGATTTTTTTGTTGTTATTCTGTCTCTCACTGTTCAAATAAATCTACCATTAAAATTATAGACTGATCATTTCTTTGTCAGTGGGCAAACGTACAAAATCAGCAGGGAATCAAATACTTTTTTCCCTCACTGTAGCAAAGATGATCTATTATTTCGATGATCAGCTCTAACAATGGAAATACATGTCCTCAAAGACGGAAGGCAGGCTTGAGGAGGCGAGATCAGGTGGGAACATTCAAGCCAATGAGAAGTCAGTTACTCGTATGAACAACAGGCACCATTTTTTTTTTTTTTTTTTGCCAAATTGCCACGTGCGTCCACGTATGTCCGGACCTCTGGCAGTCTCTATGGGGGTGCCACAGGGTTCAATTCTTAGGCCGACTCTCTTCTCTGTATACATCAATGATGTCACTCTTGCAGCTGGTGAGTCTCTGATCCACCTCTACGCAGACGACACCATTCTGTATACTTCTGGCCCTTCTTTGGACACTGTGTTAACAACCCTCCAGACGAGCTTCAATGCCATACAACTCTCCTTCCGTGGCCTCCAACTGCTCTTAAATACAAGTAAAACTAAATGCATGCTCTTCAACCGATCGCTGACTGCACCTGCCTGCCCGTCCAGCATCACTACTCTGGACGGTTCTGACTTAGAATATGTAGACAACTACAAATATAGGTGTCTGGTTAGACTGTAAACTCTCCTTCCAGACTCACATCAAACATCTCCAATCCAAAGTTAAATCTCGAATTGGCTTCCTATTTCGCAACAAAGCATCCTTCACTCATGCTGCCAAACATACCCTTGTAAAACTGACCATCCTACCGCTCCTCGACTTCGGCAATGTCATTTACAAAATAGCCTCCAATACCCTACTCAGACTGCATCCAGTTTGTTATCACAGTGCCATCCGTTTTGTCACCAAAGCCGCATATACTACCCACCACTGCGACCTGTACGCTCTCGTTGGCTGGCCCTCGCTTCATACTCGTCGCCAAACCCACTGGCTCCAGGTCATCTACAAGACCCTGCTAGGTAAAGTCCCCCCTTATCTCCGCTCGCTGGTCACCATAGCAGCACCCACCTGCAGCACGCGCTCCAGCAGGTATATCTCTCTGGTCACCCCCAAAGCTAATTCCTCCTTCGGCCGCCTCTCCTTCCAGTTCTCTGCTGCCAATGACTGGAACGAACTCCAAAAATCTCTGAAACTGGAAACACTTATCTCCCTCACTAGTTTTAAGCACCAGCTGTCAGAGCAGCTCACAGATCACTGCACTGTACATAGCCCATCTATAATTTAGCCCAAACAACTACCTCTTCCCCTACTGTATTTATTTATTTTGCTCCTTTGTACCCCATTATTTATATTTCTACTTGCACTTTCTTCCACTGCAAATCTACCAAATCTACCATTCCAGTGTTTTACTTGCTATATTGTATTTACTTCGCCACCATGGCCTTTTTTTGCCTTTACCTACCTTATCTCACCTCATTTGCTCACATTGTATATAGACTTACTTTTCTACTGTATTATTAACTGTATGTTTGTTGAACTCCATGTGTAGCTCTGTGTTGTTGTATGTGTTGAACTGCTTTGCTTTATCTTGGCCAGGTCACAATTGTAAATGAGAACTTGCCTACCTGGTTAAATAAAGGTGAAATAAAAATATCAGTGCATTGGTAACAGCCTAACCATTAGGAAACATCTATTCGATCAAATAAGCATCATGTAGAAAATTAGCCATTACATTTTTTGTTGACCAAATTCGACACTCATTGACCTCCATACAAAAATTCTCCACTTCGTGGTTCTATTTTCATGGACAGATTTTGGGCGGAGTAAACCCTCTTGCTTCGCCTCTTCCTCTCTGGTTATAGCCGCTGCTACTCCAGTTCATTAACATGCATCCACCCTGTTTGAACTGAATTCCACAATTCAGAAATCTTTTTTAACTTTGTGTAACGATCGACGTCGGGTGATGAGGAAGCGGACCATAACGCAGCTGGGTGCGAACACATGTTTATTCTTTACACTGAAATAAACACGTACACAAAATCAAGAAAATGCCGATACGTTAACTGCTCAAAAACAAAGAGACAACACCCCACAAACAGCGTGGGGAAAAAGGAACTTAAATGTGATCCCAATCAGAGACAACTAGCGACAGCTGTCTCTGATTGGGAATCGACAGAACCCAACATAGAAATAAACACCTAGAGCTAACACAAGACTATAACGCCAACATAGAAAACAAACCAAGGAAAAATACCCAACATGACACACCCTGACCCAAAATACCCGAGTTCACCTGGTCAGGGCGTGACAGTACCCCCCCCCCCCCCAACGGTGCGTACTCCCGGCGCACCAAACTTAAGTCTATTAGGGGGGGGACCCGGGTGGGCGCCTCACCCTCGGTGGAGGCTCTGGCCCCGGGCGTGTTCTTTCCCCCGCCTCCACCTTAGCCCTACCCCTCTGGCCCGGACTGGACCACTGTGGAGCGGCATGCTCAGGCTCTGGAGCGGAGCCGTCGACCGGAACAGGATTGGGCACCGGTGGACCGGACACGGGCCGTGCCGGACTGGGAACACACACCACTGGCTTGGTGCGGGCAGCAGGAACGGGCCGGGCCGGACTGGGAACACGCACCACTGGCTTGGTGCGGGGAGCAGGAACGGGCCGGGCCGGACTGGGGACACGCACCACTGACTTGGTGCGGGGAGCAGGGACGGGCCGGACAGGACTGTGGACACGCACCGTGGGCTTGGTGCGGGGAGCAGGGACGGGCCGGACAGGACTGTGGACACGCACCGTGGGCTTGGTGCGGGGAACAGGAACGGGCCGGGCCGGACTATGGACATGCACCGTGGGCTTGGTGCGGGGAACAGGAACGGGCCGGACAGGACTGTGGACACGCACCGTGGGCTTGGTGCGGGAAACAGGGATGGGCCGGACAGGACTGGGGACACGCACCACTGACCTGGTGCGGGGAACAGGGACGGGCCGGGCCGGACTGGGAACACGCACCACTGGCTTGGTGCGGGGAGCAGGAACGGGCCGGGCCGGACTGGGGACACGCACCGCTGACTTGGTGCGGGGAGCAGGGACGGGCCGGACAGGACTGTGGACACGCACCGTGGGCTTGGTGCGGGGAGCAGGGACGGGCCGGGCCGGACTGGGGACACGCACCACTGACTTGGTGCGGGGAGCCGGGACGGGCCGGACAGGACTGTGGACACACACCGTGGGCTTGGTGCGGGGAGCAGGGACGGGCCGGGGCCGGACTGGGGACACGCACCACTGACTTGGTGCGGGGAGCAGGGACGGGCCGGGCCGGACTGGGAACACGCACCACTGGCTTGGTGCGGGGAGCAGGGACGGCCCGGACAGGACTGGGGACACGCACCACTGACCTGGTGCGGGGAGCAGGGACGGGCCGGGCCGGACTGGGAACACGCACCACTGGCTTGGTGCGGGGAGCAGGAACGGGCCGGGCCGGACTGGGGACACGCACCACTGACTTGGTGCGGGGAGCAGGGACGGGCCGGACAGGACTGGGGACACGCACCACTGACCTGGTGCGGGGAGCAGGGACGGGCCGGACAGGACTGTGGACACGCACTGTGGGCTTGGTGCGGGGAACAGGAACGGGCCAGACAGGACTGTGAACACGCACTGGTGAACTGAAGCGTGGAGCCGGTTTAGCCACTCGTCCTGGCTGGATGCCCATCCTAGCACGGCATGTGCTGGGCATGTCCACCAGACGCACCGGGCTGTGCGGGCGCACTGGCAACACAGCGCGCAACTCCGCTTCCCATGGCTTGGTGCGGGGAGCAGGGACGGGCCGGACAGGACTGTGGACACGCACCATGGGCTTGGTGCGGGGAACAGGAACGGGCCAGACAGGACTGTGAACACCCACTGGTGAACTGAAGCGTGGAGCCGGTTTAGCCACTCGTCCTGGCTGGATTCCCATCCTAGCACGGCATGTGCTGGGCATGTCCACCGGACGCACCGGGCTGTGCGGGCGCACTGGCGACACAGCGCGCAACTCCGCATCCCATGGCTCCTCCTCCAGATCTTCCCTCAGCAGGTCCTCAATCAACCGCCTCATCTCCGTCTCCTCCTCCGCCGTCATCCCCCACGAGAGCAGTGGTCTGGGCTCTTCCTCTGCCCTTCCGGACCACCCCATTAGCCCCCCCAAAATTTTTTTATTGGGGGTGTCTTCCGGGCCTCCTCGACCGCCGCCTGCGACTCCGTCCACCGGCTGGCAATACCTCCTCGACCTGGGAATCCTTTCGCTAGGGTCCTTTCCCTGACATGATCTCCTCCCAGGTCCAGAACTCCTTCCCCTCGCGAGCCCATCTCTCGCGCTCCTTTTCCTCCCGCTGCTTGGTCCTGGTTAGGTGGTGTGTTCTGTAACGATTGACGTCGGGTGATGAGGAAGCGGACCAAAACGCAGCTGGGAGCGAACACATGTTTATTCTTTACACTGAAATAAACACGTACACAAAACCAAGAAAATGCCGATACGTTAACTGCTAAAAACAAGGAGACAACACCCCACAAACAGCGTGGGGGAAAAAGGAACTTAAATGTGATCCCAATCAGAGACAACTAGCGACAGCTGTCTCTGATTGGGAATCGACAGAACCCAACATAGAAATAAACACCTAGAGCTAACACAAGGCTATAACACCAACATAGAAAACAAACCAAGGAAAAATACCCAACATGACACACCCTGACCCAAAATACCCGAGTTCACCTGGTCAGGGCGTGACACTTTGTTTTCCTTTTACTGATGTAATCAGTAGAAGAAGGCTTTTTGAGCTTTGTTTTCCATGGACTGACGTAATCAGTAGCACTATAACCCGGCCAGTCCCTCTCAGAGTCCCAGCAGACCACAGTTCATACAGGTAACAGTCTGCTACAACCTATATCTGGTTGCAACAGCCAGCCTCTAATAAATTAGCACAGATTTTTAGTGTGAGCAAAGTCTTTGTTCCTTATTTTCTCAAGCCCCCAGTGTAAAACAAAGACGCATGATTGCTGGGGTCACGTGCACACACACACACCAGGATTGTTTGGTCCCCCACTGAGATCATAGCATAATGAATGTGGAGAGTTTTAAAGTTTTGATTAGCTGTGAGAAAAGAATTCTGTGCGTCTTCTTGTGTGACATTGGAGAAATACTTTTTGCAGATTTCTGTGACTGCCGAGATGTTAAGTGTATAATATCACCCATGAGTTTCCTGTGTCCACTAGACTTCCTGCTAACACCACACTAATGACTAACACAGATTAGGTATAGGAGTTGGGGAGGGGAAGGGAGGGGAGAGGGGAGATGAGGGGAGAACTTGCATAATCCCCATGTCACATCCAGACTGCCTGCTGACCATCAAACATGATTCACATCAACTATTGGCCTAATACTCAAAAACACAACTATTGGCCCTGTGCTCGTCTCCGTGGGTGGTAGAGAACATTCCCGCCACACACATGCACACGGTATCTCTGTCCACTGATAGAGGTCAGGTCACAGCCCAGCTGTGGCCCTCCTTGGGAGTGGACAGAAAATCAATGGTGTTTATTTTCTAAAATATCAGTCTGACTTCATCGCTTTAGACTCCCCAGTGTCTGTCTGTCTGTCTGTCTGTCTGTCTGTCTGTCTGTCTGTCTGTCTGTCTGTCTGTCTGTCTGTCTGTCTGTCTGTCTGTCTGTCTGTCTGTCTGTCTGTCTGTCTGTCTGTCTGTCTGTCTGTCTGTCTGTCTGTCTGTCTGTCTGTCTGTCTGTCTGTCTGTCTGTCTGTCTGTCTGTCTGTTTTAGCTCCTGTAATGGCTCTGTATCTATCTCTTATTCCAGCCCGTCTCTGTAAATGTGTTGAACTCTACAAGTCTTAAATATCTACATTTGTCATTCATATTCCGTACCAGTCAAAAATTTGGACACACCTGCTCATTCAAGGGTTTTTATTTTATTTTTACTATTTTCTACATTGATATGTAGAAAGATATCAAAACTATGAAATAACACACATGGAATTATGTAGTAACCAAAAAAGTGTCAAACAAATCAAAATATATTTTATATTTGAGATTCTTCATAGTAGCCACCCTTTGCCTTGATGACAGCTTTGCACACTCTTGGCATTCTCTCAACCAGCTTCATGAGGTAGTCACCTGGAATGCATTTCAGTTAACAGGTGTGCCTTGTTAAAAGTTAATTTGTGGAATTTCTTTCCTTCTTAATGCATTTGAGCCAATCAGTTGTGTTGTGACAAGGTACGTGAGGTATACAGAAGATAGCCCTATTTGGTAAAAGACCCAGTCCATATTATGGCAAGAACAGCTCAGATAAGCAAAGAGAAATACAGTCCATCATTACTTTAAGACATGAAGGTCAGTCAATCCGGAAAATTTTAACGTTTCTTCAAGTGCAGTCGAAAAAAACCCATCAAGAGCTATGCTGAAACTGGCTCTCATGAGGACCACCACAGGAAAGGAAGACCCAGAGGATAAGTTCATTAGAGTTACCAGCCTCAGAAATTGAAGCCTAAATAATTGCTTCACAGAGTTCAAGTAACAGACACATCTCAACATCAACTGTTCAGAGGAGACTGTGTGAATCAGGCCTTCATGGTCAGATTGCTGCAAAGAAACCACTACTAAAGGACACCAATAATAAGAAGAGACTTGCTTGGGCCAAGAAACATGAGCAATGGACATCAGACTGGTGGAAATCTGTCCTTTGGTCTGATGAGTCCAAATTTGAGATTTTTGGTTCCAACCCCAGTGTCTTTGTGAGACATAGAGTAGGTGAATGGATGTTCTCCGAGATCATCCGTGAGGAGGAGGTGTGATGGTGTGGGGGTGCTTTGCTGGTGACACTGTGTGATTTATTTATAACTCAAGGCACACTTAACCAGCATGACTACCACAGCATTCTGCAGCGATACGCCATCCCACCCAGCGATACGCCACCCCCACACAGTCTCTATCATTTGTTTTTCAACAGGACAATGACCCAACACACCTCCAGGCTGTGTAAGGGCTATGTAACCAAGAAGGAGAGTGATGGAGTACTGCATCAGATTACCTGGCCTCCACAATCACCCGACCTCAATCCAATTGATATAGTTTGGGATGAGTTGGACCGCAGAGTGAAGGAAAAGTAGCCAACAACTGCTCAGCTTATGTGGGAACTCCTTTAAGACTGTTGGAAAAGCATTCCAGGAGAAGCTGGTTGTGAGAATGCCAAGTGTGCAAAGCTGTCATGAAGGCAAAGGGTGGCTACTTTGAAGAATGTAAAATATAAAATATATTTTCATTTGTTTAACACTTTTTTGGTTACTACGTGATTCCATGTGTGTTATTTCATAGCTTTGATGTCTTCACTATTATTCTACAATGTAGAAAATAGTAAAATAACGAAAAACCCTTGAATGAGTAGGTGTGTCCAAACCTTTGACTGGTACTGTAGCTGAGCAGATGAAACACGCTCTTTGAAAAAAGACTAATGGTGGCATTCCAAACTTACATGATGGAGGACAAAGAAGTCAGGTTCCATTCTTACCATCCACAGAGTGTTGTTAGTGTAGTCAGACAGGAGGGTGAGGTTCCATTCTTACCATCCACAGAGTGATGTTAGTGTAGTCAGACGTGAGGGTGAGGTTCCATTCTTACCATCCACAGAGTGATGTTAGTGTAGTCAGACGTGAGGGTGAGGTTCCATTCTTACCATCCACAGAGTGATGTTAGTGTAGTCAGACGTGAGGGTGAGGTTCCATTCTTACCATCCACAGAGTGATGTTAGTGTAGTCAGACGTGAGGTTGAGGAAAAAGGCAATAGGAAGTGACCAGGTGCTATGCCCCCCCAGGGATAAACCTACCAGCAATTATTTCACTCCAGTAGCAGAATATCTGAGTCATTATCCTGTTGTTACCAGCCTCCACATCTGCTTCTGCTGCTGGTCTGCTCTGCTCTGTCCAGGGAGGGGAGGGGAGAGGAGAGGTAAGGAGAGATGGCGAGGCGGGAAGGAGAGCAGAACATAGGAGAAGTAGGCTACTGCTGCAGCAACTGAACTCCTTTATTTCTTAATGATTTGTGCCATTTTGTGCCTCTTGAATGTACCCCTTGCAAATGTTTTGGAAAATGGTTCACCTCAGGTAATTCAATGAAAGGCAGCAATAAATCATTTAATGAATTTGTTACGATGAGAATCTAAGCCAAATGCAGATGGGAGTTTGGCTGGAACTTCAAGGATGTGAGTAAACAATACAGACACCCACCACAGTCTCTCACACACACACAGTGTTCACATTCATGTACCTGACTTAAGGCTTCAAATTCATGTGGCTTTGCTAACAATGAAACACGGTATCCAGCAAATCAATCTAATGAGTTGCTGGTGAAAGATTCTGTCACATTGTGCAGCTTCTTTGTGCAACTTCTTTCCTCATTATCGTTCACCCCCATCATCTGGCTCTGTCTGGTCAATGTCGGTCTGTCCTTGTTGCCGGGGGCTGAGTCTGGCTATGTGAGAGAAGTGGTGTAATGGCTTGGCTGGCTGGGTTCACTGGCGTTGGCCTTCTCTCTGACTCATTTCCCTTTTGACAGAAATGGGTGGGTCTGGGTGTTCCTGCGCACTGTGTGTGTGTGTGTGTGTGTGTGTGTGTGTGTGTGTGTGTGTGTGTGTGTGTGTGTGTGTGTGTGTGTGTGTGTGTGTGTGTGTGTGTGTGTGTGTGTGTGTGTGTGTGTGTGTGTGTGTGTGTGTGTTTGGAGCGCAAACTGAGCCAAGCTATTATTCTATTTAGCTACTGCAGCGTGGATTGCAAAGGTAGTGTCTATTTATCTCATCATAATATTATTGTGTGTCTCTCTCTGTGTCATGATGATGTGTCCTCAACCACAGAGACATCAACACACCTTTACAACATCACCAAGACTTCTGCAGTTTAAAAACATTTATGGATATTTCATTATCAGTAAACATCACTATTAGGCTCTACCTCTGCTTATACAGGTTCAGATGAGTCCAGATCAGTTCCATGAGTTTGCCCTCGTAAGGGTCATTCCTATTGAGACCCAAGCATAGATCCAAATTAGGATTTTTTTTAATTACTCTTCAGAAATACTTTTAATAGGCCTCTAATTATGACAATAAAAATAAATATATTTTTAAGTTTGTAGAAAAAAATTCTGGAATTGTTGCAAAAATGCCACATTGGGCTTTGATTGTAGTAACATTTTGTAGTAAAAGAACTGAAATTCTATAGAAATCATATCAAAATGGATGAAAAGCATTGACGTGATGGAACATTTTTGACAACTGTAAATCTGAAATGAAGTTATATTTTGTCTGAAATAGCTAAATTGATCAACTTGACCGATCCAAATATTAGTATTTTGCTATAAAAAAAAAGGATAAACTATTTTGAGTGATTTCTATGAATGGGGAACATCTAACTTACATTTAGTAATATTTGAAAAACAGCTTCTATCTCAAGGCCATCAGACTGCTAAACAGCCATCACTAGCACATCAGAGGCTGCTGCCTATAGACATAGATTAGGAATCACTGGCCACTTTAAGGAAATGAAACACTAGCCACTCTAATAATGACTCCGTATCTTGCATTACTCATCTCATGTGTAAACTGTACTCTATACTATTCTATGGTAACTTAGTCACTTTAATTGTTTGTAAATATTCCATCACCCATCTCATATGTACAGTTGAAGTCAGAAGTTTACATACACTTAGGTTGGAGTCATTAAAACTAGTTTTTCAACCACTCCACAAATTTCTTGTTAACAAACTACAGTTTTGGCAAGTCGGTTAGGACATCTACTTTGTGCATGACACAATAACTTTTTCCAACAATTGGTTACAGACAGATTATTTAACTTATAATTAACTGTATCACAATTCCAGTGGGTCAGATGTTTACACACACTAAATTGACTGTGCTTTTAAACAGCTTGGAAGATTCCAGAAAATTATGTCATGGCTTTAGAAGCTTCTGATAGTCTAATTGACATCATTTGAGTCAATTGGAGGTGTACCTGTGGATGTATTTCAAGGCCTATCTTCAAACTCAGTGCCTCTTTGTTTGATATCATGGGAAAATGAAAAGAAATCAGCGAAGACCTCAGAAAAAAAATTGGAGACCTCCACAAGTCTGGTTCATCCTTGGGAGCAATTTCCAAACATCTGAAAGTACCAGGTTCATCGGTACAAACAATAGTACACAAGTATAAACACCATGGGACCACGCAGCCATCATACCGCTCAGGAAGGAGACGCGTTCTGTCTCCTAGAGATACTTTGGTGCGAAAAGTGCAAAACAATCCCAGAACAACTGCAAAGGACCATGTGAAGATGCTGGAGGAAACAGGTACAAAAGTATCTATATCCACAGTAAAACGAGTCCTATATCGACATAACCTGAAAGGTCGCTCAGCAAGGAAGAAGCCACTGCTCCAAACCCGCCATAGAAATCCAGACTACCGTTTGCAACTGCACATGGGGACAAAGATCGTACTTTTTGGAGAAATGTCTTATGGTCTGATGAAACAAAAATATAACTGTTTGGCCATAATGACCCTTGTTAGGTTTTGAGGAAAAAAACGTGAAGCATGGGGGTGGCAGCATCATGTTGTGGGGGTGTCTTTGCTGCAGAAGGGACTGGTGCACTTCACAAAATAGATGGCATCATGAGGGAGGAAAAGTATGTGTATATATTGAAGCAACATCTCAAGACATCAGTCAGGAAGTTAAAGCTTGGTCGCAAATGGGTCTTCCAAATGGACAATGACCCCAAGCATACTTCCAAAGTTGTGGCAAAATGGCTTAAGGACAACAAAGTCAAGGTATTGGAGTGGCCATCACAAAGCCCTGACCTCAATCCCATAGAAAACTTGTGGGCAGAACTGAAAAAGCGTGTGCGAGCAAGGAGGCCTACAAACCTGACTCAGTTACACCAGCTCTGTCAGGAGGAATGGACCAACATTCACCCAACTTATTGTGGGAAGCTTGTGGAAGGCTACCCGAAACGTTTGACCCAAGTTAAACAATTTAAAGGCAATGCTACCAAATACTAATTGAGTGTATGTAAACTTCTGACCCACTGGGAATGTGATGAAAGAAATAAAAGTTGAAATAAATAATTCTCTCTACTATTATTCTGACATTTCACATTCTTAAAATAAAGTGATGATCCTAACTGACCTAAGACAGGGAATCTTTACTAGGATTAAAAGTCAGGAATTGTGAAAAACTGAGTTTAAATGTATTTGGCTGAGGTGTATGTAAACTTCCGACTTCAACTGTATATACTGTACTCTATACTATGCCAATGTATCTTAGTCCAATGCCGCTCTGACATACTGAATATGTATATATATTCTTAATCCATTCCTTACTTAGATTTACGTGTATTTTGGGTATATGTTGTGAAACTGTTAGATATTACCTGTTAGATATTACTGCACTGTCGGAGCTAGAAGCACAAGCATTTCACTACACCCACAATAACATCTGCTAAACATGTGTACATGACCAATACAATTTGATTTGTTTTGATTTGTTTGTCCTTTCTGGCTTTTTTTGCAACACTTAAAAAACTACCTCAAGCTCTGGCTCACAATATTATTTTCTCTATTCATTTTTTTCTACATAATTTAATCTTGGGGAAGACAGGAAATTATATCTCAAGTCATGTACTTGCATGGATGGCTTACAACATACGCTTGTGTAGGGGACTAGCGTGGTTCACACGAGTGGACAGGTTCCTTATGTTTCAGAAGCTACTGATGCCACAAGAATCCTACTGACACACAATAAATACTACTAAGAGATTCATGTGGGTCTAGGGAGTATGTAGTGTTTGACATTGTTTTTTAGTTTAGGACCTGTACAGGATGCAATATACAGTGGGAACCGTTGCGTTTTTCCTACTGTGGGTCTCACAGGGTTATAAGAAAACATACCTCCCATGGCCACTGAGACCGACTGGGGAGGGTTTGCTTGGTGACAGTGTGTCTCCATCTATGAATATTTCATCATGTTCAAAACAATATTACTATTACTACCTTATTCACAATGGTATAGTGCAGTTAAGGTGAGGTATCGTACGACATTTAAACACAGGACTTTTTCTGTTCTTTACTCCAAAGTAGAGGTATATTTTCTCAACTTTCAGGGTTACTTCTGACAAAAGATAAGAAGACACTTGGGTCGTATGAGGACTCATCTGATGAGAGTGACAGGAACACCTTGAGCAAGTCACATTACCCTAATCTTCTCCATGGTTGCCGTACCTCTATGCCTAATCCTGTAAAACAACACATTTCACTGCACCTATCCGGTGTACAGTATCTGACAATAAAAAACATAATCAATGGGCTATTGTGTGGGTTCTTTGAGAATGTACTAAAACTGTTTATCACATAACTACTACTTTATTAAATGTTTTTTTTGGAATGCCACAATGTTTTCTTTTTTCACCCCACCTTTTTTCACCTCGTAAAACTGACCATCTTACTGATCCTCGACTTTGGCGATGTAATTTACAAAATAGCCGCCAACACCCTACTCAACAAATTGGAGGCAGTCTTCCGTTTTCCGTGCCATCTGTTTTGTCACCATAGTCCCATATACTACCCACCACTGCGACCTGTACGCTCTCGTTGGCTGGCCCTCGCTTCATACTCGTCGCCAAACCCACTGGCTCCAGGTCATCTACAAGACCCTGCTAGGTAAAGTCCCGCCTTATCTCTGCTCGCTGGTCACCATAGCTGCACCCACCCGTAGCGCGCGTTCCAGCAGGTATATCTCACTTGTCACCCCCAAAGCCAATTCCTTCTTTGGCTGCCTCTCCTTCCAGTTCTCTGCTGCCAATAACTGGAACGAACTACAAAAATCTCTGAAACTGGAAACACTTATCTCCCTCACTAGCTTTAAGCACCAGCTGTCAGAGCAGCTCACAGATCACTGCACCTGTACATAGCCCATCTATAAATAGCCCAAACAACTACCCCTTCCCCTACTATATTTATTTATTTTACGCCTTTGCACCCCAGTATTTATACTTTGCACACTCATCTACTGTCAAATCTACCATTCCAGTGTTTTACTTGCTATATTGTATTTACTTCGCCACCATGGCCTATTTATTGCCTTTACCTCCCTTATCTCACCTCATTTGCTCACATTGTATATAGACTTATTTTTCTACTGTATTATTGACTGTATGTTTGTGTTACTCCATGTGTAACTCTGTGTTGTTATATGTGTTGAACTGCTTTGCTTTATCTTGGCCAGGTCGCAGTTGTAAATGAGAACTTGTTCTCAACTTGCCTACCTGGTTAAATAAAGGTGAAATAAAATAAAAAATCTTCCTCCACTTTATCCACCCCATCACATAATTTCATCAACAGACGGCTCTCTAGTAATTGAGCCTGGGGACGAGGTTACTCATCACAGAACATCTTTATTATTTATTTGAAATAAGGCCCTGTTTGATCTGATCAGTTAGTGCTGTAGATAAGGTTACTCTAAGCACCATGCTGCTCTAACAGTCACAGAGTGTCACGTCCTGACCATAGTAAGATGTTATTTTCTATGGTAGAGTAGGTCAGGGCGTGACAAGGGGTGTTTTTCTATGTTTTGTATTTCTATGTTCATGTTCTAGTTTTGTATTTCTATGTTGGTTTTGTTTGGGATGATCTCCAATTAGAGGCAGCTGGTCCTCGTTGTCTCTAATTGTAGATCATACTTAAGTAGGGTTTTTTTCCACCTGGGTTTGTGGGAGATTGTCTTTGAGTTAGTGTATGTTTCACCTCTGCGTCATGGTTTGTTGTTTTTGTTATTCAGTTTAGTTGTATGTATGCATAGTTTCACAGTTCAATAAAAAAATGTGGAACGATACACACGCTGCGCTTTGGTCCGCTTCTTCAACCTACGACAACCGTGACACAGAGTAACTGACAAGGATGAAAGGGATGGAATATGGTAGCAGTTTAATTCCACAGAAGGCTGCTGAGGGGAGAACGGCCCCCGGGTGGCACTCATCATCACCATGCAGATTGCCATCATTACCTAGGTAGTTGGCTGGATACACATGCACACACGCAGGAACGCACGTACACACGCGCACACACACACACACACACGCACGCACACACACTCACACAAAGGGTTCTACATGGAACCCAAAAAGGTTATACCTGTAAGTAAAAAGGATTTTACTTGGAACCAAAAAGGGTGCTCCTATAGGGACACCTGAAGAACCCTTTTTTCAAATAGTGTAGTTATGCTCAGCAAGTCCTCATCATCCTTTTATTAATTCATAAGAGACCAGAAGCACAACTGGAATGCGGTCCTGTCCACAGCATACAGTGCATTCGGAAAGTATTCAGACCCCTTGAATTTTTCCACATTTTGTTACGTTAAAGCCTTATTCTAAAATTGCTTAAATGTTTTTTTTTATCATCACCAACACACAAATACCCCATAATGACAAAGCGAAAACAGGTTTTAGGAATTTCTGCCCATTTTTTTCCCTTTTTAAAAAACAGAAATACCTTATTTACATAAGTATTCAGACCCTTTGCTATGAGACTCGTTATTGAGCTCAGGTGTAACCTGTTTCCATTGATCATCCTTGAGATGTTTCTACAACTTGATTGGAGTCCACCTGTGGTAAATCCAATTGATTGGACATGATTTGGAAAGGCACACACCTGTCTATATAAAGGTCCCACAGTTGACAGTGGATGTCAGAGCAAAAAACCAAGCCATGAGGTCGACGGAATTGTCTGCAGACCTCCGAGACAGGATTGTGTCAAGGCACAGATCTAGGGAAGGGTACTAAAAGATTTCTGCAGCATTGAAGGTCCCCAAGAACACAGTGGCCTCCATCATTCTTAAATGGAAGAAGTTTGGAACCACCAAGACTCTTCCTAGAGCTGGCCGCCCAGCCAAACTGAGCAATTGGGGGAGAAGGGCCTTGGTCAGGAAGGTGACCAAGAATCCGATGGTCACTCTGACAGAGCTCCAGAGTTCGTCTGTGGAGATGGGAGAACCTTCCAGAAAGACAACCATCTCTCCAGCACTCCACCTATTAGGCCTTCATGGTAGACTCTCCTCAGTAAAAGGCACATGACAGCCCAATTGGAGTTTGCCAAAAGGCACCTAAAGGACTCCCAGACTATGAGAAACAAGTCTAGTCTGATGATACCAAGATTGAACTCTTTGGCCTGAATGTCAAGCATCACGTCTGGAGAAAACCTAGGCAACATCCCTACGGTGAAACATGGTGGTGGCAGCATCATGCTGTGGGGATGTTTTTCAGCGGCAGGTACTGGGAGAATAGTCAGAATCAAGGGAAAGATGAACGAAGCAATGTACAGAGAGATCGTTGATGAAAACCTGCTCCAGAGCGCTCAGGACCTGACTGGGGCGAAGGTTCACCTTCCAACAGGACAACCGCCCTAAGCACACAGCCAAGACAAAGCAGGAGTGGCTTAGGGACAAGTCTCTGAATGCCCAGACTTGAACCCAATCTAACATCTCTGGAGAGACCTGAAAATAGCTGCGCAGCAACGCTCCCCATCCAACCTGACAGAGCTTGAGAAGATCTGCAGATAAGAATGGAAGAAACTCCCCAAATACAGGTGTGCCAAGCTTGAAGCATCATACTCAAGAAGACTCAAGGCTGTAATCACTGCCAAAGGTGCTTCAACAAAATTCAGGGTCTGAATACTTACGTAAATGTGATATTTCATTATTTTATATATATATATATTTGGAAACTTATTTTTGCTTTGTCATTATGGGGTATTTTTATTTTTTATTTAACTAGGCAAGTCAGTTAAGTACAAGTTCTTATTTTACAATGACAGCCTACTCCAGCCAAACCCACCCATAACCCGGAGGACACTGGGCTAATTGTGCTCTGTCCTATTGGACTCCTGATCACAGCCAGTTGGGATACAGCCCGGGATCAAACCAAGGTCTGTAGTGACACCTTTAGCACTGAGATGCAGTGCCTTAGACCACTGCGCCACTCGGGAGCCTTGAGTGTAGATTGGTGAGGTTGATGTATTGTGTGTAGATTGATGAGGGAAAAAAAACAATTTAATCAATTTTAGAATAAGGCTGTAACATAACAAAATGTGGAAAAAGTCAAAGAGTCTGAATACTTTCTGAATGCACTGTATCCTAAACAAAACAACTCAGAATAGCACTCTGATAACTAGAGCTTGTTACTTGCATGCTGTAAAGAGTGGATTGGACTAGCAGAGACAGTGCACCGTATTAATTATACTCCTTCAGTACCGTCAATATCTGGCCAGGGATGCCATCTTTCTGACTCATATAGTTTTATCTCCAGACTATTACAAAATACAGAACAGAACACCTCAGAACACCTGTACATTCTGAAGAACTGACTGAAGCTCACTGGCAAGAATCTGAATTTTATTACAATTCCAGGAAACTTTTGCAGGGTTTGTTGAAAGGGAATTGAGTCAACTGTATAATCCATCCTTATTTCTCATCAAAAAGTAATGAGTCATTGTAGAAGGAGCCCAGATTTTGGTAGACTTCTAGACTTCTGCACTCTCTATGCCCTACTTTGCTATTACACCCACTTCTTATTCAATTGGGAGTTATGGAGAGAAAATCAAATTTGATATTTAGGAGGGAAAGATGTAACTACATTGAACCATGGATATTATATTTTAAGAGGGGAATTTCTGTATCCAAACCTAGCAAGGGAGTGTTAGCATGTTAGTGTTGATAATGTTCAGACAATTTAAGACGTGTCTTTTCTTCATCCACCTCCATGATCTCTGAGCGCGATTGTCTGTAATTTCAGTGGAAGGACTGGCATTGTGTAGGAGAGACAGGGTGACACCATGCACCTGTCAGAAGACAATGGCCCTTCCCCTGCAAGGTCTATGGTGTGATGGTCAGTGTAGAGGCCAGTGGGCTGTGCCTGTGACAGAGCACATGAGGACATGATTATAAATCTGTGATGTTCTTTCATTTACCCTTAACACAGCCCATCGAAATCCACACACCACCCAACCAAGCAGTGTTAAAACCAACTCTGCCCGTTCAAACAGTGTTTAAACCAACAATGCCCATCCAGAGCCAAGACAGGACAAAATGTGGCTTCAGCTGGCCCTTGATTCAGTGACCAACACAGACTAAACATCTCCCTGCCTCCCCCCTCATCATCGTTCACCCAGTCCCCCCCTCACCCCAGTCTCATGTCCTTCTAATAGCACAGGAGCTGATATCATCACTGGATAAACATTGTTCTGAAATCAACAGCTAGCACCTGACGTTTTACAATTTGCAGTGCACTTGTTTGGGATGTGTTTGTGTGTGTGTCCGTGTGTGTGTGGCGGGAATGTTCTCTACCACCCACAGAGACGGGCACTGGGCCTAAACCTCCTATGTGGGTGTACACTTGCGTGCGTGTAAGTGTTTTGGAGCATATCTGATTGTAGATCTGACTGGTAAATCTGTATGAATGGCAGTTTCCATTCGTTTTGTTGACTTTGACATGTTGCCAAATTTCTCTCTGTTATCTCAGCTTTGCATTTTGATGGCAATAATAATTATTGCACAGGTTCTGCCAGAGGTTAGTTAGAGGTTAACTACAACAGTCTTCATGTTTCCTTCATTTTCATCTCCCCTAACATTTCCACTTAACACAGATACCATAGAAAACAAGTACTTCCATATTGGTAGGCTATTATCTGTAATGGTGGTCTTGTAGAACCATGTGCCACTAAAAGTGACATTATGATGATGGTTACCTAATTTTTATATATATATATGGTCTATGCTTCATGCAGGTCATTCTGTGTGGCTCAGTTGGTAGAACATGGTGCTTGCAACACTAGGGTTCTGGGTTCAATTCCCATGGGGGACCAGTATGACAATGTATGCATTCACTACTGTGAATTGCTCTGGACAAGAGCTATGACAAATGTAAATTACAGTGCCTAGTTGTTGAATGAGCACAGATGCACTGTTCTTCACAGACCTGTGTTCAGGTAGCCACAATAGTGGAATTTGCAGTTTGCTTTCAAAATAAAAGTCCTCCATCACAAGTAATTAACATAGTTAAAATGGAATCATGCCATATTTGGACAAGATAATGCTAAACAAGATTGGGATGTTGTTATATAACAACAATTAGTTGAAATTGCGGTGTGGATTTATTAGAATTGCATTGGGGGCATACTTATATGCATTATTGGTTCTGTGAATTGTGGTATCAGCTTACCTGGTGACACCAACAGATTACAGTTCTGAAGAGTTTACACAAATATTAGCGTCAAAGCTCAGATTATGGAACTTTAACTGTGGGAAATCACCTCACTATACAGCCTATTGTGTGTGTTGACATTCATATTGTAATGACAGCCTTACCTACAGTATGGCTCTTGGGTCCATGAAATGCGGTATCAGCCTACTCAGTAACACACAAATAACACAACTGTGAAGAGTTTTCACAAATATTAATGTCATAGTACACATTGCAGGACTTTGAAACGTGAGCCACATTAACCCTATGAGTCCCACCGTAACGCCAGTGCGTTTTGGACTTCTAGCACCTTTTAAACACTGTGTGTTGAGCTGCAGAAGTCTGGGTCGTACTATTGGATTCTTCCATTTCTTCTGCAGCCTTAAATATGAACCATTAGTCTGTGTGATTAACGGGGGCTGAGCTAGAGTGGTGTTGTGAGACAAGGGAGGATCCCGAAGGGGGCCAGGGACAGGTCTTTTCCGAATGGTTTGAGCTACAAACTATTGAGAAAAAAGTGGGACTCAAATCAAATCGTATTAGTCAAATGTGCCGAATACAACAGGTGTAGACCTTACAGTGAAATGCTTACTTACGAGCCCCTAACCAACAATGCAGTTTAAAAAAAAGAATAAAAATAACAGATAAGAAATAAGCAACAAGTAATTAAAGAGCAGCAGTAAAATTACAATAGCGAGACTATATACAGGGGGGTACTGGTACAGAGTCAATGTGTGGAGTCACCGGTAATTCGAGGTAATTGAGGTAATATGTACATCTAGGTAGAGTTATTAAAGTGACTACCGTAATTTCCGGACTATTAAGCGCACCTGAATATAAGCCGCACCCACTGAATTTAAAAAAACAAACATTATTTTGAACATAAATAAGCCGCACATGTCTATAAGCCGCAGGTGCCTACCGGTACATTGAAACAAATGAACTTTACACAGGCATTAACGAAACACGGCTTGTAACAAAAATAAATAGGCTTTAACAAAACACGGCTTGTAACAAAAAAAAAAAAATTTGCAGTAAGCTTTAGTTGTCTTTTTGCACCGAGTCAATTCCTCACGCTGCTGTTTCCAACGTCTTATCATCGACTCATTAAGACCAAGCTCCCGTGCAGCAGCTCTATTTCCTTTTCCAACAGCCAGATCAATCGCCTTCAACTTGAAAGCTGCATCATATGCATTTCTCCGTGTCTTTGCCATGATGAGGGTGACAAAATGACTACCATGATCAGAATGATGGGAAGTTTGAGAGCGCTCGATTTAATCTAAACAGCAAACAAAAAAGTTGTTTGACCTGAACCCGATCGGCAACTTCATTGGTCTAATGAAAGCTTCATGCCGCCAAAAAACTGAGCACGTCACAGAATGTGTTTTTTTGGAGAAAAAAAATTTGAAAGCGGGAAAATTCCATATATTAGCCGCGTCATTGTTTAAGCCGCGATGTTCAAAGCGTGGGAAAAAAGTTGCGGCTTATAGTCCGGAATTTACGGTATGCATAGATGATAACAACAGAGAGTAGCAGTAGAGCCCGCACACTGCTCTTGATAGTATCACTGCTCTTTAATAAGCTTTATGTATCGGCCTCACGGCCTTCATGAAAGCTCTGACCAAGCCCTTGAGGCCGATACGTAAAGCTTATTAAAGAGCAGTGATACTATCAAGAGCAGTGTGAGGGTTCCTTCTTTTTTCTCATTTTATTCAACTGTTACCATGCACCTGCAAAATAGATAGCTCAGATGTGCGAGTGGCTTTTGAATTTTGAGCTACAAACTATTAAAAGCTATCTATGAAAAACAGAGACTCTCATGAACATGTGCATGTAACATAGCCACCCTTGTTTCTAGGAAACCATCAACTAAATATATAATTTGACCAAATATTTAGGAAGAGGTCATAATTTCATGGAGTCTGTGAAGGAAGACACCATATGGAAAAGGTGGTAGGTAAAAAAATAAAAATTTTACCAAGTCAAATGAATGTATTATGTTAGTGGTTTCATGATGCTTGTATCTAAACCAAGGTAGATTTATTTTTTTTATTTTTTTTACAGAATTTGGAGATTGTTCTACACATCAGTTGGGGTCAATATAAGTAAGCTATGAGTAATATGAGTAAGCTTCAATATGAGGCCCTAAACCAAGCATGAAAGTGCATCCTTGTAGCCATGTGGGCTAATGTAGTCAAAATGTTTGCCTTGGGGTAAGTTGAACCAATGGTCATGGGGTAAGTTGAGCCAAAGGTTGAGCCAATGGCAAGTTAAAGTTGAAATATGTAACTTTTTGGGCGACAGGACCAAATTAACATAGAAATGTGAATTGTAGATCTGTCATTCTCATTGAAAGCAAGTCTAATAAGCAGTAGATATTTTCTATGTGCACTATTTCTATGTTTCCGGTTCTTATGTGTCCATATTTGTGGTTATTGAAAATATATTTGACTGCAGTTTAGATGGTACAATGATTCTCTACACTATACATTGATTGTTTTGTCACATATACTTAAATTAGGTGAACTAATAGAATTTTAACAACCAGGAGATGGCAGAGTGTTTTCTGCATATTGCACCTTTAATGCATGGCATTATTGCTGGGATATAAGGTAAGGCAGTACATTGCAATATGAATGTTCAATACATAGTAGGTTTACTGGTGAGCTTAATGTGGTTCATTTCACACCGGTTTCAAAGTCCACCAATAAGTGCTATGATGATATTGTTTGTGAAAACTCTTAATGGGATACTTCGGGATTTTGGCAATGAGGCCCTTTATATACATGGATAATGGATTCCATTACGCCAGCACTAGTTAGCAACTTCCTTCAAACCACACGCAGAGACATAAAAATGGTATCCACGAGTTCATCTGACTCTGGGGAAGTAGATAAAGGGCCTCATTGCCATAATCCCGAAGTATCCCTTTAATAGTTCTAATCTGTGGATGTCACTGAGTAGGCTGATACCCCATTTCATGGACCCAATATCCATAGGTAAGGCTGTACATTGCTTTATGAATGTTCAATACGCACAATAGGCTGTTTAGCGAGGTGATTTACCTCAGTTAAAGTTCCCTAATGTGAGCTAAAACATAAATATTTTTAAAAGTTTGTAATCTTTTGGTGTCACTGGGTAGGCTGATACCCCATTTCATGGACCTAAGATCTATAGGTAAGGCTGTACATTGCAATATGAATGTTAAATACATAGTTGGTTGACTGGTGAGCTTAATGTGGCTCATTTCAAACCATTTTCAAAGTCTCGCAATAAGTGCTATGATGCTAATATCTGTGAAAACTCTTCACAGTCGTTTTCTGTGGGTGTCACTGAGTAGGCCGATACCCCATTTCATGGACCCAAGATCCATAGTTAAGGCTGTACATTGCATATACAGTGCATTCGGAAAGTATTCAGACATCTTCACTTTTTCCACATTTTGTTACATTACAGACTTACTCTAAAATGAATTACATTTTTTTTTTTGCTCATCAATCTACACACAATACCCCATAATGACAAAGCAAAAACAGCACCTTGGGCAGCAATTACAGCCTTGAGTCTTCTTGGGTATGACGCTACAAGCTTGGCACACTTGTATTTTGGGAGGTTCTCCCATTCTTCTCTGCAGATCCTCTCAAGCTCTGTCAGGATGGATGGGGATCCCCACAGCATGTTGCTGCCACCACCATGCTTCACCCTAGTGTTTTATTTATTTGTATTTAACCTTTATTTAACCAGGAAGGGCTCATTGAGATTTTAAATCTGTTGGTATTGGCCAGGTGATGAGCGGTGCCTGGTTTCCTCCAGATGTAACGCTTGGCATTCAGGCCAAAGAGTTCAATCTTGGTTTCATTAGACCAGAGAATCTTGTTTCTCATGGTCAGAGAGTCCTTTAGGTGCCTTTTTGCAAACTCGAAGTGGGCTGTCATGTGCCTTTTATGAGAGGTGGCTTCCGTTTTCCCACTCTACCATGAAGGCCTGATTGGTGGAGTGCTGTCCTTCTGGAAGGTTCTCCCATCTCCACAGACGAACTCTGTCAGAGTGACCATCGGATTCTTGGTCACCTCCCTGACCAAGGCCCTCCTCCCCCGATTGCTCAGTTTGGCCAGGCCGTCAGCTCTAGAACGAATCTTGGTGGCTCCAAATTTCTTCCTTTTAAGAATGATGGAGGCCACTGTGTTCTTGGGGACCTTCAATGCTGCAGAAATGTGTAGGTACCCTTCCCCAGATCTGTGCATTGAAACAATCCTGTCACGGAACTCTACAGACAATTCCTTTGTCCTCATGGCTTGGTTTTTGCTCAGACATGCACTGTCAACTGTGGGACCTTATATAGACAGGTGTGTGCCTTTCCAAATCATGTCCAATCAATGTAATTTACCACAGGTGGACTCCAATCAAGTTGTAGAAACATCAAGGATCATCAATGGAAACAGGATGCACCTGAGCTCAATTTCGAGTCTCATAGCAAAGGGTCTGAATACTTATGTAAATAAGGTATTTATGTTGTTTCTTTCATACATTTGCAAACATTTCTAAAAACCTGTTTTCACTTAGTCAAATATGGGGTATTGTGTGTATATTGATGAGATAAAAAATATATATTTTAGAATAAGGCTGTAATGTAACAAAATGTGGAAAAGGTAAAGGGGTCTGAACAATTTTGATTGCACTCTAAGTATGGCCCCCATGCAATACTAAAGTCTAATATATTCACAGTGAGATTTCAACTGCAATTAACTAATTTGTATTTTGTTGAATTTATATAACATTCCGACCTTGTTTAGCATTATCTAGTCCAAATATGGCATGATTCCACTATTTGTATCCGTTTGAATCGCTTTCAATGAGGGACTTTTATTTTGAAGAAAAACAGCAATAACCCTTATTGTGGCTAGCTTCAAACCGGTTCCGCGCAGATAGGCTACCAATTTGTAGCCAGTGCTTCATTTCTAAATCGGGAGGTGCCAGAACAAAAAGTGAGCGCAGAATCATTTTTAATACCGCACAAATAAATGATCGAAATGGCAGGCTACTTTGATACTGACAAACTGAGATCAATAAAAACGACCTTGTCTTTAATGCATCAATAGCCTAGTCCTAGGTGTGGAGACATATTGTAGGCTACAATATGAGGAGGAAATTATAGTCCTAAAAATGCTTTTCAGTTTCACTGAATCACCCAATGATGCGCAGCTCACTTGCTGATGATGGCGGATGCGCGTACAAAAAGTCTACCTCTCTTTTGTTTGACTTTATAACACAATATTTGGAAGTTGATCAAATATTTTGGTAACCTACAGCATAGAGTCTTCTCTCTTCAGCAGGAGCCATTTGCTTTCCAACCTGTGTTTTCCCTCGATTGTATTTGAAAATTGGCTAAAGGCCTGTTTTGTCTGCATGCTATTTTTTCGCTGACAGATGTGCCTCGCGTTCCCGACTGCAGGCTATTCCTTCTTATTGGGATACAATCCACAGCTAGCCTATTAAAAAAAAGCTATATATCCTCTGTGGCTAAATTATAGGCCTTCCCATGGTGTAGTAGGCTATTCTGAATTATTTCATTTGTTTCTGAACAGACCGTGGTAATTATATAACTTTGGCAAATGTATATACATTCATCAAGGGTGCTGCAGTTCCTTTCGCGCGATTCTATTAGGAAATACATGATGAGAGTTGCAGGCTCATGTCTATCAGAGCAGAGAGGGTGAAGATATCATATTAAGTTAATCTCATTCTAGTTACGTGAGAGATACTGGCACGCTTCTCACACAGCCACCGCCACCCGTTGGTCTCAAACGTAGGTTACAATGTTGCGCAAATCATAAGTCCTGCCCAGCCCACCCCGAATCAACTCTTAGAATATTAGGCCCGGGCTGAAAAGCTACTTTTTCACATTACGTTTTTTTGTGGGGGCAGGAGAATTAATGAATAGGCAACTCGAATGAACTTTGATCACTTTTCTTAGAATTTTTACATAGCAAAAAGTGTGAGAAAAAAACATTCATGCCAAGAGCTCAAAAAAGCACTGCCTATAGCTCAATTCCCTGGCTATTGAGCGCTGCTGGTGCACGATATTAAATGTTGGAGGACCACCCGTGCGCGTGCGGGCTCCCAATTGCGCATTCGTGGATGGCGCGAGTGCGTCAGTAACCAAAGAGGGTCGCAGTGTAGAGTAGATCTATATGATATATATCACCTGCTCGCTACCTCCTCCGCCCCGCTCAAACACCCAAACCCCGGTCAGGGAACGAAACACCCGTACATGAGCGGGAGGACACCATTCAGAAGATCAACCCACAACTAACAGCTTTATCGCCGTTGAGAACACAGGTGAGGAAATGCTGCGAGTTTATTCACGGCCGGTCGTTGTAATATTGCAAATTATAAATAATTTCACTTTCCGTGAGGTGTGAATTTTTGCAACCGAACACATAAGTTGAATGTGCGGGAATCCAAATGAATGGCTTGCTGCTGCAGGTGGCCTTGGAAGCATTTCCTTCCATTCACAGCATTATGTTTTAGCCTACTGAAATGACTCTTTTTAATTGTCTTGGAATTGAGAAATTATTATTTTAATGAACCCAAGATAGTAACCTTCTGACGACAGTTTCCCCTGAAAATGATCGTCCCTGGTCTTGTCTCACGGTCCCGTGCATTATGCATTTAATGAAGATAGGGCTTCTGCATCTGTTCCATAGTGATTTAAATAGAGTTCCTGTGCGGGCGGCTATTTAGATTGTCACTGGTTAACTAGCAGGGAGAGGAAATCTTCAACCCCCTCTCATCCTCCCTTCCCCTCCTCCTCTTTTCCCTTCATCCACTATCCTCCCATTCTTATAGCCTGGCTGTGTGTTTCTGTTTTAATTACTTATTTGACCCGTTCTCCAATGAGAGCAAGCATTCAGAGCAGTCCTGTAATGCAGGGTTTCCCAAACACGGTCCTGGGGCCCCACCTGGGTGCACATTTTGCTTGATGATGAGTTGGTTATTTGAATCAGCTGTGTAGTGCTAGGGAAGTAAACCAAACCCAGTGTTGGGGAAGCTACACTGTAAAACCTTCCCCTGTAAATTTACAGCATTGTACTGGCAGCAGAGTTGCCAGCTAAATAATGTGATTTTACTTAACAGCAGGGATGCTGTAAAAACATTTACATTAAGAAAAACAGTACTGCATTAAACAATACAGCATTATACATATAGACTCAATGGTTGCAAAAATGGGAAGAGGTCTGTCCATGGTAGGGTGTTGCTCTGCCTTCTTGACACCTCAGTCGACCAGACAGTTCCTAAAGGCCCTAGTTTTGTTGCACCTGGACTACTGCCCAGCTGTGTGGTCATGTGCGGCAAAGAAGGACATATCACACTTAGATGTACACGGAGGGAGTGTCAGTAACATTCACGTCAGTCTCTCCTGGCTCAAAGTTGAGGAGAGATTGACTGCATCATTATTGGTCTTTGTGCGAGGTATTGATGTGATGAAGGTACGGAACTGTCTGTTCAAGCTGTTGGCACACAGTTCAGACACTCATCAGTACAACACAAGACATGCAACCAGAGGTCTCTTCACAGTCCCCAGGTCCAGAGACTGGGAAGCGCACAGTATTAAATATCGGCATGACTACATGGAACTCCATGTAGCTCAAGTTAGCAATAACTTGAGTTAGCAATAAAACCAGTAATAAAAAAATAGATAAAATAACACCTTACTGCACAAAGGGGACTGTGAAGAGACACAGCCATTTAATATATATTGTATTGTAATTTGCACTGAATTATATATTAGACCTAGATATTGTGTGTACATACTGATATGTAGGCTATGTGTGACGTTTTAAATGTACAGCATGTATTTCAGTCCTTGACTAATAATCAAATCAAATCCAATTTTATTTGTCACATGTGCCGAAACAACAGGTGTATGTAGACCTTACTGTGAAATACTTTTTTACAAGCCCTTAACCAACAATACAGTTCAAGAAATAGAGTTCATAAAATATTGACTAAATAAACTAAAGTAAAAATATCTAATCAATCAAAAAGTAACACAAGAAATGTACATAACAATAACTAGGCTATATACAGTGGGTACCTAGTCAATTTGCGGGGGTACAGGTTAGTTGAGGTAATTTGTAAAGTGACTATGGATAGATAACAAACAGCGATTAGCAGCAGTGTAAAAGCAAAGGGGGAGGGGTCAATGTAAATAGTCCAGATGGCCATTTGATTAGCTGTTCAGGAGTCTTATAGCTTGGGGGTAGAAGCTGTTAAGGAGCCTTTTGGTATTAGACTTGGCGCTCCGGTACCGCTTGCCGTGCGGTAGCAGAGAGAACAGTCTATGACTTGGGTGACTGGAGTCTTTGACAATATTTAGGGCCTTCCTCTGACACTGCCTAGTATATACAGTAGGTCCTGGATGTCAGGAAGCTTGGCCCCAGTGATGTACTGGGCCGTACGCACGACCCTCTGTAGCACCTTACAGTCAGATGTCGAGCAGTTGCCATACCAGGCGGTGATGTAACCGGTCAGGATGCTCTCGAAGGTGCAGCTGTAGAATTTGAGGATCTGAGGACCCATGCCAAATCTTTTCAGTCTCCTGAGGGGGTAAAGATGTTGTCGTGCCCTCTTCACAACTGTCTTGGTGTGTTTGGACCATGATAGTTTGTTGGTGATGTGTACACCAAGGAACTTGATACCCTCAACCCTGGTCTCTGACCTCCTCCCTATAGCCTGTCTCGGTGGTGATCAGGCCTACCACTGTTGTGTCGTCAGCAAACTTAATGATGGTGTTGGAGTGGTGCTTGGCCACTCCAACACACTCCAAAGCATCCTTCACTCAGGGAGTACAGGAGAGGACTAAGCACGCACCCCTGAGGGGCCCCAGTGTTGAGGATCAGCGTGGCATGTTCTGTACTTCTGTACTGTAATCATTACAGCAACACTGTATTATATAATTACAGTAATTTGCTGACAACTCTGCTGCCAGTATAATGCTGTATATTTACAGTACAGCATGTTACCGTAATCAGTGTACCAATACTCTTACTGATATATTTTTACTGTAATTGTAATGAATGCATGAATGAATGTATGACATTCCTTGAGGGGAGGCGGGGTTTGAATTTTAGTATTCTACTGTAATTGCATGGGATTGGTGCAAGCAGTTTGGCTGCTAAGTAATGTGTTTTTATATTACAGCGTATCAAATATATACACATCTGTATACATACACTACACTACCAAAAGTATGTGGACACCTGCTCGTCAAATATCTCATTGCAAAATCATGGACATTAATATGGAATTGGTCCCCCCCTTTGTGCTATAACAGCCTCTACTCTTCTGGGAAGGCTTTCCACTAAATGTTGGAACATTGCTGTGGGGACTTGCTTCCATTCAGCCACAAGAGCATTAGTAAGGTCGGCACTGATGTATGGTGATTAGGCCTGGCTTGCAATCGGTGTTCCAATTTATTCCAAAGGTGTTCGATGGGGTTCAGGTCAGGGCTCTGTGCAGGCCAGTTAAGTTCTTCCATACCGATCATGACAAACCATTTCTTTATGGACCTCGCTTTGTACACGGGGGCATTGTAGAGTTGATAGAGGTCAGTGTGTCAAATCCGAGGGCCTGCTGTCCGGACCTCTGGCAGTCTCTATGGGGGTACCACAGGGTTCAATTCTTGGGCCAACTCTTTTCTCTGTATACATCAATGATGTCGCTCTTGCTGCTGGTGAATCTCTGATCCACCTCTACGCAGACGACACCATTCTGTATACTTCTGGCCCTTCTTTGGACACTGTGTTAACAACCCTCCAGACGAGCTTCAATGCTCTTCAACCGATCGCTGCCTGCACCTGCCCGCCTGTCCAGCATCACTTCTCTGGACGGTTCTGACTTAGAATTTGTGGATAACTACAAATACCTAGGTGTCTGGTTAGACTGTAAACTCTCCTTCCAGACTCACATCAATCATCTCCAATCCAAAGTTAAATCTAGAATTGGCTTCCTATTTCGCAACAAAGCATCCTTCACTCATGCTGCCAAACATACCCTCGTAAAACTGACCATCCTACCAATCCTCGACTTCGGCGGTGTCATTTACAAAATAGCCTCCAATACCCTACTCAACAAGCTGGATGCAGTCTATCACAGTGCCATCCGTTTTGTCACCAAAGCCCCATATACTACCCACCACTGCGACCTGTACGCTCTCGTTGGCTGGCCTTCGCTTCATAATCGTCGCCAAACACATTGGCTCCAGGTCATCTACAAGACCCTGCTAGGTAAAGTCCCCCCATATCTCCGCTCACTGGTCACCATAGCAGCACCCACCTGTAGCACGCGCTCCAGCAGGTATATCTCTCTGGTCACCCCTAAAGCCAACTCCTCCTTTGGTCGTCTCTCCTTCCAGTTCTCTGCTGCCAATGACTGGAACGAACTACAAAAATCTCTGAAACTGGAAACACTTATCTCCCTCACTAGCTTTAAGCACCAGCTATCAGAGCAGCTCTCAGATCACTGCACCTGTACATAGCCCATCTATAATTTAGCCCAAACTACTACCTCTTCCCCTACTGTATTTATTTATTTTATTTATTATTTTTGCTCCTTTGCACCATATTATTTATATTTTAACTTTGAACTTTCTTCAAATTATAATTCTACCATTCCAGTGTTTTACTTGCTATACTTTATTTACTTTGCCACCATGGCCTTTTTTTGCCTTTACCTCCCTTATCTCACATCATTTGCTCACATTGTATATAGTCTTATTTTTGTCTACCGTATCATTGATTGTATGTTGTTTTACTCCATGTGTAACTCTGTGTTTTTGTATGTTGTCGAACTGCTTTGCTTTATCTTGGCCAGGTCGCAATTGTAAATGAGAACTTGTTCTCAACTTGCCTACCTGGTTAAATAAAGGTGAAATAAATAAATAAATAAATAAATAAAAAATTGTCATGCTGAAACAGGAGAGGGCCTTACTCAAACTGTTGCCACAAAGTTGGAAGCACAGAATCGTCTGGAATGTCATTGTATGCAGATTTGTCCGTTGGACTGCCAAATGAGAAGAATGGGAGAAACTCCCCAAATACAGGTGTGCTAAGATTGTAGCTTCATACCCAACAAGACTTGAGGCGGTAATTGCTGCCAAAGGTGCTTTAACAAAGTACAGAGTAAAGGGTCTGAATACTTATATAAATGTGATTTTTTTTTTAAATATATAAATTAGCAAAAATGTCTAAAACCTGTTTTTGCTTTGTCATTATGGGGTATTGTGTGTAGTTTGAGGGGGAAAAAAACAATTGAATAAATGTTTTAATAAGGCTGTAACATAACAAAATGTCAAAAGGTGAAGGGGTCTGAATACTTTCCGAATGCACTGTATACAGTGACTACTGTGCCAAACAGTCAAGTCATGGCAAATACTCAACCATTTAAAGGTCAATTGGTTTTTTCCTAAAATCATTAGTTGAAAATGTTCAATAAAAAATTCTATCCATAATTAAACATTCCAAATAATAAACAATTCAAACAATAAGTAATCAATCAATTCAAATTAGGCAAACCAAATAGTCATCCAATCAAACAAAAGCAAAAGCAATCAATCAAAAATAATCCGAAAAATATGTCAGTCTATTCATACAGTCCGTCAGTCTTGCTGCCACTCCAATCTGTCCCCTTTACACATGTAATTGTTGGAGCACTACTATCACATATCAGTTAAACTCTCACTCACGGGTGCAACAAATGTAGCCTCTTACAATGCACGCTTCAAAATATGTTAATGAGACAGAAACAACAATACCATGCACCCACTAATGGCCAATGTTTTTGGCTCTAAAAAATCAGTTGTACAACAAATGTGTCTTCTGCATTTAACCCAACCTCTGAATCAGAGGGGTGCGGGGGCTTCCTTAATCGACATCCACATCTTTGGCGCCCGGGGCACAGATTTTCACCTTGTCAGCTCAGGGGTTCAATCCCACAACCTTTCGGTTACTGGCCCAACACTCTAACCACTAAGCTACCTGCCGTACTGTAATCTGTGTGGTGGAATTAAATTACATAGTAAAACACGTAACTTGTTTTTGCGGTAACTTACTAGTAACCAATAAGTTACTGTAAAAAAAAAGTACAGTATGTTACTGTAAATTCCAAATAAACTTTGGTTTAACAGTACATTGCTGTAAAGAAAGCACTTCTTTACAGTAATGTACTGTTAAACCAAAGTTTCTTCGAAATCAATATTTGAAATTGCCCGAACAGCAATCTTAAATGTATTTAGAATTTTGTTTCATCAATACAACGCATTAAAACTAAAAGCAGATTTACCTAGCTCGGTGTAGACCCTAGGGACCTCTAGAGGTAGCTATTCCTGTGAACGGGTTAGGCAAGTCAGGTGTCTATACTTCAACATCAAAGTTAGATAAGATGGAAGTTTATGACGTAGGGCCTTGTAAACAAAAAGGGAGTAATGTAGAGATCTACGAGTTTTTAGCGGTCCATCCAACCTTTTGATACAGGATGCAGTGATGAGTATCAAAACTGCACTATGGTAGATGGCATCCAAAGGTTTAAGAGTAGGAGCAGCTGCACTTTGATGAATAATATCACCATAATCAAGAACAAATAAAAAGGTTGACTGAATAATCTGCTTCCTACTGCTTAGAGAAAGGCACAATCTGTTTCTGTAGAAATAGCTAATTTAACAGAGCTCTTTAACCAGCTCCTCTATATGTTTTTTAAATGTCAAATCCATATCAATCAAAATGCCTAAGTTTTATATGTGGGAACACGTTCGATTGGAGAACCATCTAATGAGTGAACATGTAGTTCATCTGAAACATTCTTACGAGAGTTTGAAAATAACATGCATTTCATTTTGCCTATATTAAGCACAAGTTTTAAAATCAGCAAGGGATTCCTGCATGGCTATAAAATCTGACTAGTTTTTACACAGCCAGATCAACAGTCGGGGCAATAGCATCCCTAATACTATCATTCGCATATAGATGAAGTTTACAGTTAACAGATTGACCAGTGGTGTTTATATAAATAGTGAAGAGTACTGGTCCCAAAATCGACCCCTGTGGTACACCTTTATGTACTTCAAGACATTCAGACTTAACCCCATCAATCACGATGGCCTGAGTTCTGTCACTAAAATAATCATGAAACCATGAACAGGTGTCAGAGCTCAGGCCTATCGAGGACAACAAATTCAATAAAATAGCATGATCAACAGTTTCAAAAGCTTTTGACAGGTCCACAAACAAAGCAGCACATTTCATTTTAGTTTCTAAAGCATTGACAAGATCGTTAACAACTATAGTGGTTGCTGTAATAGTGCAATGCCCAGGCCTAAACCCTGATTGGTTTACATTCAAAATACATTTCTCTGATTAAAAAAGAGCAAAGTTGTACATTTACTAATGATTCAAAAATCCTTGCTTGACAAGGGAGCCTTGAAAAAAGTCGCCAATTATTAAGATCACTACTATCCTCGCCCTTATGGAGTGACCGCTCATTAGCTGATTTCCATACTTTTTGAATATTTCCTGATAATGTTAAATACAAACTGTGGGTTATTGAGCCAACAATGATGGGCACTGCACACTTAAGCAGACCGGGATCAAATTGGTTGGCCCCTGTGGATTTCTTGTTGTCTATTGCTAACAAAGCATCCAGGACTTATTTTTCTGTAAATAGCCTAAAAGAAAAGCTTTGACTATAATTTCTGATAATTCAGCAAGTTTCCCCTATCAGCATCCAGCCCAATATCATTGTGAATAGGCTTAGAAGTTATTTAAAAAAGATAGCCCATTGAAATAAAATGGTGATTAAATGCATCAATGATGGCATTTTTTTTCTCATAATGAGGCCAGTGTCTGAATTAATTTGGTGTGGCAGAGAGGAGGAAGTAGAACCCTTCAGGGATTTGTGAAACATCTGCTTCCAACTCACACCCTCGAACACGTAGATCCCCTGAAAGCAGCTCACGTTCCAGCCCACACTCTCAAACACCTAGATCCCCTGAACGCAGCTCACTCTCCAGATCCCTATCACCTGAATTCTAATCACCTGTTCACACACCTGTATGTCATTATCACACACTATTTAGTTCAGTTCTTTGCACCCCATCACTGTGAGGTATTGTTTGTTTTGTGACACACGTCTTGCTGAGTGCTGTGGTTCCTGTAATTTACTCCTCCCGTGTATGATAGATTTTGCCTGCCTCACTAATGACATCTTTTGCCTATTCCCTGCCTGTATATTTCCTGTTGTCTACCTATTGCCTGATCTCCCGGCCTACATTACTAGCCTTTTCCCTGCCGGTACTGTTGCCTTTTTGGACCCCCTGTGTATGACCTTCTGCCTGCCCCTGGACCCAGCTACCTGCCTCCCCCTGTGGTCCTTTACAATAAACACCTGCTGCGCCCTGTGCTTGAAACCAGCTCTCTGTCTCCCATGGTGTTCATTACAATTTGATAGTTTTCAAAAATATTGCCAGGTTCGCAGAGCGGTTATATAGTAATCAGATTTAGCCTTTCTGATTTGTCTTACACAGTGACTCTTCAGTTGCTTAAAAGCTTGCCAGTCTGGGACTAAGCCTGTGTTTCTGGACTTGACCCAAGCATCATCTCTTTGATGAGTGACTTCTGACAATTCTGGAGTGTACCAGGCATTTGATCTACCTTTTAACCCTTATTTTGTTTTAAGGAAGCATGATTATCCACAATAGTATTGAAGACATCTGCAAAAAGGCTCAAAGCTAAATCAGGTTCAGGGATAGCGGAAATGCAATCAATGTCACTAAAATAAAGATAATGTAAAAAAGCCTGTCCACGTAAGCGTTTAAAGTTCCTCTAGGTGATTACACGAGGCTTTGATTTTTGTATTCTCACATCTCCAACACAAACAACTGGGAAATGGTCTTTAATGTCTTGGGCAAAGACATCAGTAGAACTCTGATGTATTCATTAAAATAAGATCAGAGTTGACTTTGAAGGATCTCAAGGGTTGGGCCGCGTAGGCTTAGTCACCAGCTGGGTTCGATTTAGATCATCACACATGTCTTTAAGATTGTCTGAAGCCTGCATTTCTCAATCAGAATTTAGGTCACCCAGAATAATGTCTTCTGATTTAATAAAAGAAGACAAAGTAGTTAACTCCCTGAGTGCACAAAGGTAAGCCGAGGGACGACGGTAGACCCCTACCAGCTTCATGCGTCTCACCCGACAGCATGCGTAGTCGCAGTAGTCATAAGCTATTACTGTAAAGAAATACAGTATGTTAGAGTAATTTTTGCAAGAGGCTTCCAATTACAGTTATTAACAGTATGTTTCTGCATTTTACCCATAATGCACTTCAATCTGTAGCATTAATTCTGTAAAACACAGAAGTTTTTTTTACCATGCATTCTACAGTGTTTTACTGTTGAAATTACAGAAAAGTCTTAGTGTATTCTGAAAATATGGTTTACCAAGCCACCAATTAGATATGTTGGGAGTACTGTAAGAGTGTTAAGCAGCTGCACAGTTCAGAGTCAGACATTATCTGACAACTGTTTTCTCATTAAAGTCAGGCAGACAGTCATGCACTGATACCTCAGCACTCAGCCTGTCAAGAAAACAAACACTGAGGGAGAGAAGAGTGAATCTGGGGTGGTGGGAAGAGCACTTATTTCTTGTGTATGTGTGTGTTTCCATGCTCTGTGTGAAAATCCTTGGTGAAAGTGTGGCAAATCTTTGCTTCAGAGCCATCCTCCCATTGACTCTCTCCACAGCTCCTCAGCTCACATCCCAGACTAGTCTTCCCTTTGAGAGGAGAGCTCTGGGGAAGGTGAGACTCTGGGGAACCAGGCTTCCATCCCAACTGAATAGGACAGATTGGCACCATGTTGTTTTGACAAACTGTGACTTGACTTCATCTCCTCCCTGCCTCTGGTGATGAGAACAGTTCATCTGTAGTCTTTTCTGTTGTAACTGAGGCTGAGGAAGCAGGATAGAGGGAGGGAAAAAGGAAGAGAGTGAGGGAGGGGAATCTGAAACAGACTTTGTACTATTCATCCATCATAGATTCAGGCAATGGCAGGAATATTTTAATAGTAAAGACTAAAGAGTTCAGAAGAGCAAGCCTCAAACCTAGAGGCAGTGAGGATATTGAGTTTTGAAAAGTCAGTGTCTCAGTCAAACCCTGTTGTCTCTCAAAGAGAGAGAGACAGACAGAGAGAAATAGAGAGAGATACAACCATGACTAAACAGCATGATTAGGGAGCCGTTGTTGATCAATGCCATGAAGGGTCAGCAGGGTCTTTGATACACCCGAAAGAGAGAGAGATGTTTCCTGCCTCGTTTGTGTATAGCTTTGATCCTGCAATTAATGATATTACCCAAAAACCTCCTCTGCACCTCTATGGTCTCACTATTAAGTTACTGTTGAAATGTTTTGGTCTAAATGACTCCCAGGGTCCCGTGGCAGAGAGCAACGTGGTGTGAATACTGATCTCTTCCAGGGCCCTTTCCCCCTAAAGCAGCATTCTGCAGTTGCGACATCCATTTTTGGATGTACTTAAATTACTGATATATACCCATTGATTCTTGAAGAATATAACTTAGAGAAATGCCAATAAACTTAGTTCAACTGTCATATCCCACCATAACCCAAAATATAAGCTTGTTTTACTCCAATGTTTGTAAACCAAAGTAGTATAGCCTCGAAACATGGTTTAAAAAACATTTAGTATATATTGGATGGTCAGTTTTTGCATCTATAGCTCTGTCTGTGAATTTGAGAGCGGTTACATTTCTCCAGGCCCATCCCTCAGCTTTTTTACCAAAACAGTGGCGGGTAGGCGGGGTTTGCTTTGTTCTTGTTTCAATAGAGGATTGGCCCTTTCCAATCAAATTGTATTTGTCACATGCCAAATACAACAGGTGTAGACCTTAACGTGAAATGCTTACTTACATGCCCAACAATGCAGTTCAAGAAATAGAGTTAAGAAAATATTTACTAAATAAACTAGAGTGAAAAAATAAATAAAAATAACACAAGAAAAAAAGTAACAAGAAAATTACTGAACAATAATGAGGCTATATACAGGGGGTACCGGTACCGAGTCAATATGTGGGGCTATAGGTTAGTCGAGGTAATTTGTAAAGTGACTATGCATAGATGATAAACAGCGAGTAGCAGCAGTGTAAAAACAAATAGTCTGGGTGGCCATTTGATTCGTTGTTCAGCAGTCTTCTGGCTTGGGGGTAGAAGCTGTTAAGGAGCCTTTTGGTCTTAGACTTGGCGCTCCGGTACCGCTTGCCCGTGCGGTAGCAGAGAGAACAGTCTATGACTTGGGTGACTGGATTCTTTGACAATTTGTTGGGTCTTCCTTTGACACCGCCTAGTATATAGGTCCTGGATGTCAGGAAGCTTGGCCCCAGTGATGTACTGGGCCGTACGCACTACCCTCTGTAGCACCTTACAGTCAGATGTTGAGCAGTTGCCATACCAGGCGGTGATGTAACCGGTCAGGATGCTCTCGATGGTGAAGCTGTAGAATTTGAGGATCTGGGGACCCATGCCAAATCTTTTCAGTCTCCTGAGGGGGTAAAGATGTTGTCGTGCTCTCTTCACAACTGTCTTGGTGTGTTTGGACCATGATAGTTTGTTGGTGATGTTTTTGCTGCTGACTGCGGTGTTACTGGGGGACTGGGAGGATAAGTTCATTAGAGTTCACTGCACCTCAGCCCAAATAAATGCTTCATAGAGTTCAAGTAACAGACACATTTCGATATCAACTGTTCAGAGGAGACTGCGTGAATCAGGCCTTCATGGTTGAATTGCTGCAAAAAAACACTACTAAAGGACACCAATAAGAGAACATACTTGCTTGGGACAAGAAATACGAGCAATGGACATTAGAACCATGAAAATCTGTCCTTTGGTCTGATGAGTCCAAAATTGAGATGTTTGGTTCCAACCGCAGTGTCTTTGTGAGACGCAGAGTAGGTGAACAGATGATCTCCGCATGTGTGGTTCCCATCGTGAAGCATGGAGGAGGAGGTGTGATGGTGTGGGGGTGCTTTGCTGGTGACACTGTGATTTATTTAGAAAAAGGAACACTTAACCAGCATTGCTACCACAGCACTCTGCAGCGATACGCCATCCCATCTGGTTTGCGCTATCATTTGTTTTTCAACAGGACAATGACCCAACACACCTCCAGGCTGTGTACGGGATATTTGACCAAGAAAGAGAGTGATGGAGTGCTGCATCAGATGACCTGGCCTCTACAATCACCTGACCCCAACCCAATTGAGATGGTTTGGGATGAGTTGAACCGCAGAGTGAAGGAATAGCAGCCAACAAGTGCTCAGCATATGTGGAAACTCCTTCAAGACTGTTGGCAAAACATTCCTCATGAAGCTGGTGTGCAATGCTGTCATCATGGCAAAGGGTGGCTACTTTGAAGAATCTAAAATCTAAAATATATTTAGATTTAACACTTTTTTTTTGCTTACTACATGATTCCATATATGTTATTTCATAGTTTTGATGTCTTCACTATTATTCTACAATGTAGAAAATAGTAAAATGTTTAGAAAAACCCTTGAATGAGTAGGTGTGTCCAAACTTTTGGCTGGTACTGTACGTAATAAAAACAGAGCATTACTATAATACTGTCATAGGAGGTTGGTGGCACCTTAATTGGGGAGGACAGGCTCATAGTAATGGCTGGAAAGGAATAAATGGAATGGAAACCATGTGTTTGATAGCATTTCATTTAATCCATTCCAGACATTATTTTGAGCTGTCCTCCCCTCAGCAGGTTTCGGAACGATCCACCGTTTTAGCAATGTTTCACTGTGTGTTTGTGTGTATTTAATGATATGTGAGTTTATCTGACTTGAGTTCTGCTTTTCTTCTATCAATCCTTCACAAATAGAATGTCAGAGTTTCTATGACAACTGTTCTTATTCCTTCCTGCAGAATGAGAGAAGGAATGTACTGTAATGGCATCACACCTATCGCACCCTGAAATGGTTTCTCACAGCTGACTGTAGAAATACACAACATAGAACAGATGTAGGCTCAGTACATGGTCAGACAGTAGACTGCAGAGACTGGATAATTATGTGTGAAGTAATTATTATCTTTCCGGTGTTTTTCATATTGAATGTATTATAGTGTACTGTTTTTTGTGTATTTGTATGCTGGCTTCACAAAATGAATTTCCATGTAAACGGACAATAAGGTACATCGTATCGGACAAGGTAATCAGCATGATGAGTTTCTTCACGGTCATGGGAAGCTGCTGAATGCACTTAGTTTCACTTTTTTTGATAAACAAAAAAGAAGAGGCAGCTATAGTGTGATGGCCACGTAACACAGCTAAATATCCCTATCCTCTTCACTTTCATTTGCACCAAACATTTAATGTCCGATGAAATAATGACCATAATTAGAAACATAGTCTTCATTTCAAATATCAAATAGACACCTTTATTGAATATTGATTTGTATATTGATGTTTATACAGGGCTCATCTGTAAAAAGACCTTGGTCTCAGCATGACTAATCATGTTAATGATCATATTAATGCTTAAAATCATGTTTATCCAACAGAAAATTGGAATAGATGCTTGATCATTTATATGTATCTTTAAAGCCTACCTGCCATTCCCTTTTATATTCTGTGTGCTTACCTTATGGCCTGAGTTAACCTGTGGAGTGGTGCCTGTTCTACTATGTAGACCTCAGTTAAATATGTATCTATGTTTGAGGTGGTAGAACAGTTTAACTTGTATTCATTTACAGACCTTTAAGTTCTCTTTATGCACTATGGTTTTGATTTCTCTTACTTTGTAATCAACGTCAAGTTTCAGAAAATAAAACCCCTAATATTTGCATCCGACTCAATTGTCTCTTGTTGCCTGTTGGTTGTCCCTTACATAAGATTTCATCCTCAGACAGACAGACAGACAGACAGACAGACAGACAGACAGACAGACAGACAGACAGACAGATGCTTTATGTCTACTCCAGTTTTTAGTGGTTGGATGGACAGATGGAGGTTGCAGGGAGAGGGAGGGGAAACATTTTTGAAAGATTGATGCACTAGTGCATTCTCCAAGCCTTGGCTGAAACAGGTCTGTTTAAATCCCAGTTCAATCTGCAGTCTGTTAAAATAGTCCCCCTCAGCTTTGCATCTCCATAGGGACATGTCAGTGACTCTACCAGTCCTAGTGCTTCAATCCACAGATTGACGTTTAAATGGGTGCATTCCAATTACACAGCACCAGGTATCGGTCCCTATAATTTCCTGCTTTGTAAACCTCATGCACAAACATGTATCGCTCTCTGACTGAGCAGTGCTCCACTGATTGCTGTAAGGGAAAGACTTTATTGCAGCAGGAGGCGCAGGTTCTTCCTTTGCTGCTGCTGGAAGATTGCCTCACTGAAGACTGTCAATCAACACACACAGACACACACACACACTGACAGACTGAAGCTGACAGGTTTAAATGAACCACTCTGGTGAGAAACACTTCATACGTAAATACAGTGCATTACTAGATTACAGTGCATGTTGTTCCTTGACTTTAAATGAGTAGAAGTATTCTATATATTGAGTCAACTCTAGAGGAACAAATTCACAGACAGCTGATATGCTGACAGACAGGAGAGAGATCTATGCAGCTGTTTGTGTGCGTGCATGTGCATGCATTTAATGATGTGTGAGTTTATCTGACTTGAGTTGTGCTTTTCTTCAGTCCGTCCTTCACAAAAAGAAAGTCAGAGTTGCTATGACAACTGTTCTATGACAACTTCTCACAGCTGACTGTAGAAATATACATTACATTACATTACATTTAAGTCATTTAGCAGACGCTCTTATCCAGAGCGACTTACAAAATGGTGCATTCACCTTATGATATCCAGTGGAACAACCACTTTACAATAGTGCATCTAAATCTTTTAAGGGGGGGGGGGGGGGGTTAGAAGGATTACTTTATCCTATCCTAGGTATTCCTTAAAGAGGTGGGGTTTCAGGTGTCTCCGGAAGGTGGTGATTGACTCCGCTGTCCTGGCGTCGTGAGGGAGCTTGTTCCACCATTGGGGTGCCAGAGCAGCGAACAGTTTTGACTGGGCTGAGCGGGAACTGTGCTTCCTCAGAGGTAGGGGGGCCAGCAGGCCAGTGGTGGATGAACGCAGTGCCCTTGTTTGGGTGTAGGGCCTGATCAGAGCCTGAAGGTATGGAGGTGCCGTTCCCTTCACAGCTCCGTAGGCAATCACCATGGTCTTGTAGCGGATGCGAGCTTCAACTGGAAGCCAGTGGAGAGAGCGGAGGAGCGGGGTGACGTGAGAGAACTTGGGAAGGTTGAACACCAGACGGGCTGCGGCGTTCTGGATGAGTTGTAGGGGTTTAATGGCACAGGCAGGGAGCCCAGCCAACAGCGAGTTGCAGTAATCCAGACGGGAGATGACAAGTGCCTGGATTAGGACCTGCGCCGCTTCCTGTGTGAGGCAGGGTCGTACTCTGCGAATGTTGTAGAGCATGAACCTACAGGATCGGGTCACCGCCTTGATGTTAGTGGAGAACGACAGGGTGTTGTCCAGGATCACGCCAAGGTTCTTAGCACTCTGGGAGGAGGACACAAGGGAGTTGTCAACCGTGATGGCGAGATCATGGAACGGGCAGTCCTTCCCCGGGAGGAAGAGCAGCTCCGTCTTGCCGAGGTTCAGCTTGAGCTGGTGATCCGTCATCCACACTGATATGTCTGACAGACATGCAGAGATGCGATTCGCCGCCTGGTTATCAGAAGGGGGAAAGGAGAAGATTAATTGTGTGTCGTCTGCATAGCAATGATAGGAGAGACCATGTGAGGATATGACAGAGCCAAGTGACTTGGTGTATAGCGAGAATAGGAGAGGGCCTAGAACAGAGCCCTGGGGGACACCAGTGGTGAGAGCGCATGGTGCGGAGACAGATTCTCGCCACGCCACCTGGTAGGAGCGACCTGTCAGGTAGGACGCAATCCAAGCGTGGGCCGCGCCGGAGATGCCCAACTCGGAGAGGGTGGAGAGGAGGATCTGATGGTTCACAGTATCAAAGGCAGCAGATAGGTCTAGAAGGATGAGAGCAGAGGAGAGAGAGTTAGCTTTAGCAGTGCGGAGAGCCTCCGTGACACAGAGAAGAGCAGTCTCAGTTGAATGCCCAGTCTTGAAACCTGACTGATTAGGATCAAGAAGGTCATTCTGAGAGAGATAGCAGGAGAGCTGGCCAAGGACGGCACGTTCAAGAGTTTTGGAGAGAAAAGAAAGAAGGGATACTGGTCTGTAGTTGTTGACATCGGAGGGATCGAGTGTAGGTTTTTTCAGAAGGGGTGCAACTCTCGCTCTCTTGAAGACGGAAGGGACGTAGCCAGCGGTCAAGGATGAGTTGATGAGCGAGGTGAGGAAGGGGAGAAGGTCTCCGGAAATGGTTTGGAGAAGAGAGGAGGGGATAGGGTCAAGTGGGCAGGTTGTTGGGCGGCCGGCCGTCACAAGACGCGAGATTTCATCTGGTGAGAGAGGGGAGAAAGAGGTCAAAGCACAGGGTAGGGCAGTGTGAGCAGGACCAGCGGTGTCGTTTGACTTAGCAAACGAGGATCGGATATCGTCAACCTTCTTTTCAAAATGGTTGACGAAGTCATCCGCAGAGAGGGAGGAGGGGGGGGGGAGGGGGAGGAGGATTCAGGAGGGAGGAGAAGGTAGCAAAGAGCTTCCTAGGGTTAGAGGCAGATGCTTGGAATTTAGAGTGGTAGAAAGTGGCTTTAGCAGCAGAGACAGAAGAGGAGAATGTAGAGAGGAGTGAGTGAAAGGATGCCAGGTCCGCAGGGAGGCGAGTTTTCCTCCATTTCCGCTCGGCTGCCCGGAGCCTTGTTCTGTGAGCTCGTAGTGAGTCGTCGAGCCACGGAGCAGGAGGGGAGGACCGAGCCGGCCTGGAGGATAGGGGACAGAGAAAATCAAAGGATGCAGAAAGGGAGGAGAGGAGGGTTGAGGAGGCAGAATCAGGAGATAGGTTGGAGAAGGTTTGAGCAGAGGGAAGAGATGATAGGATGGAAGAGGAGAGAGTAGCGGGAGAGAGAGAGCGAAGGTTGGGACGGCGCAATACCATCCGAGTAGGGGCAGAGTGAGAAGTGTTGGATGAGAGCAAGAGGGGAAAAGGATACAAGGTAGTGGTCGGAGATTTGGAGGGGAGTTGCAATGAGATTAGTGGAAGAACAGCATCTAGTAAAGATGAGGTCAAGCGTATTGCCTGCCTTGTGAGTAGGGGGGGAAGGTGAGAGGGTGAGGTCAAAAGAGGAGTATATACAATATATACAACATAGAACAGATGTAGGCTCAGTACATGGTCAGACAGTAGACCGCAGAGACTGGATAATTACACTGAGTGTACAAAACATTAGGAACAGCTGCTCTTTCCATAACAGACTGACCATGTGTATCCAAGTGAAAGCTATGATCCCTTATTGATATTACCTGTTAAATCCACTTCAATCAGTGTAGATGAAGAGGAGGAGACAATTAAAGAAGGATTTTTAAGCCTTGAGACAATTGAGACATCAGAGGGTGAATGGACAAGACAAAATATTGAAGTGCCTTTGAACAGGGTATGGTAGTAGGTACCAGGTGCACCGGTTTGAGTGTGTCAAGAACTGCAACGCTAGTGGGTTTTTCACGCTCAACAGTTTTCAGTGTTTATGAAGAATGCTCCACCACCCAAAGGACATTCAGCCAACTTGACACAACTGTGGGAAGCATTGGAGTCAACATGGGCCAGCATCCCTGAGGAACACTTTCGACACCTTGTAGAGTCCATGCCCCGACGAATTGACGCTGTTCTGAGGGCAAAACGGGGTGCAACTCAATATTAGGAAGGTGTTCCTAATGTTTTGTACACTTAGTGTATATGTGCATTAATTATTATGTTTCCAGTGTTTTCCATATTGAATGTATTAAAGTGTATTGTTTTTGTGTATTTGTATGCTGCCTTCACAAAGTGAATTTCCATGTAAATGGACAATAAAGTACAGTACATCATATGGAACAAGGAAATGAGCATGATGAGTGTCTTTAGGGTCATATGAAAGCTGCTGAATTCCCTTTCAATTCTTAACTGATCAACTCAAAATAAGTGGTAGCTAGAGTACAGAGATACAAGTATATACACACACACACACACACACACACACACACACACACACACACACACACACCACACACACACAGATGAGCGTCTGCTTTTGTGCAGATTGTACCGCCTTTGATCCGTGATTGCACCTTGTGTATGCTTGTGTGCGTGTGCGTGTGTGCATGTGATGATGGTCACGGCTTTGATCAGAGATCGCATCAGGGGTGTGTGTGTGTGTGTGTCTGTGTGTGTGTGGGTGGGTGGATGGATGGATGGATGGGTGGGTGTTATGAAATCAGCGGCTGGACTCTCATTGGTGATTATTTTTCCACTGACTGTTTCTCCCTCCCTCTCTCTCTCTTTCTCTCTCGTTCTCTCTCTCCCCCTCCTTTCCTCCCTTTCTTTTTCCAGGTGTCTGTGTGAGATATTGGTTGAGTCCAGAGATACCAGAAAGAAGCTACTGACACTGAGGTTACTGCTGGAGAGGGCACACCAATGAACACACATCACAAAGGTACACACAGATTATACAGCTATGGAGGATTACGTTTCATTCATCATCTGCCTGGTCTCTCTGAAGTCCTACATGGTTTGAGTGTGAGTACCTTTTAAACTCTTGCGCATCGGTCATCTATACTGCTAGCCTTGGTGCAGACCCTTATCTTCCTCTTGTCTCCTCTCCTCTCTAGGATGGACTTGTCTAACGGTACAGAGGGGGTCTTCTCCCTGGGTGGGGGGGGTGAGGAGGGGGATGGGGGTTCTATAACCCCACCAAGTAAAATCATCCTCAGCCTCACCCTGTCCCTGCTCGCTGTCATGACAATGGTTATCAACTCCCTGGTGATCACAGCCATCATCGTAACCAGAAAGTTACATCACCCGGCCAACTATCTGATCTGCTCTCTGGCGGTGACGGACCTGCTGGTGGCCATCTTGGTCATGCCCTTCAGCATCCTCTACATACAGAGGTAGCTACAAAGATTCAATAAATGATTGCACAATTGATTGATTTGTCTTTCAGCATAAAGTGTCTTACAGCTTTTCAGATGCCCATATAGACTTAAAAGACATGTTATCAAAGTATACAGTTTGTGATCAAAATAATAATAAAGTGAAGTCACAAGCATAATCACTATCAATATTCTGTCTGAATCCTCAGGGAAAGCTGGGTGATGGGAGAGGCTGTGTGTAATGTTTGGCTGAGTGTTGACATCACCTGCTGCACTTGTTCCATCCTCCACCTGGCAGCCATCGCTCTGGACCGCTACTGGGCCATCACTGACGCAGTGGAGTACTCACGCAAACGCACCGGCATCCGAGCTGGCATCACTGTCGCCGTAGTCTGGTTCCTGTCCGTCCTCATATCCCTTCCCCCTCTGCTGTGGAGGAACCATGGTGGGGGGCCAGAGGAGGACCAGTGTCTGATAACGCACCACCATATCGCCTTTACCCTCTACTCCACTTTGGGAGCCTTCTATATTCCCCTGCTCCTCATCCTCATCCTCTACTATAAGATATACAGAGCAGCTCAGACTCTGTACCTCCGCAGGGGGGCCAGCAGAGCCAGCCAACACTCCTCCATGGTCAACGGAACCACCCTCCCCTCCTGCCCCACTGACGGAGACCCCCAGAACCCCCCGGAAAAGTCCTACTCAGACCCCTCCACGGAGGGCGACCGCGTGCGCATTGCCGTAAAAAGTCCCCAGAGCGAGTCGAGGCGGGAGCGTGAGTGTTCGTTGAGACGGCAGCGTATCTCAGGGACCAGGGAGCGACGTGCTGCGTCTACGTTAGGACTGATACTGGGGGCCTTCGTGGTCTGCTGGATGCCTTTCTTCCTGAAGGAGGTGATCGTCAACACGTGTGGCTCCTGCAGCACCTCCATGGAGCTGGCTGACTTCCTCACCTGGCTGGGGTACCTCAACTCCCTTATCAACCCTCTCATCTACACTATCTTCAACGAAGACTTTAAGAAGGCCTTCCAGAGACTGGTCAGGTGTAGGCTTCGCCTCTGACACAGGCAGAGAGGACACACATTTGTATTTTATTTAACCTTTATTTAGGCAGGGGGGAGTCCCATTTAGACAAAGGTACCTCAAACATACAATTATCTGTAGGGTCCCTAAGTCGAACAGTGAATATCAAACACAGATTCAACCACAAAGACCAGGGAGGTTTTCCAATGTCTCGCAAAGAAGGGCACCTATTGGTAGAAAATGACATTGAATATCCATTTGAGCATGGTGAAGTTATTAATTACAGTTTGGAGGGTGTATCAATACACCCAGTCACTACAAAGATACAGGCGTCCTTCATAACTCAGTTGCCGGAGAGGAAGGAAACCGCGATTTCACCACAAGGTCAATGCTGACTTTTAAACAGTTACAGAGTTTAAAGGTGAAATATTCAGAAATCACTCCGCCATTTCCTGGTTGCTAAAATTCTAATACTTCGCCTAATTTTAGTTTGTGACAAAACAAGCAATTTATAGCGTAGAGAATCATTGCACCATCTAAACCGCTGTGAAAAATCTTTACAATAACCAAAATATTGTATTTTCAACTGTTTGAAGCTGGTGTACATAAAAAGTAAAAGACGCAAAAACGATACTTAAGAACGGGAAGCATAGAAATAGAACACAGAACAGATCTACCGCTTCTTACATTTGCGTTCAATGAGAATGACAGTCTATAACTCACATTTCTATGTGCAAAACCATAATGACAAACTAAGTATCAACCCCCTGAGTCAATACATGTTAGAATCAACTTTGGCAGCAATTACATCAGTGACTCTTTCTGGGTAAGTCTCAGAGAGCTTTGCACACCTGGATTGTACAATATTTGCACGTTCTTAAAAAAAGTATTCAAGCTCTGTCAAGTTGGTTGTTGATCATTGCTAGACAGTCATTTTCAAGTCTAGTCATATATTTTCAAGTCGATTTAAGTCAAAACTATAACTAGGCCACTCAGGAACATTCAATGGCGTCTTGGTAAGCAACTCCAGTGTATATTTGGCCTTGTGTTTTAGGTTATTGTCCTGCTGAAAGCTGAATTTGTCTCCTAGTGTCTCTTGGAAAGCAGAGTCAACCAGGTTTTCCTCTAGGATTTTGCCTGTACTTGGCTCTATTTCTTTTTCTTTTCATCCTAAAAAAAACTCCCTAGTCTTGCTGATGACAAGCATACCCATTACAAGATGCAGCCACCACCATGCTTGAAAATATAAGGAGTGGTACTCAATGATGTATTGGATTTTCCCCAAACATAACTCTTTGTTTTCACATTTTTTGCCGTTTTCCTTTAGTGCCTCACTCTGAAAATTAGGTTAGTATTGTGGAGTAACTACAATGTTGTTGATCCTTCCTCAGTTTTCTCCAATAAAACCAATAAACTCAAACTTTTTTAAAGTAACCATTGGCCTCATGGTGAACTCCCTGAGCAGTTTCCTTCCTCTCTGGCATTGGAGTTTGGAGGATGCCTGTATCTGGGGAATAGGGGACAGGTGTGCGTAATGAAAGTTCCGGAGGGATCTGTGACAGATACACCATCCAAAGTGTAATTAGTAATTCTCAAAGGGATATTCGATGTCTGCTTTTTTTTACACATCTACCAATAGGTAATCTTCTTTGCAAGGCATTGGAAAACTACCCTGTTCTTTGTGGTTGAATCTGTGTTTGAAATTCACTGCTCAACTGAGGGACATTATAGATAATTGTATGTGTGGAGTACAGAGATGAGGTAGTCATTCAAAAATCACAATAAATGCTTTATTGTACACAGAGTGCAACTTATTATGGGACTTGTTAAGTATATTTTTTCTCCTGAACTTATTTTGGCTTGCCATAATTAAGAGGTTATATACTTTTTGACTCAACAGTTTAGCTTTAAAAATGTTATTAAATTGTAAACATTTCGAAAAACATAATTCAACTTTGACAGTATTGTGTACAGGCCACGCACACAAAATCTAATATTAATCAATTCTAAATTCAGGCTGTAACACAACAAAATGTGGATAAAGTCAGGGTGTGTGAATACTTTCTGAAGGCACTGGATGTCCTGAAGTTGCTTACCAAGACAACATTAAATGTTCCTGAGTGGCCTAGTTACAGTTTTGACTTAAATCTGCTTGAAAATCTATGGCAAGACTTAAAAATGGCTGTCTAGCAATGACTAACATGCAACTTGAGAGAGCATGAAGAATTGAAAAAAGAATAACATGCAAATATTGTACAATCCAGGAGTGGAAAGCTCTTAAGAGACCCAGAAAGACTCCCAGCTGTAATCATTGCCAAAGGTGATTCTAACATGTATTAACTAAGGGGTTTGAATACTTATCTAATCAAGATATATTAGTGTTTTATTTTTTATAAAGTTTTTACAAATGTATTTTTTTTTTATCCACTGACATTACAGAGTATTTCGGGTAAATCGTTGACAAAAAATTACAATGAAATCCATTTTAATCCCACTTTGTAATACAACAAAATGTGGAAAAAGTCAAGGGGTGTGAATACTTTCTGAAAGCACTGTAAATCTTTAGTGACAGAAGGAATTTCAAGAGTTACCATACCCGGTCACAGGGATGGCTATCTCGTACTTCTATAGGTTAATAACGATGTTAGGTTGTTGTAATGTTACATGCACGCACGCACACACACACACACACGCATGTGCACGCCATTCAGTTCAGAGTTATGTTGGACCCGGATAGCATCTGACTGCCTGAGATCAGAGACTATCAACAGAATAAACACGAGAGACTTTACCTGGAGGAAATGACCTGTAATACTCTGCCAAGACTAATGGACACTCCAGCCAGGTCAGTCTAATGGGACTGGCACATTGCTGAGCTTTGGAGGAAAGTTAAGAGGACCTCAGATCCATAAGAGCCATGAGGTCATCATCTCCTTGATGTTTGATTGGGTTACTGTCATAGTCGGAATGGTGTTTAATGACATTGAAGCTGGTTAAACTGTAGGATGAAACTCTGGACTTAAACCATCAGCCTCGGCCATTGCAAGGTCTTAGAATAGCTGATCATGGTGTTTCTGTCTGTTCTTTAACTATCAACCTCCCCAAGCTTGTAGACATATCTGAAATATAACATATCAAGTTTTGACTTATTCTCCAAACAATATTTGTTGTGATCATTGTTTTTGTTGATGCTACAAAAGTAGTGATTAAAGTTATTATGATACTCAATCAGTGTTGTTAATAAGCTATATATTCCACTTCTACAGTGCAACTTTTGTCTTATATGCCATATGGGTACTTTATATTCTGTGTCTTAATACAGAGATCTCTATAGCTGATTAAAGAGAACTGAGAAAGTTGCTCCACCATTGTCCTCCACCCATAGCACAGATCTCTGATCCAGAGGCACAGCAGGCTAATGAGTGTGTCATTAAGACAGGAGGTGCTAGAATACAGATTTTTTTACTCCCACTCATAAACTTCGAATAGTGTATGTATGCTTTTCTTACTGTAAGTACAGAGGGCAATGTTTGTGAGGCAAATGTAAGGAGATTTGTTTTTGAAATAAACAACACAATGACAAGGTTTCAAAATGTTAATTTGATACAGTGTGTTCTCATGAAAAGAATACAATGCCAGAAAGAGGGGAGTCATGGTGTTATGGAAGAGTTCCATCAGATGATGCCTCCCCAACAGAACGTGCCTCCACTCTGATGGTTCTGTTACCTCAGACTATGATTCCCTCCACACCCAGATGGTATTTACGTATCTATATCAGTCTAAAGATGAGTTATGTTATGATTCATACAGTATGAATCATATCTCACCTTGAACCTACATGCATTTAAATACCATCTGGGTGAGGAACTAATACAATTTTACATCATTCTCAGGAATAGCTGGTCTTAACAGTATCTTAATAATGTATGCATGTGAGTGTATTATTTTACAGAATGTGGAACAGGTTCTTGAACAGGTTGATAGATTCATCCCAGCACTGAGCACAGAAGGCTACAACAGCAGTGACGGTCCCTCACACTGTAAGCAGGACAATGTCAGAGGAGGTATGTGTATATGTATGTATTGTGTAATGGCGCCGCCCTCAGGATGACGGCAGATTTGCAGGTTTTTCATTTCCGGTTTATGAAAAATGCACGTAATTCAAACTGACAACAAGTTGACTGTGCTTTTGGAGTTTGTTGAAAAACAATAGATCTGTGTGAAACCTCAAGATGAACAACGAATCGTCAGAGAGCGAGTTGGACGTTACGGTTGAGAGGCTGAAAATGAAATATCTGGAAAGAAAACGGGTTAGTAACGTGTATATAGCTAACAAGCAAACTAGCTAAATATTTAGCTAGCTTACAGTAACTAGTTAGCCAGGTAGATAACCTTAGCTAGCACGTTTGATTGTTCCCTTGGTAACGACCCCGAGTGTTCCAGATCTCTAACTTTGTTTTCTAGCTAGCTGGATCACTCGGAGTCGTTACCAAGAGACCAAGCAAACCAGCTAACTCTAGCTAGTTAACGTTATCGACTTAGTTAGCTAGCTAAATAGTTAGCTAACGTTAGTTGGCTTGTTATTACTAGTACTAGGTTGTGCACGTACGTTGCAGTGACTGAACATGCTATAGCTCACTATTGCCTTTTGACAGGTCTCTACAGAGCAGAAAGCACCTGCGCTGAGTGGAAGACACTACCATGGTGGGCAGCAGAGAGTTGTGAAGTCCCCCAGGTCTAGACGCACCACCACCAGAGAGATGAGAGGTTACAACAGAGCTTTACAGGAGCTGTTCCAGGCTGTCACCAACCCTCCAGACAGGTCAGTCTTTCTCCAGGCATTTCTTTCAGACCAACACCTTGTGTTATAATTGATGGGGCCAAGCTACCATATGCCACTGATGTGTAACTGTCTGCTTACCCAGGTTGTACAGTGACTGTAGTCGGGGTGACAGTGAGGAGGACCTGAGTGAGAACTATACTTTCAGCCCTCTCCTGGACACACAGATCCACTACACAGAGACAGGTGTGTTTGGGGTCTTCTTATATTCAGCATGTCTCAACAGATGTAGCTAGATAATGCATTGTTTTTATGTTGAGAATAAAGGTATTATATTCATATTAATAATCATACCAATACTGCTTTCTTCAAACTGAAAACACTTGACAAAAAAAACAGTGTGAGTTTTTCTGTTTCAGATGTGACCCTGCCCTCCAGCCTGGCCCGTACCCTGGGCTCCCGAGAGACTGAGTCCACCGTAGACCTGGCCAGAGAAGAGGAGATGAGGGGGGAGAAAGGGGGGAGAGGGGTGAGGCAGCAGCAGTCCTCCCCTGTCCTCTCCCCCTCCTGCCCCTCAGTGATGGGACAGGTCTACCAGGAGATGCTGCACATCTACCAACAACTACAGGCAGAACGTTTGAGCCAGCAGCAGTGGTCGGCCCAGCTCCAGGACAGAGAGAACAGACTGCTACAGCAAGAGGAGGTAAACACACATCTTCAGCAATCCCTCAAGGATGAATATGATCTCTTCTTCACAGGTTTTTTTAAAGTGCATTGTGTGAGCGGTTCTGAAAATGTGTGTATTCCGTCAGAGCCACAGTGAGGAGGTGAGTCAGCTACAGGAGCAGCTGAGCGAGAGAACCAGGGAGAACAAGAGGTTAAAGTCCAGCTTCAACTCCATCAAGGAACTCAACGACAACATGAAGAAACAGGCAAGCATCTGCTTCAGCTGGCTGCTTTTTACCTAAGATCATGTGTCATTCGGAAAGTTTTCAGACCCCTTGACTCTTACCACATTTTGTTACATTGCAGCCTTATTCTTATTGATTAAATAGTTTTTTCCCCCTCATCAATCTACACACAATACCCCATAATAACAAAGCAAAAACAGGATTTTAGAAATTTTTGCAAATGTATAAAAAAATTAGGTTCAAGTCTGTGCTCTGGCTGGGCCTCTCAAGGACATTCAGAGACTTGTCCCGAAGCCACTCCTGCATTGAACACGATCGAACATCTCTGGAGAAACCTGAAAATAGCGGTGCAGCGATGGTTCCCATCCAACCTGACAGAGAAGAATGGGAGAAACTCCCCAAATACAGGTGTGCCAAGCTTGTAGCGTCATACCCAAGAAGACTCAATGATGTAATCACTGCCAAAGGTGCTTCTAGAAAGTACTGAGTAAAGGGTCTGAATACTAATGTAAATGTAATTTTTATGTATTTTTCTAAAAACCTTTTTTTGCTTTGTCATTATGGGGTATTGTGTGTAGATTGATGAGGAAAATAAACAGGCTGTAACGTAACAAAATGTGGAAAAAGTCAAGGGGTCTGAATACTTTCCGAAGGCACTGTATATGTATGTATATTTATATAAATCCACATAACTTTCCTCCCTCATGATGCCATCTATTTTGTGAAGTGCACCAGTCCCTCCTGCTGCAAAGCACCCCCACAACATGATGCTGCTACCCCCGTGCTTCACGGTTGGGATGGTGTTCTTCGGCATGCAAGCCTCCCCCTTTTTCCTCCAAACATAATGATGGTCATTATGGCCAAACAGTTCTAATTGTGTTTCATCAGACCAGAGGACATTTCTCCAAAAAGTACGATCTTTGTCCCCATGTGCAGTTGCAAACCGTAGTCTGGCTTTTTTATGGCTGCTTTGGAGCAGTGGCTTCTTCCTTGCTGAACGGGCTTTCAGGTTATGTCAATATAGGACTCGTTTTACTGTGGCTATAGATACTTTTGTACCGGTTTCCTCCAGCATCTTCACAAGGTCCTTTGCTGTTGTTCTGGGATTGATTTGCACTTTTCGCACCAAAGTACATTCACGTTCATCTCTAGGAGACAGAATGCGTCTCCTTCCTGAGCGGTATGACGGCTGCGTGGTCCCATGGTGTTTATACTTGCGTACTGTTGTTTGTACAGATGAATGTGGTATCTTCAGGAATTTGGAAATTGCTCCCAAGGATGAACCAGACTCGTGGAGGTCTACAATTTATTTTCTGAGGTCTTGGCTGATTTCTGTTGATTTTCCCATGATGTCAAGCAAAGAGGCACTGAGTTTGAAGGTAGGCCTTGAAATACATCCACAGGTACACCTCCAATTGACTCAAATTATGTCAATTAGCCTATCAGAAGCTTCTAAAGCCATGACATAATTTTCTGGAATTTTCCAAGCTGTTTAAAGGCACAGTCAACTTAGTGTATGTAAACTTCTGACCCACTGGAATTGTGATACAGTGAATTATAAGTGAAATAATCTGTCTGTAAACAATTGTTGTAAACATTACTTGTATCATGCAGAAAGTAGATGTCCTAACCCACTTGCCAAAACTATAGTTTGTTAAGAAGAAATTTGTGGAGTGGTTGAAAAACAAATTTTAATGACTCCAACCTAAGTGTATGTAAACTTATTTATATATATATATATATATATATACTCCAGTATAGATGTGGCCTTTGGTTATTGTCCTGCTGAAAGGTGAATTCGTCTCCCAGTGTCTGGTAGAAAGCAGACTGAACCAGGTTTTCTGCTAGGATTTTGCCTGTGCTTAGTTCCATTCAGTACATTTTTTTTATCCTGAAAAACTCCACAGTCCTTAACGATTACAAGCATACCCATAACATGATGCAGCCACCGCTATGCTTGAAAATATGGAGAGTGATACTCCGTAATGTGTTGTATTGGATTTGCCCCAAACATAACCCTTTGTATTCAGGACAGAAGTTAATTGCTGTGCCGCACTTTTTTCAGTAATAATTTAGTGCCTTGTTGCAAACAGGATGCATGTTTTGGAATTTTTTTATTCTGTACAGGCTTCCTTTTTTTCACTCTGTCATTTAGGTTAGTATTGTGGAGTAACTACAATGTTGTTAATCCATCCTCAGTTCTTTTCTATCACAGCCATTAAACTATTTAACTGTTTTAAAAGTCACCATTGGCCTCATGGTGAAATCCCTGAGCGGTTTCCTTCCTCTTCGCCAAGTGAGTTAGGAAGGATGCCTGCATCTTCGACTAGGTGTATTGATACACCATCCAAAGTGTAATTAATAACTTCACCATGCTTTTTTTACCCATCTACCAATAGGTGCCCTTCTTTGCGAGGCATTGGAAAACCTCCCTGGTCTTTGTGGTTGAATCTGTGTTTGAAGTTCACTGCTCGAACTGAGGGACCTTACATATAATTGTATGTGTGGGGTACAGAGATGAGGTAGTGATTCAACAATCATGTTGCTCCCGAGTGGCGCAGCGGTCTAAGGCGCTGCATCTCAGTGCTAGAGGCGTCGCTACAGACCCTGGTTCGATCCTGGACCGTGTCACAACCGGTCGTGATTTGGCGCACAATTGGCCTAGCATTGTCCTTTTTTGGCCGGCATAGGCTGACATTGTCAATAAGAATTTGTTCTTAACTGACTTGCCTAGTTAAATAAATAAAAAAAACACTTATTGCACACAGAGTGAGTCCATGCCACTTATGTGGCTTGTTAAGCAAATATTTACTACTGGACTCATTTAGACTTGCCATAACAAAGAGGTTGAATACTTATTGACTCAAGATGTTGTGAATACTTTCTGAAGGCACTGTATGACTCTCAACTGACCACAGGAGGGCGCTGGTTCTGATTGATCACTTAGTTACAACGTTGTGTAGTGAGTTGCTCTGAATAAAAGTGTTTACTAACTGTTTGTGTTGTATGATTGTATTGTGTTCAGCTGAATGAGCTGAGTGAGCAGAACAAGCGTCTGGAGAACCAGTTCAGGAAGGTCCAGGCTCGGCTAGAGAACCTTCAGGTAGGAAGACACACAACAAGCAAAATAGACCTGTGTTATTCAGACCCTCAACTCCTATTCATACTGTCTGTTATTATTCATGTGATTTTCTCTCTCTAGAGGAAGTATGAATTCTCCATGGCACAGAAAGGGAGAGAGAACGTTTGTCAGAAGGCTATTGAGTCCAAACCTTCTAAACCCGAGAAAAAAGCCACCTCCAAGCTAGCCAAGGTGTGTATGGTATATGTAATTTCTGCTGGGAACGGTGGGTACTGACTACTAGTGTTTTTACTGTGTTAACTGTGGTTATAACTAATGCAGCCCTAACCCCACACATACTCCCTGATGAAGACTCATAGAATGGTACCGTAATTATTCCAATCAACAGTGGTGGTGGTTGCTTCCAATTTCTTGTCAATGAGGTTGTTTGGAAAACCCACCATTTAGTATGGCCAGATTCTAACCATACTGGTTACTGGTTGTCTCATTCTGCAGGGTAGTGTAAGTCCCGCCCCTCTCAGGCTGCTGGCTTTGCTATTGGACTGGATTCTAGACGGACAGATGTTTCCTCCAGTAGCAGGAGACAGCAGAACAGCCCAAGGTCAGCAGCAACTGTCACCAGTGGTCTCTCTCCACAACAGGTGCTCTAAGGTGGGAGGACTGGACTCGTCCAGGGGGTTGTTTTGGCTTATTACGCTATGTGTTTATCTTGTTATGATGTCCCAGGCTTTGTGTTGATCCTGTGTTTTGTATTTTATATTGTGTTGTTTATATTGTGTTGTTGTTGACCTCCTGTCTCTAGGTTTTGCCTCTGTTGGTTGAGCAGCTGCAGCAGTCCTCTGCATCACCAGACCCCTCTGGTACCCTGACCCTGATCAAGTTTATATATTGGAGCCTGTGTGAGATAGACAACAGCACACAGGTAATACACAACACCACACAACAACACTACACAACACAAACTGAGAATGCATTCTCTTCCCAGCTGTGAGAAGAAAGTAGAATTTTGTTTTCATGCTGCAAACATTATGTTATTGAATCCCTTGTGTCAGACTGTGTCCTGTGCTGGCCTGGCCAGTATGTGGTTAATTAGTGTGGGGTACATTAGAAGTTATCAGGTTTTATTATCAGGTTTTATTAGTCGTATGTAGAACATGCTGTGTGTGTGTCTGGAGAACAGACATCGCACTGACAGAGAGAGGCTCAGACCCAACTGGATAGAATCTCTGTCTGGTTCTCAATGAAAACTCCCAGCCCAGCGAGTCACCAACAAGCATAGATGCCATCCCGGATCCAACGCGTCTCAGAAGTGAACCGCGGGGAGTGTGTTTGTTTGTCTGGCAGTGTCAGGGCAACTGTTTGATGTTTAAACTGGAATCTCATGCTGTAGTATTACAGCAACATGTTGAAGGTGAACCACAAGGTCAGAAACATTATCACAACGCTGGACTCCCACTGACTAACTGAGTACGTGTGTGTGTCTGTGTGTAGCCGGTGGCTCTGTCGTCCACTTTGCGGCGTCTGGGGGAGGAGGTGTCCCGGGTTCCGGCCCAGCAGCAGGACCCCAACGGCCCTCTGAAGACCAGGGGCCCTCCTCTACCTCCCTCTCTGTACAGGAGTCTCTGTCCCCACACTCGTCTCCTCTCCTCCCTCATCATCCTCAGGACCGTCACCCAGGGTAAAACACTGCTACACTACATAAACACACAATGTCTAATGTGAACACTTATCCAATAATTCTATATTCTTCCTAAATCCAAGGGAAATTCTTTGATATGTCTGCCATTTATTTTTTGGTGTAGTTATGTGAAGTCCCCTGCAGAGGGCAGTGTGGTTTTCCATTGGGTATGAATACAGGTTTATAATTGTCTCTTTCTAGTGAGTGTGTAACTCATACAGTAGTACTGTGCTCTATAGAGAGACATGCAGCTATCAGTCAATCATCCAACCAATCAAATGTTATTTGTTTTGTGCTTTTCACAAATACATTTGTAAGCAAGTTCTTAACAGCAACCCAGGCCTAAACCCCCAAAGGTCAAGCTTTCTGCCAGGTTGGCTCAGCTCTGTCTCTGGATGGACATGAAACTGGTTTGTTCATATAGGAAGAATATTTCTTTAATAGGTACCATGTCAGACTGAGGTATCAGGCTCCAAAAAGCTTTCAACCGTCTACAGAAAAACATCTGAACTAATAAAAACCTGTCTGCAGACAGACAGACAGACAGACGGTGTTAGAATGAGACACTTAGCTGTTCATGCTGTGGGTCTGGGTCGTGTAAAGAAAACAAAGCTTTCTGGAAACTCAGCGCCTTAATGGGTTTGGACCAGAGAGAGAGGGAGGCAGGCAGGCTTTGGGTCAGGGGGGTTCTGGTGTACCCCTCCAGCCCCCTGGCTAGGCCAGTTACAGACTACAGTGCTGTGTATCTGGAGATCATCAGTGACACAGGCCCCATAAAGATGTCTTCTCAGTAACCAGGATGTCTCTCCTAGCCACTCTCACTTTGTCTGCTTATACTGGGTTGTTCATTATCCACTACTCCTGTCTGTACGGCTCTGACTAGGGGAGAGAGGAGCAAGCAGACATGCAGGGCAGAACAGCAGTTTGTCAGTGTGATTTATCCCTGGGGCTTTAGACAGACCTGTTCACTGATCTCCCATGTCTAGGTGAGCCTCCAGCTGGGATGGGATAACTGTTGGTAGCAGTGTCCAGGTTGTCTGTGTGACCTAACTCCTCTTTTCCCTCCAGCTGACATCCTAGCCCAGGTGTTGGACTCCCTCCACAGTGACCTGGTGTGTGTGGATGTCCGGGGGCTGTTTCTTCAGTATGGGGGAGTGTCTGTCCTCCTAGCCCTGCTCCGAGGAGGGAAGGGGGGGCTGCAGACTCCCGTAGACATCCTACTGCAGCTCAGCGCAGAGTCACGTAAGTATAGATACACTACTTCTCTCACTATTAATCAAAGGTAACCTGTGTGTGGTGTGAAATGCATATCCCACTCCCCCTGAGACACCCTCGGAGAGTGGGGTCACAGCCATTGACGCCGACCCTGGTTAAGTGCCTTGCTCAAGGGCAGATCGAGAGATTTCACCTGCTCTGCTCGGGGATTCGAGCTAACAACCCTTTGGTTACTGACCCAACGCTCTAACCACTAAGATACCTGCCACCCTCAGCCAGTGCAGCTCAAAGACCCATGAGTATGGAGACTTCCCACCACAATATACTCTCTCCATAACAGTACAGTATGCTCCTACTATGTGCTTTATGTTTGACTAATTTGTGTCATTGGCTGATAGTGAACAAAGTGTGTGTGTGTGTGTGTGTGTGTGTGTGTGTGTGTGTGTGTGTGTGTGTGTGTGTGTGTGTGTGTGTGTGTGTGTGTGTGTGTGTGTGTGTGTGTGTGTGTGTGTGTGTGTGTGTGTGTGTGTGTGTGAGAGAGACCCTGAGCAGAGCTAAGCCCTTGGTCCTCTAAAGTCTAGTGTGGCAGGTGGAGATCTCAGCAGCCCACTATGATTTATGGGAGAGAGGGAGAGCAGGTGATTAGAGTGGTTTACAGGGGAGTAATGAGGTGAGTGTGAGTGAGGCCATGACGGAGATTTGGGGTTCACACCTGAAGGTCACCACTGAACCGCCTGGGTCACCGCCTGACACACACCTCCCCTGTCTTGTACTACTGCAGGCTTGCTCAATGTCTGCCTGTAATGCAGCCTCCTCGACCCCTGTACAGTACGGTATGGCTGGGTTCCTTCATGCAGTTCACACCAGAAGGTCAACTCAATTTCCCCTCTGTAGCTGCCCTGTTAAGGCGCCTGCATACTAGGTTCGGGTTGGTCCTAGCAGAACTTGGCTAGGCAAAGTGAACGTCTGTGCCTCGCATACTCCCTTAAGACTTTCGCTTAAATAATCCGAAAAAAGTGGTAAGTAAAAATGTTTGCATGAAAACAAGTTGTCTCTCGTTGAATGACAACAAACACTTCATTGAAGAACCCCTACAGTTGCCTCAAGAAAACATTTTGTGACACAAACAGTCGAAGACAAAACTAACAAAAACGTCACAAAATGTCGTATGTGCTCAAACTGTTTTGGATGGGAAGCATGCGGACGCCTTAATACAGTACGCCTGCATAGTGTCTGTCACACACACACACACACACACACACACACACACACACACACACACACACACACAGAGGTCTGGTTCACACCTGCAGGTCACCCTCTCCCCAGTGTGTCCTGTCCTAGTGTCTGTGCCCAAGGCAAAGCCCCCATATAACTCTCTCAGGCTATATTACAGTAATCCAGTCCATGTGTCCTATAGAGACAGGGGGAGAACCAGGGGGGACCATAAAGAGAACCCCCTCCCCCCTAAATCAGCCAGGACACGGACTATTCTACCACTGACCCATAGTGTTTGAAGTTTCTCTCCCCGTCCACCATACAGTAAGGCTGAAAGAGCCAGAAGAGAGGAGAGGCGTGGGACTAGATGGAGGTGTCTAGCTCTCTGCTACTGTAACAGGGATGGACTTCCTGGGTCTCTGCAAGGCTGCTAAAGTACAGTAGCTACAGTAACACCATGAGGCTGTCTCTAAAGCAGATGGAGGTGTCTAGCTCTCTGCTACTGTAACAGGGATGGACTTCCTGGGTCTCTGCAAGTCTGCTAAAGTACAGTAGCTACAGTAACACCATGAGGCTGTCTCTAAAGCAGATTGCTTTTTCACGCACAATTACCCCCCAAATTACTCTACTCTTTTATTCCCTATTGAACCTATCACAGGGAAAATAAATGTTTGAATTGAATCCCCCAGGTCATTTTTGTACGTGTTTTTTTGCGCGAGTATGTGTTCTGAGTCAACTGAACTAGTAAAATTGAAAATGTGTTGATTGTAAAAATAGAAATGTGTAGGAATTTTGGGGCAGTTCTCTGATGGTTATGAGAAGTACTGTGTCATGTTGGATCAATGACTGTCACATTCTACAGTCATGGCCAAAAGTTTTGAGAATGACACAAATATACATTTTCACAAAGTCTGCTGCCTCAGTTTGTATGATGGCTATTTGCATATACTCCAGAATGTTATTAAGAGTGATCAGATGAATTGCAAAATCCCTATTTGCCATGCAAATGAACTGAATCCCCAAAAAACATTTCCAAAAACATGTCAGTGATTCTCTCGTTAACACAGGTGTGAGTGTTGACGAGGACAAGGCTGGAGATCACTCTGTCATGCTGATTGAGTTCGAATAACAGACTGGAAGCTTCAAAAGGAGGGTGTTGCTTGGAATCGTTGTTCTTCCTCTGTCAACCATGGTTACCTGCACGGAAACACGTGCCGTCATCATTGCTTTGCACCAAAAGGGCTTCACAGGCAAGGATATTGCTGCCAGTAAGATTGCACCTAAATCAACCATTTATTGGATCATCAAGAACTTCAAGGAGAGCGGTTCAATTGTTGTGAAGGCTTCAGGGCGCCCAAGAAAGTCCAGCAAGCACCAGGACGTCTCCTAAAATTGATTCAGCTGCGGGATCGGGGCACCACCAGTACAGAGCTTGCTCAGGAATGGCAGCAGGCAGGTGTGAGTGCATCTGCACGCACAGTGAGGCGAAGACTTTTGGAGGATAGCCTGGTGTCAAGAAGGGCAGCAAAGAAGCCACTTCTCTCCAGGAAAAACGTCAGGGAGAGACTGATATTCTGCAAAAGGTACAGGGATTGGACTGCTGAGGACTGAGGTAAAGTCATTTTCTCTGATGAATCCCGTTTCCGATTGTTTGTGGCATCCGGAATAAAGCTTGTCCGAAGAAGACAAGGTGAGCGCTACCATCAGTCCTGTGTCATGCCAACAGTACAACATCCTGAGACCATTCATGTGTGGGGTTGCTTCTCAGCCAAGGGAGTGGGCTCACTCACAATTTTGCCTAAGAACACAGCCATGAATAAAGAATGGTACCAACACATCCTCCGAGAGCAACTTCTCCCAACCATCCAGGAACAGTTTGGTGACGAATAATGCCTTTTCCAGCATGATGGAGAACCTTGCCATAAGGCAAAAGTGATAACTATGTGGCTCGGGGAACAAAACATAGATATTTTGGGTCCATGGCCAGGAAACTCCCCAGACCTTAATCCCATTGAGAACTTGTGGTCAATCCTCAAGAGGCGGGTGGACAAACAAAAACCCACAAATTCTGACAAACTCCAAGCATTGATTATGCAAGAATGGGCTGCCATCAGTCAGGATGTGGCCCAGAAGTTAATTGACAGCATGCCAGGGCAGATTGCAGAGGTCTTGAAAAAGAAGGGTCAACACTGCAAATATTGACTCTTTGCATCAACTTCATGTAATTGTCAATAAAAGCCTCTGACACTTATGAAATGCTTGTAATTATACTTCAGTATTCCATAGTAACATCTGACAAAAATATCTGAAGACACTGAAGCAGCAAACTTTGTGGAAATTAATATTTGTGTCATTCTCAAAACTTTTGGCCACGACTGTACACTTAATGTTGTGATTGTAGTCTGTCCAGACTTTTACCATACTGCCAGACTGGCTCTGATTTGACTTATCTGAGAGACACATGCTGAGATCTATGCCTCCCTGTAAGACAGAGTTAACACTGACAATATGGACTCTGCTTGATCTGAAATCATGTAGATTTACTCTCGTTGGCTGGGTGGAATTGATTAGCTTCTGTTTCTTACGACTGGAACACTTCAGCTGGGTTCCTGATCCATTCTGCTCGCAGCAGAGGCTGGTTATACCCGATGATCAGGGATGACCCATCATAGGCCCGATGATGGGATGACTGAGCAGGTTAACAGGTGTACACAGGACTGTGTAGGGTTCTTCAGTGGAACTGTCTGTCTGCCTGTGTGTAACAGTGCCTGTTAACTATCATCAATCATTTGAATAGCCACGCTAGCTTCACCCTCTTGTGGGTGCTAGCAAGCATGCTAGATAGTGCTATGCATCAATAGCCAATCCAGTAGAGGCTGGAAGCTATAGTGAGCTTCGATTGGTCAATCGTGCCGCGATATCAGAGTATTTGCATAAAGTTCAGCTTTCCCCAACTTAGGTCCTGCCCTGTTCACCCTCTCTCGCCCATGCTCGCATCGCCCACCGGTCCCCCGCCTACGTCACTCCCTCCATATAAAATAAATGGCTTCCGTTGTTTCATCACCCACATCATCTTCAGTTAACAGTTACCGTAAGGTTCTTCAGAGCAACTGTCTGTCCGTCCATCTGTATACCTATCTAAGTGTTTCCCTCTCTGCAGGGTATCTGTCTGAGTTCCTGTCTGCTTGCAGCACTGAAGAGTTCTTCCGTACAGCAGCTCTCCTTGTGAAGAACCCCAGACTAGAACTTCCTCTTCTGGAGAAACTCTCCATCATCCTACAGAAACTCTCCAAGATCAGGTGAGACAAACTGATCGGTTGTGATGAATATTGTCAGGCTGTAGATGAGAGGTGACCCACAGCACCTTCCAGCAGAACCCTCTATTTATCCCTGTATAGGACCAAATAATATCTAGTAATATAGGACCTAGTAATATAGGACCAAAGAATATCTAGTAATATAGGACCAAAGAATATCTAGTAATATAGGACCTAGTAATATAGGACCAAAGAATAACTAGTAATATAGGACCAAAGACTATCTAGTAATATAGGACCTAGTAATATAGGACCAAAGAATATCTAGTAATATAGGACCAAAGAATATCTAATAATATAGGACCAAAGAATATCTAGTAATATAGGACCTAGTAATATAGGACCAAAGAATATCTAGTAATATAGGACCAAAGAATATCTAATAATATAGGACCAAAGAATATCTAGTAATATAGGACCTAGTAATATAGGACCAAAGAATATCTATTAATATAAGACCTAGTAATATAGGACCAAAGAATATCTAGTAATATAGGACCAAAGAATATCTAATAATATAGGACCAAAGAATATCTAGTAATATAGGACCTAGTAATATAGGACCAAAGAATATCTAATAATATAGGACCAAAGAATATCTAGTAATATAGGACCTAGTAATATAGGACCAAAGAATATGTAGTAATATAGGACCAAAGAATATGTAGTAATATAGGACCAAAGAATATCTAGTAATATAGGACCTAGTAATATAGGACCAAAGAATGTCTAGTAATATAGGACCTAGTAATATAGGACCAAAGAATATCTAGTAATATAGGACCAAGTAATATAGGACCAAAGAATATCTAGTAATATAGGACCAAAGAATATCTAGTAATATAGGACCTAGTAATATAGGACCAAAGAATATCTAGTAATATAGGACCTAGTAATATAGGACCAAAGAATATCTAGTAATATAGGACCTAGTAATATAGGACCGAAGAATATCTAGTAATATAGGACCTAGTAATATAGGACCAAAGAATGTCTAGTAATATAGGACCTAGTAATATAGGACCAAAGAATATCTAGTAATATAGGACCTAGTAATATAGGACCAAAGAATATCTAGTAATATAGGACCGATTATTACAAGATCCGGTGCATTTGTAACACGTGTGGTGCTAGGTATACTATCATTCATAGACCCAGTGTAACATACCCTCTGTTTTCTGGTTTTCACAGGAAGAACAGGCAGCTGTTTGAGCGCTGCTCTCTTCATCTGCTGCTGCAGGAGATGCACAGAACAAGTGACCCTACACTCACCTTCTTGTCCTTGAACCTTAGCTCTATACTACTCAATCTGAAATAACACACACTCACATGTATAACCTTATTGTGGTGGTGATTCTTTATTTTTGTCAAGTTTTGTAATATGTTTTTATATGATCTCAACCTATATAGTGTACATTGTTTTGAAGATGTTTACCATCTGCTATGAAATGAGCATCATGTTGGGAGAGGCTATAGTGTTTGTCTCATGCATTCTGAGGTAAAGATGATTTCACTAGGAAGCTTTTAAAAGCAATAAACTATGGGAAACAGTGTTTGATTTCTCTGTCATATAGTTATGAAATACATTAATTTATGTCATATGTTTTCTATAAACCTGTTTGTTTGTTTGTTTGTTATGGACTAAAGCTGGAAGTTTTTAACGAGTCCAGAATGGTTCTGTTTGGTGAGGAGAATATCACACTGACACATTTCTGATCTCTCCTCTGTAAAGAGCCCTGTTAGTCAGTATGTTGAATAAAAAATTGAATTTAAACTTTGCTGGTTCGTCAGGGTGTTGGTCCCTGTTCACCTTGGAATTTCAGTTTGACTATTATTATACAGACTTTTCTAAAATGTTGGTCTGCTGCTTAGTTTCTTCATCACCTCACAAAATAAAAGTCCTGCATAAGTGTGTGGTGTTGGCAAGCAAGCGCTGCAGAACAGTCTTATGTGGGTGCATGAACCAGTTACTTTAGTAAGGCTCTATAACAGTCCTAAACACTTACTGCTTCAGAACCTGTCACTGATTTACTGACTTTCATTACTTCCATTACTCACTATGGGCCACAGTGGACCTGCTATATGTCACACACACGCACACACACAGCCCCTGTGCAGCGTCAGGCCCTGAGCTGCGGTCCCTATAATTTATGTGTTTCCCAGTGGAGTAGGTCTCAGTGCAAACTCAGTTAAAGATTCCCTGGCTTCCAATCTGTCCAGTCTACCTCACGAGAACACTATTTACCTGTCTGTTAGTGGCTGTTGCTTCACCACAGATATAGTCAGTCCATCATGTTGGAATTTACAGACCACCAAATGTATATTATTTCTCTGAGTTGGCTGAGTTATAAGATGGCAGCAGGGTGATGCAGTTAAGGCATTGTGCATCAGTTATGTACTTGACTGTAAATCTAGTCCTGAGAGAGTGTACTGTGAGTGGAACCATGTGGTTGGCAAAGTGCTTGGTGAGAGAGCGAGCACGGCCACAGCAGCCTGTTGGCCTGGGTATTCACTCCTTATTAATGAAGGGGACTGGGTCTTGTCCTGAGCTCTCTCTCTCCCTGTACTATTCAGTGCCTCCCTCTACTCTTACTTTCTTATACCCTGTTTATACAAAAGTATGTGGACACCCCTTCAAATTAGTGGATTCGGCTACTTCAGCCACACCTGTTGCTGACACGTGTATAAAATTGAGCACATAGCCATGCAATCTCCATAGACAAACATTGGCAGTAGAATGGCCTTACTGAAGAGCTCAGTGACTTTCAATGTGGCACTGTCATAGGATGCCACCTTTCCAACAAGTCAGTTCGTCAAATTTCTGCCCTGCTAGAGCTACCCAGGTCAACTGCATGTGCTGTTATTGTGAAGTGGAAAGGGCTCAGCCGTGAAGTGGTAGGCCACACAAGCTCACAGAATGGGACCGCTGAAGCGCGTAGCTCATAAAAATCGTCTGTCCTCAGTTGCAACACTCACTACCGAGTTCCATACTGCCTCTGGAAGCAACGTCAGCACAAAAACTGTTCGTCGGGAGCTTCATGAAATGGGTTTCCATGGCCCGAGCAGCCGCACACAAGCCTAAGATAACCATGTGCAATGCCAAGCATCGGCTGGAGTGGTGTAAAGCTTGCTGCCATTGGACTCTGGAGCAGTAGAAACATGTTCTCTGGAGTGATGAATCACGCTTAACCATCTGACAGTCCGACGGACGAATCTGGGTTTGGCGGACTCCAGGAGAACTCTACCTGCCCGAATGCGTAGTGCCAACTGTAAAGTTTGGCTGTTTTTTTATGGTTCGGACTAGGCCCCTTAGTTCTAGTGAAGGGAAATCTTAACGCTACAGTATACAATGACATTCTAGACGATTCTGTGCTTCCAACTTTGTGGCAGCAGTTTGGGGAAGGCCCTTTCCTGTTTCAGCATGACAGCGTGCAAAAATCGAGGTCGATACAGAAATTGTTTGTCGAGATCGGTGTGGAAGACCTTGACTGGCCTGCACAGAGCACTAACCTCAACCCCATCGAACACCTCTGGGATGAATTTCAATGCCGACTGTGAGCCAGGCCCAATCGCCCAACATCAGTGCCCGACCTCACTAATGCTCTTGTGGCTGAATGGAAGCAAGTCCCCGCAGCAATGTTCCAACATCTAGTGGAAAGCCTTCCCAGAAGAGTGGAGGCTGTTATAGCAGCAAAGGGGGACCAACTCCATATTAATGCCCCTGATTTTGGAATGAGATGTTGATACAGCCCTAGTTTAACACATTAGTCCTCAGATGCCCTGTCCTCTGCTGCCTTTGCTTCTAATGTAAGCTGTCTGCCATTGTACTTAATTTTCAGATAAAGGCTTGTTTGGATTATGCAACATGCATGCTAGAAGGCTCTATATCTGGTGAATGACTGTAGTGGTTATGTTTTCCCTCCGATAGTTATCTCTATGCTGCTGCATATCTTGGTTGGCTGGGGAGAATACATTGTTTCCCATATTTGTCTGACAGTGATTAATAATGAATGACATCCACAGTGTTGGATTGTTCCCTGCATGCTCTGGGATTAGACAGCAACGGGCCTTCATTATATAATATACTGCTGTACCAACATTAGGATATAGGATGTCACTGTACTAGAAACATAAAGATATGGGATGTATGAGAGATATGAAACCAGCTGGAGCCCTGTTTGGGGAATAAGAGTAAGCAAGTATGTAATGGTGGAAAGTGTGTGTGTGTGTGTGTGTGTGTGTGTGTGTGTGTGTGTGTGTGTGTGTGTGTGTGTGTGTGTGTGTGTGTGTGTGTGTGTGTGTGTGTGTGTGTGTGTGTGTGTGTGTGTGTGTGTGTGTTAGCAGGTACAGTAACTAGCTGAGCTCTATTAAGCTTGACTGTTTGTTGGTGTAGCGTGGTTCGTTCTGCGTTGTGTATTTTTATTTAGGACACTGCCACAACTGGAATTCTTTTGGTAGAATCATTTTTATTCGACCTGCACACGAAGAGACAACACACAATATGTTAGCCCTCGGTGCAGTCACAGCTCTCGGGCACCTTGCTAGCTGAAGGTCCGGCAAAAGAGAACGATAAAAGGGTACGTAAGTACGGATAACCCGCGATGGACCAAACCAAAATATACAAACTTTTACAATTAGGTGTATTTACAATATAGATATCAAAAAATGTTTGTACACCGAAAAATAACATTAACTATGCTGCTGTAATTAAATAAAGAAAACACATTGAATTATTATTATTGTTATTAACTTATTAACATCCCCTCTTGACCTGGCCTACTTGAACTGTCCTTGTGCGCAACTTGGTGCATAATCTAGGGGAACAACATCACTCTACTACATTCACCCCCACTGTTTTACACTAGATTATAGGCACAAAACAAAACACATTACCTCGAAGGTAACAAAGCAAAGAAAGAAAAAAAAATTCACACCCACAGAGCGACGGAGTAACCCAGTGTAGTCCCTTAAGTCTAGACCCACAAATGGTCGATCAGCTGGAAAGCTATCCCGCGAAGGATTAGGAAAAATAAGAGGTAGCTAATCCCTTATTCAACCGTATACAAAAAATGCCAAATACATTTTATGCTGATGAACTACACACAAAGTTACATGAATTGTCAAAAATATTAGACCAACCCACAAATCACTCTAAGACCCAGTTAGATTACCATATACACCCCAAAAAATGAAAAGGTAGGCAATATCCTACCGTCACTGAGAAACCAAGAACGGTTTCATTTCCTGTGTAGACATAGTTTGGATTAACCTATTCACTGGCTTAATAAATCTACCTAGTCTAGTCCGAACACCCTCACCCAAAAACCTAGCAGGAATGTCACGGACAGCACTAACCGTGCTCAGAGGTCTAACCTCAGGTTGGGGAATACTACAACTCGGCCTATCCGGAGCCAGCACACTTTCAGTTACAGACTCAACACTAGTAGTGTCAGACGACTGATCAGAATCCTGGTAGATTGCCACAGACCACACTGACAAAGCATCTTCAACCAAGTTAACAACATCTGTTACAGCACCATCCCCACTGAATGGAGTTTCGCCATCAGAACTCTTGTAGGCTTTGGGGATCTCTCTCTGGTCCACTTCTACTGAGCACACCTCACTCAAGGGGACGTCATATGGCCGTTCCACTTCACTTCCATCAACTGGGACTACACCATCCTCTTGGAATGTCCTCCCAGAAGACTCAGGAAGGCTTGCTACCCAGTGGACAGTCCTTGCGTCACTCCCATCCATTTTGCTGGACGCTGCAGACATCTCAGAGAACACGTCACCACTCGATAGATATCCGTGACTCTCAGGTTCCTCCCAAGAAGGCAAAGGCAGAAAGTTGACTGGCATAATCAGGTTCCTATGCACCGTCTTGATGCGTCCAGTGGTAGGGTGCTGTATACGATATGTGTTCAGTGAGCTGTTCTTCGCAACAACTATGTACACCGCACTGTCCCAGCGATCAGCCAGTTTCTTCTTGCCCCTCTCTCCCTTGTTAGCAAGTAGAACTCTGTCTCCCTTCTCTACCGAATGACCCTTCGACCGTCTGTTGTAGACCTCGGCTTGTCTCTTTTGTTGCTTACTTGCATGCTGCTGAGCCAATGTCATGGCTTCTCTCAGATCCTCACCCAAAGACTGGACATACTTATCCACAGCGACCGTGTCCCCATCCAACAGCACACTTTCAAACATAACATCTACTGGCAGCCTAGGGGTGCGTCCAAACATCAAGAAGAAGGGCGGAAACCCAGTAGTCTCGTGAACAGTGCAGTTATAGGAGAATGTCAATGTGTTCAAAATCTGAGGCCATTTAGCCTTGGACCTAGCTGGCAGAGCTCTAATCATCCCACCCAGCGTGCGATTTAGACGTTCTGCTTGACCGTTCCCCATGGGATGATATGGTGTGGTGTGGGACTTTCCAGTAATTCTGCAATAAGTGAACTTTCAAAGTTAGCACCCCTGTCAGAATGGATACAATCAGCGAACCCATAAACGCAGATGAAATTATTCCAGAGAACACGAGCCACAGTCTTAGCAGACTGGTTTGGACACGGATACGCACATGCCAGCTTAGTAAAGTGATCAGTCACTACTAACACATCAATAGACTTGTTGTTTGAATCTTCTGCTGTCCAGAAATCAATACACACAAGTTCCAAAGGTGCCGTTGTCACAATGGAGACAAGTGGAGCTCTTGCTTCAGGCTCAGGTGCTTTACTCAACACGCATCTCTTACAGTGGGCCACGTATTCCTTGACATCCTTTTCCATAGAGTCCCAGTAAAACCGCTGTCTCGTAAGCCACAATGTGCGCTGCTGACCCTGATGACCAGCATCATCATGAACTCCCTTCAACACAAGGCCTCTCAAAGACACAGGTACAACATACTGGAATATTTTCTTCTTACTCACTGGGTGTTTTGAGACACGATACAGAATCCCTAACCGCGTGGTGAGTTTTCCCCACTGTCTTAGATTATAAACTGTTTAATTAGCTTCAAGGACTCGCTCTCTCCTAGATGGGCGCCGGCCTCTATCTACAAAGAACATGACTCTGCTAATGACAGGATCCAGTGACTGGTTATCATACAGCTCCATGTGTGTAAAGACAGGTAAAGGGCTCTGACCCATGGACATCAACTTCTCAAGGTGCTGCGCATGTGAAATGGCCCTCACCGTGGCACCATCATCCCATCGGCGGTGAGCATGGAGGACAGCAGACACCTCTTCACAGGAAACCAACCCACTGACATCGTCTCCAGCTCTACTTAACTCACTCCCAGGAGCCATAGACGTTCCACAGCCAGCCTCGGGCTGTACACAGGAGAGGCGGAACATGTCTTGAACATCACCCACTCGAAGACCTCTGGCTTCCTCCAGCAGGACATCATATGGGATTCTTGTCAGTCGGTGCAAAACTGTGGAGCGGACAAATGGCTCTCTGCTCAAGGCATCAGCAACGACATTCTTGGGACCTGGTATGTACTGGATATCAAAGTCAAAGGGTGCCAGCTTTGCGACCCATCTCTGCTCGCATGCATCAAGTCTCGGCTTTGTAAGAATATATTTGAGTGGATTGTTGTCGGTCCACACAGTAAACTTATGCCCTCGCAGCCAATGGCTGAATTTATCATGAATGGCCCATTTCATGGCTAGAAATTCCAGCCGGTGAGCAGGATACTTGGATTGTGCATGATTAAGAGATTTACTAGCAAAAGCTATTGGCCTGGCTATTGCTGTCCCATCTTGCACTTGGGATAGTACAGCTCCCAAACCACTAGTAGATGCATCCACAGAAAGTAAAAATGGCAGAGAAAAATCTGGATGAGCCAGCAGTGCCTGGTCAACTAGTGCTGATTTCAAAGCTTCAAAAGCGAGTTGACATTCGGCAGTCCAGTCTGCAGCAGTGAGCCTGCGAGAGGGACCAGGCCTCCTCCTACCCTTGCCTCTCCTAGGCTTCTTCTGACCTGTAGTTAGCTGAAACAACGGCCTAGCAACCATGGAACAATTCTCAATGTAGTGTTGATAGTATACTACCATACCAAGAAAAGAACGGATTTTGCTAGGAGACGGAGTGACACCATCAGCTTCCATCATCTCGCTCTCAGTCACGTTCAAAATAGTTTGAACTTTAGCAGGGTCAGTGGCTACACCCTCCTGAGAAATGATGTGACCCAAAAACTTAACAGACCTCCTCAAAAACTTGCACTTAGACAGAGACAGTTTAAGATTGTGCTCCTGCAACCGCTGAAAAACCATCTCAAGTCTCTGCAGACTCTCTTCCTCAGTCTTAGCAAAAACCATCAGATCATCCAAATAACAAAGGAGACTTAGAAAGTTTTGGTCACCAAAGATGGTCAGCATCATTCTCATAAACGTAGCCGGGCTGTTGCATAGGCCCTGAGGCAACCGATTGTACTCGTGCAGACCTAAAGGAGAGGAAAAGGCAGTGTATTTCTTATCCTCTTCATGCAGTGGCACGTTATAATACCCTGACGTCAAGTCCATTGTGCTGAAGAAGGCATTACCTCCCAGCGCGGCCAGTACATCAGCCTGATGAGGCAGGGGATGAGCGTCCTTTACAGTGCGTGCATTTAACCACCTAAAGTCAGTACATAGGCGCAAGTCCCCATTCTTTTTCCATACCAGCACCAAAGGTGAGGCATACTCACTGCTGGATTTTCTGACGATTTCCTTTTCCTCCATATCATCCAGTGTTTCCCTGAGTTTTTGGTAATGAGCTGGAGAAAGCCTACGATAAGGTAATCGAAATGGGCGGTCATCAGTCAGCCGTATGCGATGGCAGAACCCCTTTGCCTCACCACAATCTAGGCTATGTCTAGAGAACACTGTGTCATACTTCCCAATTAAATTGACAAGTTTATCCTTCCAGAACTGTGAAACTGGACACTCCTCAACAGACAGGCCTTGAAGTCCAAGATTGCTCAGTGTACTGTTGCCATGAACTACACTGCCACCAACTGAACTCTTAGCTGTCAGACTGCCGTGTGAGCTGTCACATTGAACTTTAGCCACGTTCTGGTAAGCTGCTTGCTGCTTGACATCATCAAAATCCTCTAATGCAATGCAAGGATACACATCCGCCACTTTAGCATTTCGTCTCAGGGTAACTGGTGATGTTGTTGGATTCACTATCTTCACAGGCAGCCATCCATCCCCCCACAGAGGCGTAACTACTCTCCCCACTAGTATGTGTCGATTCACACACCAAGACGTGCTGGGCTCGACAACAACAGTACTGCCCACAGAGAGTTTTGTCTTTGGGGGTAGGCGCCCCCACACCAGATGCTCACTCATGGGTTGGAGCGTTACTGCTCTCTTCAACTTAATGGTGCCTACTTTATCTGGGATGGAGTCTCCTCTCCATCTCTCCAGATTTGACAGGAGACGCAGGAAGTGGCTGTCATCGCACTGGCTAGAAGAACCTGGTGTACCCACCACCCGCCAGTAGCTGTCATTTGATTTGAACTGTCTAATCAAAGACTTCAACACATTAGTGCCCACAATGAGTTCATCAACCTGCCCATCTACAATAAGCACTGGGACTACATAGCTGAAGCCATAAAGCTGAATTTTTAAATCACACATGCCCACTGGGCTAGTTTGCTTCCCACCACAACCCACCAGGATGATATCTGAAGGAGCTAGAAAGTTCCCCTCTACCACTCCTGCCTCCCTCAACCGAGGTACAATATCTGCGCGCAGAGTATTAGCCATGGACCCACTATCTAACATCCCCTTCAGCTCAACTTTATCCTGTACTAGCACAGAGGTGTAAAACAAACTGTCATTCTGAGTAATTCTCATTGTGTTCTGAAAAATGACTGTGTTGTTCTTGGGTACTGACTCACAAAAGTAAGAATAAACAGATTCGATATCATCATCAGTGGAGGAAAAACAAGACTGCCCCACATTGCCCTCCTCAGAATGGAGGCATTCTAGTTTTCCTGAGACCTGCCAGTCTGTCCACATCCAGGGCTCTGTCGCTGCCCAGCCTCACTACAGTCAAAGCTCATGTGGCCCGGAGAGAAGCACTTGAAGCACAGCTGGTGCATCTGAAAGTGAGCTTTGGTCCAGTGATTAGTGCTTCCACAGACGGCGCACTCACGCTGACGTTTGTGGAACTGTTTACGGGGCCCTCTGTTCACAGACTGAGTATTGCTGACCAGAGCCTTCTCTAACAAAGTCAAAACCTTCTCTAATGTCTCACCCTCAGATATAGATGGTGCCTGGTCTGGTTCACGGCCACATTGAGAAAAGGATGACAACTTAGGTCTGTTCACAGGACCCACTCCCTCCTGGGGGGAGTCAAAGACGGCAGCCACCTGCTGTGAAAGTTGTGTTCTACATGCTTTACGTTCCCTTAACAGTTCATCCAACTGATTCTGTACCTCGCTGGCTGTCCAGTCACGAAGGGGTTTGCTCTTGAACACTTGAGCCAACTCTTTATCAGGACAGTTGCGTACAAACATGACTGCCAACTCTGAGCACTCATTGGGTAGGGTCCTGCCCTCACTCACAAGGTACTGTTTGGCTGCCTCTGCAGCTTTGTTAAGCCTAATCCAGAAATCTATTGGACCCTCATTAGCATATGGTTTGATTGAATAGAAATCAGCTAATGGCATACCTGAGCAGACAGTATCCCCAAAGTGTTGCTTGAGAACAATGAACACCGCCTTAACATCTGTGACAACAGGGTTGTTACGCATCCAGACTTTGGTCACATCCCGTGCCCTCCCCATGAGCCTAGACATCACCTCCCCAACATTCTCAGACCCAGTGTAACCCCTCTTCTCTAAGTAGACTCCCATTAACTCCTCCCACTCCAGGACAGAGTACTTATCTGAGCCATCACCCCTAAAGAAAGGTGGAGGACTAACATCGGACTTCACAACCAGATTCAGCTTGGACGCATCAATAAAGGTTGACCCACACTGCTCAGCAGGGGAAACTGCTGGGGTTGGTGAGGGGGACAGGCAGGAGCAAGACTTGAAACCCCAGACTGCAGTAAACTCGCTCTGATAGATTCACCTATCTCTGAACCAATCTGCTTAATAATGTCACTAAGCTGACTCGGAGGCGTCCCATTATCACTGAGGACTGTGGATGACGGTACATCAAAAGACAGAGGTGGGATACCCTGGTCAGGTGGAACAAACAGCCTACCCCTCCCAGCGCTTGCAAACTCAGGACTAGCAAACGCTCTACTCCCAGGAGCTGACTGTACAAGTGGTGTAAATGCAAGGACACCCCTCCCTCTACCCAAACTAAAATCCCCAGCATAACTACATTTGTGGACTTGAGAGTCTTCCATGGCTCAACAGAGCACTAAAATACAATGTAATTTACTGCATTCAAATACAAAAAAAATTGCAATAAACAAATTCATCAAAAACATACAAATAAGCACGAATACCTGTATCTAATGAGTATGCTACACTCACATTCACTGTTCACAGTATATATTAGCTTACAGCAAACCATCAACAAATGCGCATGCGCAGGTCGTGCGCCTCAGCCACATGCATAGCTCCCGGGGGTCGGCTTGAGCTGACCAGTCGGCAGGTCACGGCACCAGTTTGTAGCGTGGTTCGTTCTGCGTTGCGTATTTTTATTTAGGACACTGCCACAACTGGAATTCTTTTGGTAGAATCATTTTTATTCGACCTGCACACGAAGAGACAACACACAATATGTTAGCCGTCGGTGCAGTCACAGCTCTCGGGCACCTTGCTAGCTGAAGGTCCGGCAAAAGAGAACGATAAAAGGGTACGTAAGTACGGATAACCCGCGATGGACCAAACCAAAATATACAAACTTTTACAATTAGGTGTATTTACAATATAGATATCAAAAAATGTTTGTACACCGAAAAATAACATTAACTATGCTGCTGTAATTAAATAAAGAAAACACATTGAATTATTATTATTGTTATTAACTTATTAACATCCCCTCTTGACCTGGCCTACTTGAACTGTCCTTGTGCGCAACTTGGTGGATAATCTAGGGGAACAACATCACTCTACTACATTGGCACTCCCTGCCCTCAGGAGTCCAGCTCTCTGTCTCACCTCGCTACGATCACACTAAGCCAAGCGCTAATAACTGGCCCTCGTGGGCCTGAAACACACACACTAAAGTAGAGAGGATTCTCTCTAGCTGAGCTGTTTGTAATGTGATGATCCACGTCTCCTCCAGCCTAGTCACAGGAGACTGTCTGCTCTCTGTACACCTCACATCTCAGGCCAGTAGAGATGGACGTCATGATTTATCACAAACGATGGCTGTGTGATATCTTGGCAGACAGACTAGCATGGCAGAGCCTGGTTAGTATGATGCTTCAAGGTCTGATGTCATGATTTCACACAAATAGATATCAAGTAACCAGATTTCCACTAGTGCCCGGCTGTGGTGTAAATCTCTCCAGTAATCTGAGATCTATGGTAATTGGCTGTTCCAGCAGATTCCTCTTCTTTGACAGAATAGTTTGATCGACCGCAGAACATGACATCATTTATGTTATCTACAAGAGGGTAAATAAGTGGTATTATTATTGGAATAACTGTTGACAAAACCTTTGTTAAACCGTGAAAATATCCTGTTATCTGTTTATCTTCATCAAAATAAATAAAAACATGGACTTTTAAATTGATACTTCTTTATTGATGCATACAGTATGTACAATAATAAGTTATATATACACTTACGTTTGTTTCCATGAAAAATAGTTTGTTTCTGTAGACTAATCTGTGGAGCTTTGTGATACTGAGGTAAGAGAACCAGGTTCTGTACATACAGTACAGTCAATCATCTTCTGTCATTCAGCAACCTACCTAAACTACTAGTCATCCGGTAACGCTGTGTTTGGACTGGAATGAACAAGGATCAACTAAAAGAAGCCATTATGGATACCTGCTAAATGATGAGCATTGTACATGCACATTTATGATTCATATACACTACCGGAGTCCAGACCCTTTAAACATGGCTAACTTGAAACACCAGAGCAGTGAAGACACACTGAGAGATGGGATTGTGCCTCCCCAGTCAATCAACAGAAACAATATACATGGAGGTATAGAAAGCCACCATTTAAATCATATAAACCAAACACACGTTCTCTTGTTCCTGAAATGTCTTTAGCTAGGAGCTTATCACCATTAGCTGATATGTGCTGAATGGCACAAAATGGCTGTCGTCCTGTGGCATCGCCCAGCATAGCATCAAAGCCAGGCTGACCATAGAGTAGTGCAGCGCTGGGTCTTCTGGTGTCCTGTCTTCCTGCATTTCTCAGGCTGCAGAAGGCCTAGTCTGTCTATAAGCTAAGCAGCCTCTTTAATGGTCTCTGGCATCTGGTATTTACTGGTTCATTGGTTTTAGTGGTTAATTAGGTGCTGAAAGTCTTGACTGTAAACCACAACATTATTAGATCAGACTGCCACAAGTCAACCAATTAGAGCCAGCGGTAGCAGCTGACCGCTGGAGGGGGGAGGGGATGAGAGGATCTGGGGCCACGGGGATCCTGGCAGAGAAGAGGTCCATTATGCCTTTTTCCAAAATCTCATATTATAATATGTACAAAATGTAATTTATATAAAATCTCTATATTTTCTTTAATAAAAAGCTTTTGTCGAGGCATCCAGCGCAAAGTTAATTGCCAGAGGGAGACAGAGAGATGAAGGAGAAGGAGAGAGATCTGAAATCTAGGAAGGCCTAGTGGCATTCTTCATGTGGAGGGCTACGGGTGTTTGATTGTGAATGTATGTGTGCGGGTATGTGCACATGGGTGTACTGCATCTGTGCATAAAGGTGTGTTCATGTGTGTGTGGGAGTCAGACGCTTGCACAGCGTGGTGAGGTCAGAGGAACAGTGTGTGTGTCTCCTCCTCCCAGAACATCAGAACACAGTGACTCCACAGCATCCAGTCTCTCTATCTGCACCAGTCTGGTGAGCAGGTCTGGGATGCTATAGCCGGCGGTACTGATCCTTTCAAACAGCTGCAAGCCGTCACTCATCCCTCCGATCTCATCCCTCTTCAGGCCAAAGCTCTCTGCCAGGTGTCTCCAGGTCTTCACCACGGCTGCCTCGCTACTGTAGGAGGAGCTCAGCATCCGACTGGCCTTCTCCAGACAGTCAAACGGTAGTTCTGTAGGACTCAGACCTGGGGAGAGGAAGGGAGAGGAAGGGAGAGGGAGGGTTAGGGATGTGTGTATTGTAGCAAGAGTCCAGCATACAAGTGTCCTTCGCTAGACAGTTGAAGGGTAGTTCTATAGGGCTAAAGCCCGGCGTGGACGTGTGAGTTCTCACCCTCGGCCACACTGCAGGCTCTAGCATACAGATCCAGGATCTTCTTCCTCCGGCTCTGAATCTGAAGGAAGAGACAGAGTGAAAGGTAGAGTAGGTTATAAAGTAATTACATTGCAATACATTGTAAAAGTACATGTAAAAGTACATAGTTGGATGTGAATGACTGATCTCTCTCACCCCTGTAGCCTTGTTGTAGTTGTTGTTATTGATGATGTTAGCATTGCCATTGCTAATGTTGTTAGCATTGATAGGACTGGTGGGGTTGGATCCAGTCTTATCCCTGTCGAGAAGCCCCAGAGAGAGCAGGCAGAGGTCCGGCTTGTTGCCCAGGTTCAGGAGACAGAGGCTGGGGTTAGGATCAGCCGCCCCCTGCCTCTCCAAGGCAGCTTCTTCATCACTGTCCATACTGCGACTCAACAGCTGCTCGTTCTCTGACGATGCATCATTCTCACTGGGGAGGAGAGAAAATCAAATTGAGCTGTCAAAACTCAAAATCGGTCAGCATAATAACAGTAAGCCTTCATGACCTTTTCAGCTGATATTTTGCAGTGTCTAGTTATGGTAATGTTCTGTAGCTTCATCCTTAATGTTATACTGCAAATAGACATGTTTTATATTACATATTTAGCCTCAGATCCACAGAATGCTATTAACAGTGTTTAACACTGGGAAGTTCTCCCAAAAACACCTTGTTGACAAAGATTCTCAGAGATACGCACACAATAGCATTGTTTTACTGGCACACACACACACACACACACACACACACACACACACACACACACACACACACACACACACACACACACACACACACACACACACACACACACACACACACACACACACACACACACACACACACACACACACAGGCATTGTTTTGTAGTCACCCTACACCCACTCAGGCTGCTAAGACGGTGAGTTAGTACATCCTCTGGCATGCAGCTAGCCACACTGTTTACCACTGCTGAGTCTGGCTAGGTGATGTAATGCTAATGTTCATGTGTGTGATACTGTGTGTATGACACAAACTCATCCTCTGTGTCTACCCATATTTACGTAAATGTGTATGTATCTTCTCCTTGCTATATCTGTCTGTCTGTCTGTCTGTCTGTCTGTCTGTCTGTCTGTCTGTCTGTCTGTCTGTCTGTCTGTCTGTCTGTCTGTCTGTCTGTCTGTCAGGAAGGAAGGAAGGAAGGAAGGAAGGAAGGAAGGAAGGAAGGAAGGAAGGAAGGAAGGAAGGAAGGAAGGAAGGAAGGAAGGAAGGAAGGAAGGAAGGAAGGATCAGAGATTTTAGAGGATGAGAAGGCCACCGGGCTCAAGGCTGCCAGAGAGAACGTGTGGGGTTGGCACAGACAGACAGACAAAAAGAAAGGGAGGAAAGAACAGAGAGGGGAAGGAGAGAGGGAAAGGGAGGAGAGAACAGAGAGGGGAAGGAGACAGAGGGAAAGGGAGGAGAGGACAGAGAGCGGAAGGAGACAGAGGGAAAGGGAGGAGAGAACAGAGAGCGGAAGGACAGAGAGGGAAATGGAGGAGAGGACAGAGAGGGGAAGGAGACAGAGGGAAAGGGAGGAGAGAACAGAGAGCGGAAGGAGACAGAGGGAAAGGGAGAAGAGAACAGAGAGCGGAAGGACAGAGAGGGAAATGGAGGAGAGGACAGAGAGGGGAAGGAGACAGAGGGAAAGGGAGGAGAGAACAGAGAGGGAAAGGGAGGAGAGAACAGAGAGCGGAAGGACAGAGAGGGAAAGGGAGTAGAGGACAGAGAGGGGAAGGAGACAGAGGGAAAGGGAGGAGAGAACAGAGAGGGAAAGGGAGGAAAGAACAGAGAGCGGAAGGACAGAGAGGGAAAGGGAGGAGAGAACAGAGAGGGAAAGGAGAGAGGGAAAGGGAGGAGAGGACAGAGAGCGGAAGGAGACAGAGGGAAAGGGAGGAGAGAACAGAGAGGGGAAGGAGAGAGGGAAAGGGAGGAGAGGACAGAGAGGGAAAGGGAGGAGAGGACAGAGAGGGGAAGGAGACAGAGGGAAAGGGAGGAGAGGACAGAGAGCGGAAGGAGACAGAGGGAAAGGGAGGAGAGAACAGAGAGGGAAAGGGAGGAGAGAACAGAGAGGGAAAGGGAGGAGAGGACAGAGAGTGGAAGGAGACAGAGGGAAAGGGAGGAGAGAACAGAGAGGGAAAGGGAGGAGAGAACAGAGGGAAAGGGAGGAGAGGACAGAGAGGGGAAGGAGACAGAGGGAAAGGGAGGAGAGAACAGAGAGGGAAAGGGAGGAGAGAACAGAGGGAAAGGGAGGAGAGGACAGAGAGGGGAAGGAGACAGAGGGAAAGGGAGGAGAGAACAGAGAGGGAAAGGGAGGAGAGAACAGAGAGGGAAAGGGAGGAGAGAACAGAGGGAAAGGGAGGAGAGAACAGAGGGAAAGGGAGGAGAGAACAGAGAGGGAAAGGGAGGAGAGAACAGAGGGAAAGGGAGGAGAGAACAGAGGGAAAGGGAGGAGAGGACAGAGAGTGGAAGGAGACAGAGGGAAAGGGAGGAGAGAACAGAGAGGGAAAGGGAGGAGAGAACAGAGGGAAAGGGAGGAGAGAACAGAGGGAAAGGGAGGAGAGGACAGAGAGTGGAAGGAGACAGAGGGAAAGGGAGGAGAGAACAGAGAGGGAAAGGGAGGAGAGAACAGAGAGGGAAAGGGAGGAGAGGACAGAGGGAAAGGGAGGAGAGGACAGAGAGGGGAAGGAGACAGAGGGAAAGGGAGGAGAGGACAGAGAGGGGAAGGAGACAGAGGGAAAGGGAGGAGAGGACAGAGAGGGGAAGGAGACAGAGGGAAAGGGAGGGAAGGGTTTAGGGTTTGGCTGGGCTATAGAGTATTTATCCCCATCTCTCTTCACTTCTCTTTGCCTCTCTCTCTACTACCCACCCTCACCTCTCTCTTTCTCTCTCTATATCTCTCCCTCGCCCCCCTCTCCATCCCACCTCCAGGGCCAATCTGTGCTCAGCTAGTTTGCCCTCCAAAATCAGAATCACTTTGCTTCAGAAAAATCCTCAGTTTTTCCATGATCCACACAAGGGGGCGCACACACACACACACACACACACACACACACACACACACACACACACACACACACACACACACACACACACACACACACACACACACACACACACACACACACACACACACACACACACACACACAGTCTCCCCACTAACAGGGCTAGCAGCGATGCTCTGCTGCAGTGACTTGTCCTGTGGTAGTCTAATTATGGGCAGATCCCGAAAAACAGATAAAAGAGCCTCTCTGTCTCTGAGGCCCCCAATCAACCCCTACACACACACACACACACACACACACACGCACACACACGCGCACACACACGCGCACACACACTCACACACACGCACACATGCACAAAATCACGCTTGCAGACAAGAACACAAACACACTCAAACGCACAAACAAATACAGACAGACCCAAACATGATCTGAGCGATATTGGTAACCATTACACATCTTTTGCGTTTGTCTGTTCAGCGTGTGTTTGATGTGTCATGTGAACTGGTGATTATGATACCTTACCTTTTCACCGTCTTTGGAGGCGTGGGTTTGAGTTTGTCGAATTCATCCTTTTCAGAGAAAATTACAACGTTGTCTGAAATAAAGAAAAAAATGATTTATAAAATATATAAATTAGGATGCTTAATAAGTGACACAAACAACAAATACACTACAAGCAAAAGTATGTGGACATCTGTTCGAACATCTCATTCCAAAATCATGGGCATTAATATTGACTTGGGCCCCCCTTTGCTGCTATAACAGCCTCCATTCTTCTGGGAAGGCTTTCAACTAGATGTTGGAACATTGCTGCGGGGACTTGCTTCCGTTCAGCCACAAGAGCATTAGTGAGGTCGGGCACTGATGTTGGGCGATTAGACCTGGCTCGCAGTCGGCGTTCCAATTCATCCCAAAGGTATTCGATGGGGTTGAGGTCAAGGCTCTGTGCAGGCCAGTCAAGGTCTTCCACACTGATGTCGACAAACCATTTCTGTATGGACCTCGCTTTGTCATAAGGTTGGAAGCACAAAATCGTCTAGAATGTCGTCACTGGAACTAAGGGGCCTAGCCTGAAGCCTGAAAAACAGCCCCAGACCATTATTCCTCCTCCACCAAACTTTACAGTTGGCACTATGCATTGGGGCAGGTAGCATTCTTCTGGCATTTGCCAAACCCAGATTCGTATGTCGGACTGCCAGATGGTGAAGCGTGATTCATCACTCCAGAGAACACGTTTCCACTGATCCAGAGTCCAATGGTGGTGAGCTTTACACCACTCCAGCCAACGCTTGGCATTGCGCATGGTGATTTTAGGCTTGTGTGCGACTGGTTGGCCACGGAAACCCATTTCATGAATCTCCCGACGAACAGTTCTTGTGCTGACATTGCTTCCAGAGTCAGTTTGGAACTCTGTAGTGAGTGTTGCAAACGAGGACAGACGATTTTTACCTCTTCAGAATGGCATGACTCCACCAAAGACATGGAATAGTATCAACTCACTACCCAGGGCTTTTATTTGCAACATATGGTTAAATGCACTAAAGAGGAACAATGGGTACATATTGAAGATGCAGATGCTCATCTCCAGAATCTTTTTAGGTGTCTATTTTCAAAGGATAAAGCTAAGAACATGAACAACTTTCTAGTTAAGAACACTAGAACAATACGGAAGAAAATGGTTCTACATGAACCAATAACACTACCTAAAACACAACCCTATGGAACGATCCTTTCAGAACGCACCGTTTCAGAACGCACCGGTAGATTGGTCCACATAGAAAACTAAAGGCATAAACACCATAAACGATATGGTAATAGGATATCATTTATTTCCATGACAGAATTAAAAACCAATTTTGGACTGACCAATGTAGATATTTTCAAATACATGCCACTTAAAAGTTTCATATCAGGAAATTTTGATTTGAAATCTTTTGGACATCAGAGTAATCTTGAGGGAATCCTATTTGAGTCAGAAAAGGATGTTCATACAAAACCTTGCAGAGAGCCTATCCAGCTGACAACCTCTTAGAAAAAAATAGGAACTATTGGAACCAAGAATTAAAAATAATTGATATTGGCACAAGATGGAGGGAATATTGGAACATAACTAACGAAATTACAGTTAACGAAAATGTACGCTTAATGTATAGAATGTATTATACAAGAGACAAAATGCACGAATTCTATATCACAATGATATCACGTCTTAAGTGTAAAACTAACAATGACTCAATAATAAAAGCCAAAAGTTATGGGCGGAGTAAGAAGTTGGCTGTCAGAAGTATTACAATGTAAATTTAGTTTTAATCCGTCTGTCTTTTATTTAACTTTTATTTAACTAGGCAAGTCAGTTAAGAACTAATTCTTATTTACAATGAAGGCCTACTCCGGCCAAACCCGGACGACGCTGGGCCAATTGTGCGCCGCCCTATGGGACTCCCAATCACAGCCAGATGTGATACAGCCTGGATTCAAACTAGGTACTATAGCGACGCCTCTAGCACTGAGATGCAGTGTCTTAGACCTCTAGGGAGCCCACATATGAGGGTGCTGTGCCTGATGGATTGGATGATACTCTTCTCATCAATTATCTTGAAAAACGCACACTTAAAAACTGGAAATGAACCAATCCTCCATCTTTAAGACAATGGAAAAAGCATGCATGACTGAGAGTAACAAAATGTTGCAATTTGAGGACATGTGGTGTAGAGTAGTGCAGGTACTGGAGATAGGGGGGAGAAGAAGTGGGTCTGGGCAGGTGTGATGTCGTTGATGTTTGTGTGTGTCTGTCTGTATGTTGTCTTTTTTGTTTTGTTTACCAAACGTTATTTCTCACACAGTTCCGTGAACGCGGGTAAAAGTCTGAAACAATCGTCAAAATAACCAGGGGAACAGAGGTCCCATTATTTTCTAAATAAATCAATTAACAGGACTGTAGTGTTCAAATGCAATCACATCAAAGTTTGAAGCCTGTAAATGTCTGCCACTGCCATCCTAGATGGTGTATGCCTCAGAGATGTCTCAGACAGACACTCATAGTTCCCAGCTCTACCGGAGATGTCAATCATAGAGACTTACAAACAGCTACTCAATACACACACACATGCGCGCACAAACACCTTTCCCAATACATAAACACACACATACAGTATGCTTTCACCTATACACTTAGAACATGTAAACATACATTCAGTTTCGTGAATAAAACACTTATGTTTGATTCTTCATTTGCAAGCCTAAACAGGTTGATTTCTAAACCTAAAGGACTGAATGTATAACTATTACCATAGCAGAGGTAAAATGGAAGGCCTAAAGTATGTGAGACGCCAGTAGGTGTATTATTGTCAGGTAGATAACCCCTGAATGAGTTATTAACATTCTAGTTAGTGAGAGGGGAACACTGACAGCCTAGAGCTAGGGCCACAGTCTAATCTAAACATTCCACCATGCTACGCTCAATCAGTGTCAAACCCACAGACACCGGGCATGACAGACAGCCACCACGTATGAGAATGCCTTTATGCTAGTTACTGACTAGACTGTAGATTAAGCCTGAGGCCCCAGCCGGTACTATACATTATGTTAGTTATAGACTAGACTGTAGATTAAGCCTGAGGCCCCAGCCGGTACTATACATTATGTTAGTTATTGACTAGACTGTAGATTAAGCCTGAGGCCCCAGCCGGTACTATACATTATGTTAGTTATAGACTAGACTGTAGATTAAGCCTGAGGCCCCAGCCGGTACTATACATTATGTTAGTTATTGACTAGACTGTAGATTAAGCCTGAGGCCCCAGCCGGTACTATACATTATGTTAGTTATAGACTAGACTGTAGATTAAGCCTGAGGCCCCAGCCGGTACTATACATTATGTTAGTTATAGACTAGACTATAGATTAAGCCTGAGGCCCCAGCCGGTACTATACATTATGTTAGTTATAGACTAGACTGTAGATTAAGCCTGAGGCCCCAGCCGGTACTATACATTATGTTAGTTATAGACTAGACTATAGATTAAGCCTGAGGCCCCAGCCGGTACTATACATTATGTTAGTTATAGACTAGACTGTAGATTAAGCCTGAGGCCCCAGCCGGTACTATACATTATGTTAGTTATAGACTAGACTGTAGATTAAGCCTGAGGCCCCAGCCGGTACTATACATTATGTTAGTTATAGACTAGACTGTAGATTAAGCCTGAGGCCCCAGCCGGTACTATACATTATGTTAGTTATAGACTAGACTGTAGATTAAGCCTGAGGCCCCAGCCGGTACTATACATTATGTTAGTTATAGACTAGACTGTAGATTAAGCCTGAGGCCCCAGCCGGTACTATACATTATGTTAGTTATAGACTAGACTGTAGATTAAGCCTGAGGCCCCAGCCGGTACTATACATTATGTTAGTTATAGACTAGACTGTAGATTAAGCCTGAGGCCCCAGCCGGTACTATACATTATGTTAGTTATAGACTAGACTGTAGATTAAGCCTGAGGCCCCAGCCGGTACTATACATTATGTTAGTTATAGACTAGACTGTAGATTAAGCCTGAGGCCCCAGCCGGTACTATACATTATGTTAGTTATAGACTAGACTGTAGATTAAGCCTGAGGCCCCAGCCGGTACTATACATTATGTTAGTTATAGACTAGACTGTAGATTAAGCCTGAGGCCCCAGCCGGTACTATACATTATGTTAGTTATAGACTAGACTGTAGATTAAGCCTGAGGCCCCAGCCGGTACTATACATTATGTTAGTTATAGACTAGACTGTAGATTAAGCCTGAGGCCCCAGCCGGTACTATACATTATGTTAGTTATAGACTAGACTGTAGATTAAGCCTGAGGCCCCAGCCGGTACTATACATTATGTTAGTTATAGACTAGACTGTAGATTAAGCCTGAGGCCCCAGCCGGTACTATACATTATGTTAGTTATAGACTAGACTGTAGATTAAGCCTGAGGCCCCAGCCGGTACTATACATTATGTTAGTTATAGACTAGACTGTAGATTAAGCCTGAGGCCCCAGCCGGTACTATACATTATGTTAGTTATAGACTAGACTGTAGATTAAGCCTGAGGCCCCAGCCGGTACTATACATTATGTTAGTTATAGACTAGACTGTAGATTAAGCCTGAGGCCCCAGCCGGTACTATACATTATGTTAGTTATAGACTAGACTGTAGATTAAGCCTGAGGCCCCAGCCGGTACTATACATTATGTTAGTTATAGACTAGACTGTAGATTAAGCCTGAGGCCCCAGCCGGTACTATACATTATGTTAGTTATAGACTAGACTGTAGATTAAGCCTGAGGCCCCAGCCGGTACTATACATTATGTTAGTTATAGACTAGACTGTAGATTAAGCCTGAGGCCCCAGCCGGTACTATACATTATGTTAGTTATAGACTAGACTGTAGATTAAGCCTGAGGCCCCAGCCGGTACTATACATTATGTTAGTTATAGACTAGACTGTAGATTAAGCCTGAGGCCCCAGCCGGTACTATACATTATGTTAGTTATAGACTAGACTGTAGATTAAGCCTGAGGCCCCAGCCGGTACTATACATTATGTTAGTTATAGACTAGACTGTAGATTAAGCCTGAGGCCCCAGCCGGTACTATACATTATGTTAGTTATTGACTAGACTGTAGATTAAGCCTGAGGCCCCAGCCGGTACTATACATTATGTTAGTTATAGACTAGACTGTAGATTAAGCCTGAGGCCCCAGCCGGTACTATACATTATGTTAGTTATAGACTAGACTGTAGATTAAGCCTGAGGCCCCAGCCGGTACTATACATTATGTTAGTTATAGACTAGACTGTAGATTAAGCCTGAGGCCCCAGCCGGTACTATACATTATGTTAGTTATAGACTAGACTGTAGATTAAGCCTGAGGCCCCAGCCGGTACTATACATTATGTTAGTTATAGACTAGACTGTAGATTAAGCCTGAGGCCCCAGCCGGTACTATACATTATGTTAGTTATAGACTAGACTGTAGATTAAGCCTGAGGCCCCAGCCGGTACTATACATTATGTTAGTTATAGACTAGACTGTAGATTAAGCCTGAGGCCCCAGCCGGTACTATACATTATGTTAGTTATAGACTAGACTGTAGATTAAGCCTGAGGCCCCAGCCGGTACTATACATTATGTTAGTTATAGACTAGACTGTAGATTAAGCCTGAGGCCCCAGCCGGTACTATACATTATGTTAGTTATAGACTAGACTGTAGATTAAGCCTGAGGCCCCAGCCGGTACTATACATTATGTTAGTTATAGACTAGACTGTAGATTAAGCCTGAGGCCCCAGCCGGTACTATACATTATGTTAGTTATAGACTAGACTGTAGATTAAGCCTGAGGCCCCAGCCGGTACTATACATTATGTTAGTTATAGACTAGACTATAGATTAAGCCTGAGGCCCCAGCCGGTACTATACATTATGTTAGTTATAGACTAGACTATAGATTAAGCCTGAGGCCCCAGCCGGTACTATACATTATGTTAGTTGACTGTTGTGTGGTTTTCTGTTCCCTGAGGTATCATTTGTATAGCTGTGTTGTAGTGTCTCACCTGGAACATCTTTCTTGTCCTCCTGTTTGTTGGTCTGAGCCTCCACAGCCTTCACCACCTGACCTGAGCAGCACGCTGCACACGGAGAGAGAGAACGTTTAGTAACTGTGCACACTGATGTCCCATTTAACACAGGGACGGAACCCAACTGAAACTGTGTGTGTATGTGAGTGTGTGTGATTGTTACCCTGTCCGCTGGGCTTGGCTTTGAGGATGTAGAACATGATGATGAGGACGATGGCGATGGCCATGATGAAGATGGTTGACATGGCGATGATGAGAGCGGTTGCTAGGTGACCCTGTCCTGTGGGGTCTTTGTGAGGGTGAGGGAACATGGTGGTACTGCTGGTTGAGACACTGGGGACTTTGGTAAGCATGCCTGGAACACACAGATACTACACAGTTAATACACAGATACTACACATTTACTACACAGATACTACACAGATACTACATAGTTACTACACAGGTAATTAATCTAAGGGAAGCCATGTCCCTCATGATGCCTTACCCCTCAGGGGTGCGTGCTTAGTCCCGTCCTGTACTCCCTGTTCACCCACGACTGCGTGGGTGAAGTTTACCGACAAAACGACGATGGTAAGCCTGATCACTGATGATGAGACGGCCTATAGGGAGGTCAGAGACCTGGCAGTGTGGTGCCAGGACAACAACCTCTCCCTCAGTGTCAGCAAGACAAAGGAGCTGATCGTGGACTACAGAAAACGGAGAGCACGCCCCCATTCACATCGACGGGGCTGTTGTGGAGCAGGTCGAGAGTGTTCACATCACTAAGGATCTATCATGGTCCAAACACACCAACATAGTCGTGAAAAGGGCATGACAACGCCTCTTCCCCTCAGGAGGCTGAAAAGATTTGGCTCGGGCCCTCAGATCCTCAAAACGTTCTACAGCTGCATCATTGAGAGCATCTTGACTGGCTGCATCACTGCTTATTATGGCAACTGCTTGGCATCTGACCGCAAAGCTCTACAGAGAGTACATCACTGAGGCCTAGCTTCCTGCCATCCAGGACCTCTATACCAGGCGGTGTCAGAGGAAGGCCCTAAAAATTGTTACAGACTCCAGCCACCCTAGTAATAGACTGATCTCTCTGCTACTGCACGGCAAGCGGTACCGATGCACCAAGTCTGGAACCAACAGAACCCTGAACAGATTCTACCCCCAAGCTATAAGACTAATAAATAGTTAGTTAAATAAATAAATAACTACCCGGTTAGTTAAATAAATAACTACCCGGTTAGTTAAATAAATAACTACTACACTGCTGCTACTGTTTACCATCTACCTTATTCCTAGTTATATGTACAGTATACTGTATATCTACCTCAATTACCTTGTATCCTTGCACATGGACTCAGTAATGATACCCGTTGTATATAGCCAGGTTATCATTACTCATTGTGTATCTATTATTACTTTATTATTTCTCTATTTTCTTTCTCTCTGCATTGTTGGGAAGGGTCTTTCACTGTAAGCGTTTCACTGTTAGTCCACCACACCTGTTGTTTACGAAGCAATTTGATTGGATGATTTGATTTAGTCTACAACACTGTGCCGCTCTCACCCCGTCAACCTTTGTACCCTACAGAATAGTCTTCAGCGTCTCTCTCTCTCTCACACACACATATACACACACAAGCCTACATACTCTCACTATCAGTGTCATTGATAAGACAGGACCACCCCATAGGACATTTCTCCCGCACAACTCCCATATCACACACACAGCCTAGTCTAACCCTCCATTGGCCACGCTACCAGCCTCAATTACCCAGCTGCCATCTGGTCACCCACCAACATGGAGGCAGGAGAAGATATAAACTGTTACAGGACTGACTTAAAGGTCTGATCTCTCTCTCTCTCTCTCTCTCTCTCTCTCTCTCTCTCTCCCCGTCAGTTTTCCTACAGGGAGACATCAGAATAGACCAAGGCTTTCCTTCTAGACTGGTCTCATAGTCTAGACGTAACATAGTAAATGTAAAGCCGGGATACCAAATTACTATGATATGTTACGTTTGTTATGGTGATAGAAGGTTACTTAAGGCAAAAATGAAAGGAGGGTATAACGCATATTACTATCATCCCAAAGGTTTCTTGTTCAAATCTCATCATCAATCTCAATTTGTAACATATCATACATTTAACAAATTCGTAACATATTGTACGTTTAGCAAATTTGTAACATCATATGAATTGTAATTCGTAAACATATCATGATGGACTTCCACAAATTAACACAAACTATAAGAAACGTAACATATCATACTAAATGGAGTGTCTCGGATTTACGTACAGAATAATACTAAATGCTCTGAGACCAGGTTATTCCTACAGTGAGACATCAGAATAGACCAAGGCTTTCAACCCTACAAACAGACATCAGAATAGACCAAGGCTTTCAACGCTACAAACAGACATCAGAATAGACCAAGGCTTTCAACCCTACAAACAGACATCAGAATAGACCAAGGCTTTCAGCTACAAACAGACATCAGAATAGACCAAGGCTTTCAACCCTACAAACAGACATCAGAATAGACCAAGGCTTTCAGCCCTACAAACAGACATCAGAATAGACCAAGGCTTTCAACCCTACAAACAGACATCAGAATAGACCAAGGTTTTCAACGCTACAAACAGACATCAGAATAGACCAAGGCTTTCAACTCTACAAACAGACATCAGAATAGACCAAGGCTTTCAACCCTACAAACAGACATCAGAATAGACCAAGGCTTTCAACCTTACAGACAGACATCAGAATAGACCAAGGCTTTCAACCTTACAGACAGACATCAGAATAGACCAAGGCTTTCAACCTTACAGACAGACATCAGAATAGACCAAGGCTTTCAACCCTACAAACAGACATCAGAATAGACCAAGGCTTTCAACCCTACAAACAGACATCAGAATAGACCAAGGCTTTCAACCTTACAGACAGACATCAGAATAGACCAAGGCTTTCAACCTTACAGACAGACATCAGAATAGACCAAGGCTTTCAACCCTACAAACAGACATCAGAATAGACCAAGGCTTTCAACCTTACAGACAGACATCAGAATAGACCAAGGCTTTCAACCCTACAAACAGACATCAGAATAGACCAAGGCTTTCAACCTTACAAACAGACATCAGAATAGACCAAGGCTTTCAACCTTACAGACAGACATCAGAATAGACCAAGGCTTTCAACCCTACAAACAGACATCAGAATAGACCAAGGCTTTCAACCTTACAGACAGACATCAGAATAGACCAAGGCTTTCAACCTTACAGACAGACATCAGAATAGACCAAGGCTTTCAACCTTACAGACAGACATCAGAATAGACCAAGGCTTTCAACCTTACAGACAGACATCAGAATAGACCAAGGCTTTCAACCTTACAGACAGACATCAGAATAGACCAAGGCTTTCAACCTTACAGACAGACATCAGAATAGACCAAGGCTTTCAACCCTACAAACAGACATCAGAATAGACCAAGGCTTTCAACCCTACAAACAGACATCAGAATAGACCAAGGCTTTCAACCTTACAGACAGACATCAGAATAGACCAAGGCTTTCAACCTTACAGACAGACATCAGAATAGACCAAGGCTTTCAACCTTACAGACAGACATCAGAATAGACCAAGGCTTTCAACCTTACAGACAGACATCAGAATAGACCAAGGCTTTCAACCTTACAGACAGACATCAGAATAGACCAAGGCTTTCAACCTTACAGACAGACATCAGAATAGACCAAGGCTTTCAACCCTACAAACAGACATCAGAATAGACCAAGGCTTTCAACCTTACAGACAGACATCAGAATAGACCAAGGCTTTCAACCTTACAGACAGACATCAGAATAGACCAAGGCTTTCAACCTTACAGACAGACATCAGAATAGACCAAGGCTTTCAACCTTACAGACAGACATCAGAATAGACCAAGGCTTTCAACCCTACAAACAGACATCAGAATAGACCAAGGCTTTCAACCTTACAGACAGACATCAGAATAGACCAAGGCTTTCAACCTTACAGACATCATCTCCTCTAAAGCTTTTGGACATCTTTATGCTTTACTCAGACTTTATTTATTCACTGATCAGATCAGACTGACGAGGTCTATCATTGTATGAGACTGCTGCAGTTACATTAGACAAACCTGGGTTCAAAGTTTAAAGCCAGTCTGTTACAGTAGATGGTGGTAAACAGAGGCCAGACAGCGGTGGTATAGATATGTATAGAGCCTGGAGAGGTGGTATGACAGGCTGCTGTTGAAGAGAAGACCCAGTGCATGTGGAAACATGTTAATCATCTTTTTCATGCCCTCTAAACTTTTTAATTATCACACCGCACCATGCTGGGAGCTACCTGGGCGCAGCGGTAACACACACACACACACACAAACACACACTGAGCTGGAAGCCGGAGCAATTGACAGATTACTTGGCGAGTGCTAGCCTGTCTTGACCCTGAGCTAGTAACTCTATGCTTCAACTACATATTTCAAGACTTCATTTAAAACAGTTCATTAAAATGTACCCTCACACATTCACTCCCTCCCTCTCTTCCTCCCTAACTCACTCCCTGGTTGGAAGAAACAATTAGACACTTGTTAAAACGTTTGTGTTTGTTGGTATACACTCATCTGTCCTCCTCCCTCCTTCCCTCTCTCTCTTCCCTCCTCCTCATAGCAGCTTCCAATCTGTTTGAGGTTTTCATATTTCAAAACACAGTCATTCAAATTACACAATAACATATATATTAATTTCCGGTCAAAACAATGTGCCAGTGAGTGTTGGTTTGAGCGACGGACACAAAAACTATTCCTGGGTTTGAGCATTACCATGAGGAAGCCGTTCCAGACGAGTTAACATCCTGCTGCCTCGCCCTGTGCTCTGTCTGTCTGTGTTCATTAACTGATCACAGCCCTCACTCGCCTGACCTTACAGTGATCGCTCTCCGTCCCTCTCTGACCGTGGTTCTGTAATACAGTGATTCTGTGTTGTAGAAGTAGTAAAGTATAGTAGAACATACACTCTTTGGTGTTGCGCGGTGCGTTCTGACACGAGTGACAGACCATCCCATACAGGTTCCTGGGCCGGTTCTCCTGGATGTAATACCTGACAGAAAGGAAACACAGAGAGAACCTTCAGAGAACAATACCGATACAGTACCTAGCATTGGCTTCTTATATCCAGATAGATGTTAAGATATGGTGTGAATATGTACGTATTTGACAGGAGAAGTGTCTCGATAATAGCTGAGGTGAAAAGGCTGAACTGACTGCTGTATTGATGCCCAGAGGGGAAGGAGTGATACTGTATACCATTAGGTTAGATAAGGTATTATATAGCCCTGAGCTGTGACAGAGGACGAGAAGGGAAGCTGCTTCAGAGCGTGGCGTCCTCTAGGCCTCTAGGGCAGAGAGGCTGTCATTAATCAGAGATGACTATTAAACCAAATTCAATCAAACACCAACACCCGATCTCCAGGTTAGAGCACCGACAAAGCATTAAACGTGAGATGAATAAAACCATTTTACTTCAAGGAGTTTGGTGAGTATTTAGATTCCATCACAGCAGCAGTCAGACAGTGTTCAGAATCCCTGCCCCCAATACAGTACAGCTGAAAGAGAGGATCTATTAAAGCAGCCAGTAATGTTATGCTAAAACACTCCAGTCTGTATATTGACTTTAAACTCAATTGAAACCAGAGAATGCCTTTGAGGTGGTCCAGTCACTGAATGATATCATATGGTGGAAGGGAGGGGGGGGGGAGAGAGAGAGAGAGAGAGAGAGAGAGAGAGAGAGAGAGAGAGAGAGAGAGAGAGAGAGAGAGAGAGAGAGAGAGAGATCAGACCTTTAAGTCAGTCCTGTAACAGTTTATATCTTCTCCTGCCTCCATGTTGGTGGGTGACCAGATGGCAGCTGGGTAATTGAGGCTGGTAGCGTGGCCAATGGAGGGTTAGACTAGGCTGTGTGTGTGATATGGGAGTTGTGCGGGAGAAATGTCCTATGGGGTGGTCCTGTCTTATCAATGACACTCTGATAGTGAGAGTGTGTAGGCTTGTGTGTGTGTGTGTGTATATATGTGTGTGTCTGTATGTGTACATACCCAGGTAAGCAGGGTCCACAGTCTGCGTCACTGTCTGGTGTCCCAGGTGTGAGTACTGTAGCGCGGTACAGACCTTCACAGTCCTTATGTCTCCTGCAGATCTCATACTTCCCCTTTGAGTACTTCCCCGCCGGACAAGACACACACACAAAGTCCTCATCCTTAGTCCCATAGCCACAGTTCTGCAACAAAACAAACATAAACAATGTTAGACATGTGTTATGCATGTGTTGTGCTCACATACACATACACACACACACACATACACTGCACTTGAAACGAGTGGTGCTGTTCATAGACCAGTGTGTTAGTGTATATACTAATGCTTCCTTCTGTGTTCTGCCGAGCCCAGCCTAGATCTGACAGTCTGAGTCTGAGACTAAAGACGTGAAATGTGATCGCTAACAAGAACAGGACATGAGTCATTCTGAACTGATCTTTGTGTCGTTTGTCTACAGATGTAGGATCTTCATTTGATCACCCTGTTGCAGGATAATTTGCAATTCAGGAAATGTAAAATGTATAGCGTATTTGAGTTTTAAAAAGGTTTATGAAAGTTTGTAATTTCCACACGAAAGATGCATCAACCACCACAAAAATGTCCATTAATTAAAATCCACATAATATTTAACATTTCCTGCAGGATTATTTTCCTGCTGTAGCAAACTGGCTCAAGTTAAAGATCCTACATCTGTAGTGTGTGTGTGTGTGTGTGTGTGTGTGTGTGTGTGTGTGTGTGTGTGTGTGTGTGTGTGTGTGTGTGTGTGTGTGAGTGAGTGAGTGAGTGAGTGAGTGAGTGAGTGAGTGAGTGAGTGAGTGAGTGAGTGAGTGAGTGAGTGAGTGAGTGAGTGAGTGAGTGAGTGAGTGAGTGAGTGAGTGAGTGAGTGAGTGAGTGAGTGAGTGAGTGAGTGAGTGAGTGTGTGTGTGCCTGTGTATAGCCTAGTAGATGTGGCGAGGAAGTGGAAATGTATGTTCTAGTATAGAATGAGGATGTCCCAGACTGATGCACTACTCTCAGGTGGGATCTGTGACAACAACCAATACTCTACACAGTCTGACAGACAGGCAGGAGTCTGAGGTATCTTTATTAACGGTTAAATCATCTCCATCTTTACGCCAAGCTGCTGCCTGACCTACAGACTACAGAAACACTATATTCACTTCAACTTCGACTTTATTGGCTTGTCCAATATATCCACTGTGACATGTGATAAAAAGTGGATTAAATGATCAGTAGGATTCTGTCAGGATGGATCAACTCACTGTCAGATCTCCTGGCTCACTTTACTTCTGTTGGTTCATATAAACCTTCTCCAGATCAAATTGATTTCCAGTCTCCATAGTTGTGGTAAACCAGTGTGTATCACTGCAGTAAAATGATCTATCAGATCACAGCAGGTCTGTGTGGGAGTTGAAAGAGTTCTGTTTGATGTGTGTGTGTGTGTGGGGGGGGGGGGGGGGGGGGTTCTCAGGTGGGTGTAGATTATCCCAGTGATTACACAGAGGCAGAGGGAAAGCACAGGGCTAGATTACAGACTAACTACTACTACTGATCACAGACGAGAGATGAGAACAGAGCTGAATGCCTGGTTAGTTATGATGTTGGTGCTCTGTTTGATAAGTCCTTAAACAAATAGACAATCATGAGCAATGATAGGCTTACTTGTCAAGGTCACATTATAGTCATTTTCTGTAATTAGATAGGAGAGTTGAATAACTATCACTTAACCTTAGAAGGTTAATGAACAACGGACTATTCAAACAGTTAGATATGTGTTAGGATTGTTGTTTAGATTAAGAGGAAAAGGCGTGCTCCTGTTGGAGTTGTTCTGTGTAGTTGTGTGAAGTGGTCTATAGGTGTGTGTGTGTGTGCGTGTGTGTATGAGGTGTGTCTCCTCCATATTAAGGCCCAGTGAGGTGCTGTCTGCTGTGCTTTTTGGTTTGACCGGGGGACTGATGACTCATGGTTACTGACAGACTACTGTACCATTCCTACCCACGGGGCTTCAATATTTGGAAAAAAATCAGAATGGTGTGACAAACCGTGAAAATTGTTCATTCCCCTTTATGAATCTGAACAGGCTTACAGTACTGGGATTTAGGTGGTAACTCTCTCTAAGCTGGGAGGTGTACAGATGTAGGCTCTTTTGTTGCAGAGAATGCAAACTTGGAAATGCAAACTTCTAGTTTATTTGAGTTTTAAAAAGGTTTCTAATATCCCATTTGAAATGTCAGACTTTATTTGCCCTAATGAAAAAAGTATCAACCCCTACAAAAATGTTTCCTGTTGCTGCAGGGTTATTTTCCTGCTGTAGAAAATTGGCTCAAATTAAGATCATACATATATGTACCTGTGTGTATACCAGTGAGTCAAGTAAACTACCTGGGTGGTCTGAGCAGACAGGCAGACTAGAGAGTATTGTCACACCCTGATCTGTTTCACCTGTCCTTGTGATTGTCTCCACTCCCCTCCAGGTGTCGCCCATCTCCCCCATTATCCCCTGTGTATTTATACCTGTGTTCTCTGTTTGTCTGTTGCCAGTTCGTCTTGTTTGTCAAGCCAACCAGCGGTTTTGTCTCAGCTCCTGCTTTTCCCCAGTCTCTGTTTTCTCATCCTCCTGGTTTTTGACCCTTGCCTGTCCTGACCCTGTACCCACCCGCCTGGCCACTCTGCCTGCCCCAGACCCTGCCTGCCGTCCTGTACCTTTGCCCCTGTTTCTGTAATAAACATTGTTACTTCGACACGTTCTGCATCTGGGTCTTACCTTGATACCTGATAAGTATGGCTGGGAGGTAGGTAGCAGGGGTCAGGGTTCACACGATACGGACACTCAAGTAATTTCACCACAGGGAAAGTGTGTGTATGTGTCTCACCATGTGGGGCTCCTGTCCAGGCTGGCATGGGGGGCATGGCCGGCAGCTACTGAAGGTCTGGTTGTAGAACTCAAACTCTCCACAACTACTGTACTCTGACCTGAGACAGGGAGGACAGGACACCTGAGAGAGAGAGGGGGGAAGAGTTAAAATATGAAAGCGTGCAAAGAGTCAAACTTAAATGTATTTTTTATTCAGGTTGTTGGTTATACGGTAGTCCTTTCCTCTCACAGCCCCTGTCATATGCAGTCATATGCAGGTTGAAAATTGAATATTTTGTTATTGATAATCGCCTAAATTGGAAGGCATCTGCTGTACAGTAACCTTTTATACATGACGTCAGAGCTCAGGGTTCTCCACTTCATAGCGCTGTATGGATTTTGACCAACAGCCGTTATAAACTTGAGCACCGTGCTCGACAAGAAGATGCACCCATCCCTCCCACTAATTGGGCTGCTTTTGCACATTTATTGTCGCCTCGGTGAGAGAAATGCTGTAAATTGAGAGGAGTCACTGTGTTCTGACAGATGAGACGTTGAGAATTATAATAAATACTGCTTTGATGTCATACAAGCAAACCACAAACCCATGAGGCCAAATGTGCACTTCATGTCAAAACTCATGTCATTTACAGTATCAATGTTTAGGATTTCTATATTTGATCCACAGTTACAAGGATGACATGTGTTATACCCTGGGTTGTCCTGAACAGAATGAGGCTGTTTGTCATATTGTGAAGACAGTTAACCGCAGGACACGCACTTGAATGCACTCATGATCCCATTCTATGCGCACCAAAATTACAATCTGTTTATCTGAAGTGCCTTTTGAAAGCCTAACACTGTAAGATCATATTTTGTGCTTGCTTCAGTTCCTCAATGGCAAAGCTAGGAGAGCTCAAAAAAGCACCTTATAGTTGAAGGCTCTTTCCTTGAGTCATAAAAGTGTGTTGAAATGATTTAGGAACTGTGCAGTTTGGAGAGGTGTGTTGCCACTTGGAGACACCAGTTAGACCTCTCACTCAAATCCTTGTTTTTTTCTTATTTTGCACCAAATTTCAATGAATATTTGTATGTTATTGAATTTATCCAAAGTGTTTTCAGATTTCGTTATTGACAAATGCTGTGAAAAACACAATGTAAAATGCACATAAAATCAACGATGTAATGTTTGGATTCAGTCTTGTGTCAGGTGAACTTGTTGTGTCCTCAACTTTGGTCTGATAATTTCCCCATAATCTCAAGTTTTGGTAACATGGTCATGCATATGCTTTTTATAGTTCTTCCGTTAGAAACATTTCAAATCGGCCCCTCCATATAGGCCCATTTCTACGAGTGTAAGGGGTAGGATTCATATTTTTGTTCTGCTTCAACTCACTACAGGATTCTTCAGTATATAGCCTTTATGCTTGTAGACTTTGTTTTACTACAGCTTTCAATAACTCTAATTAAAATCATTGAGACTATATTAATCCCCTCGGGAACCTTTCAGAGACCAATCAAGCCATTGTCATTAATGTGGCCCTAAATCTGTCAGCCAGTGAGAGAATGTTACATCACTATCTCTCCCACCATCCAACCCACACAATAACATACTAACCAAACCGCAATCGCTGGGTGTCAGAGTGAACTTAGGGACTGACCATAGTTGTTTAAATGTGCATATAATTGATTTATCGAGTGGCTGAAGTGTGTGTGTTTGGTGGGCATTTGTTCGTGCACCGTAAAGGAGAACTGGAATGTTTATGGTAATTGGGAGTATTATGAACAGTAAAATACTGTGAAACGTTTTACTGCAGCATACATTAAATTATATTGCATTGTGGGAACATTTTGTGGGCAGGAGAATAATTGCTGTATTCCGAATGGTACCGTAATTCCATCCCACAGAATACAGTACCGTACCATCTTTTTGGAGCCAAAAGCCTTTTGACCACTAGTGGGTGCATGGTCTTGTTGTTTCTGACTTATTAACATATTTTGAGGCATGCCTTGTAAAAGGCTATATTTGTTGCAGGGTAGCGTTTTTCGTCATGAATCTTGTTCTGGAGGCAGCTCTGCAGAGTGGTCACTAGCTGGCATAGCCACAAAGTCATAAAATCTGATTTTAAAACTAACCTTAACCTTAACCACACTGCTAACCACACTGCTAAATCGCTCCTAAAAGACTCATGACAATAAATGTCAACCTGCATATTTGTTGCACCCGTTAGTGAGAATGCTGTACCGATTTAACTGGTATGTGGTAGTAGTGCCCCATCAATTTAAAATATATAAGGGACAGACTGGAGCAGTAGCAAGTCTTAAACTGTTAATGGTTAAGTATTTTGCCATATCCTTTTGGTCTGTTTTGCCCTGTAGTCTCTGCCAGTTTGGAAGCCTTTGTTAGGCCTCTAGAAATTGAAGTGATATAAAACACCAAATATGAATTGATATGCTGTACTGTGGAAACACATGACCTAGCAGCCAAACTGCTTGCACCAATCCCATGCAATTATAGTCAAATACAAACCCCAATCCCTTCAACCATGGCTGTATCTTGATGTTTTGGGTTAGGGGGTGCTGTAGCCTTTCCGCTTTACAGTACAATGGAGTCCATTTTACGGTATTGTACCATGTGTCATTACACAGTGCTTGCTTTGATACTGTATTTAAATTACAATAGGTGTACTGTAACATTATATACAGTAACTTACTTACCATTAGCTACCTGCCTGCCTGGCTCTTTGTGTGTGTGTTTGTGTGTGTGTGTTTGTGTGTGTGTGTTCCGTTGGCTGTTCTCCTCACACAGATTTGCTGTCCAGATCCATCCATCAGAACCCCCAAATAAAACAAGCACACACTCAGCTCTCTCCAGCTCACGGTCAAGAATTTCCTTTTCTAAACACAACAAGTTACACACTGCTGTTCAAACACATGGAGACTGAAATGAAACCAGTTACTGTTTGCAGTGGTGGAAAAAGTAACCAATTGTCATACTTGAGTAAAAGTAAAGAAACCTTAATAGAACATGACTCAAGTAAAAGTGAAAGTCACCCAGTAAAATACTACTTGAGTCTTAAAGTATTTGGTTTTAAATATAGAGTAAGTATCAAAAGTGAATGTAATTGCTCAAATATACTTAAGAATCAAAAGTAAAAGTATAAATCATTTAAAATTCCTTATGTTACGCAAACCAGACGGCATCATTTAAAAACATTTTTTATTAACAGATAGCCAGTGGCACACTCCAAAATTCAAACATAATTTACAAACGAAGCATGAGTGTCTAGTGAGTCCGCCAGATCAGAGGCAGTAGGGATGACCAGGGAAGTTCTCTTGATAAGTGTGTGAATTTGACAATTATCCTGTCCTGCTAAGCATTCTGTCACGACTCCTACCGAAGGTGGCTCCCCCTCCTGCTCGGGTGGCGCTCGGCGGTCGTCGTCACCGGCCTACTAGCTGCCACTGATTGCCTTTTGTTTCCCCCCTTTCCGTTATTGTTTGCACCTGTTCTGTGTTGGGCTGATTAGCGGGGCTATATTAGCCAGTAGGCCCGCCTGCTCTTTGTGCGGGATTGTTGCTCTGTATTTTGGCTTGTGTTCACGCTGATTGTGTTTATGCTCTAGTGCGTGGTTTTGCCCCGACTGTTTTCTGTCCCCTGTGTTTGGGGCACTTTGTTTTGTGTGCGCTCTGGATCGCTGTTGGGGTGGATTGTGTTTCGCCGTTGTGCTCATTAAAAGCCACTACCCTGTAATCGCTGCTTCCTGCGCTTGATTCCTCACCCACTACGCCCAAGCCTTACACATTCAAAATGTAACTTTTGTACTTTTGGGTGTCAGGGAAAATGTGTGGAGTAAAAAGTAATTATTTTATTTAGGATTGTAGTGAAGTAAAATTAGAAGTAAAAGGAATCTAGTGAAGTAAAAGTAAAAAATATACATATTTTTACTTAAGTACTTTACACCACTGACAAACTCTACAACAACAAATACAAGACAGACTGAGCAGCTGGGGAGCTGGAGAAAACTGAGACATCTGTCAGGAAGACATGTGAGTCTGAGGCTGTCATACACTGTGTATGGAGTAGGGGAAAGGAGGAAGAAGGAAGAGGATATGTGAGGAGATGGGAGCACTGTAGGTTGGATGAGGAAGAGGTGGAAGGAGGAAGAGGAGATGGGAGTAGTTGGGATGAGGAAGAGGTGGAAGGAGGAAGAGGAGATGGGATGAGGTGTGAGGAAGAGGAGGAGGTTGAAAAAAGAGAAGATAGGAGGATGAGGCAGAAGGAGGAAGAGATGAGATGGGATGGGGAAGAGGTGCTCTCTCTCTCTCTCTCTCTCTAATTCAGCCCTCCAGAAGTGGCTTTAGTGGGGATCATTTATTGAGCTCTGAGGGAAGTTAAACTCCTGGGAATACAGCCAACACACACACACAGCCAACAGGTTTCAACATCAGAGGAAGAGAGGAGAGATTCAGGAGAGATTCAGGCCCAGATTAGAACTGCTCTCTTAGAGCTCCACGGAGGAACCTGTGATGTTTCACAACCTCTGGCAAAGACCTGCTAAAGTCTGGCTGTACCTCTGCCAGTGTTATGTCTGTACGAGTGTGTGTGTGTGTGTGTGTGTGTGTGTGTGTGTGTGTGTGTGTGTGTGTGTGTGTGTGTGTGTGTGGGGGGGGGGGGGCAGTGTATTTGTGTTCACGCATGCGTCTGTGTATCTGTTACACTGTTTCATTGGTGAGGATGAGAAGAGGAAGGAAAGGAGGAAAAGGAGATGGAGGCGAGGAGGAAAGAAACAGGAGTAATGTAATTTGAAAGATACTCACCAACAACAAACAGAGGAAGAGGGACTCTATGTGACTTCCTTTCTGAAACATCTTCTCACCTTCCCCTGAGAGAGAGAGAGAGAGAGAGGTAAGAGGGTCAGAAATACAAGTCTTCCACTGCTTAAGAAAGCCGTCACTCCTCATAAACATTTGATCCACACCCACACTATGCGTCATCATTTGTGTGAGTTATACTTGACTGAGTGTGTGTGTGTAGGTGATACTGTTCTCTACTGTAGGTTACTCCTCTGCCCTACTGATGTGATGAGATCATTAATGATCCCCCTATCAGAGCTGCCAGTCACTGAGGAGAGAGAGTGGGAGAGAAGGAGTATGTGAAAGGAGGAGAGCAGCCTGGTGGAAGAGGAGAGGATCAGCTCATCACCTCTCTGACACAGATGGATTATGGGTAACCAGCCATTAGAGCAGGCCTGGGCAATTATTTTCCATTAGAATATATTTTTGCCATCACGGGCCAGAATCATATTACAGGATTATACATCATGTGTAAGACTGTGTTGACAGACATATCTACTATAAATCACATCCAGATATGCTACTTATTTTACTTTTTTAACATGCACAGAAATAAACCACTTCCATGTTCTCCTTTTGGTAGGTATTTTCATTATTAAACAGGCAGTGAACTACACGGAGGGAAAAGTACACTGTGCTTTCAGCACCACGGACAGAACTCTTGTTAACGGGTATGCACAAAAACACAAGAAAGAGAGAACGCTCAAGATTACATTTAAACTACTCAATGAACTCTCTGATGGGCATTGACTAGAGCAGTGAAGTCAGGTATAGTTTCTGACGTCGCTATGCGCAGGATTGCTGAGAGGTGAGAGTCAGTAACAGATTATCTGTGCCTTGACGTGTTATATTCTGTTCACATACATAGGTTGACCCAAACATCTTCTGAGCATAACTCCTAATCTTTAGAATGTTTTGTTCATCCAGGGATGCATAGAACCTCGTCAGTGACATTGTTTGAATAGTTCTCCAATCACTGCATCAGACTGAAGATCGATAAGCTCAAGTTGCAGGTCAGTAGAAGCGTTATCCACATTGAAGGTGAAAGGAGAGGAAACCAACACCATGTCATTTCCCAACACTTTGAAATTCTCACAATTCACTGTTCAAAGCACGCAGCAGCGATGTATGCTTCTCCCGCTGGTCATCTGATAGGGAACAGACTAGTCATGTCAGAAGGTGGGTGAGATTGTTGGCTTCTACTTGGCGGGTCAGGATGAGTCATTTTCCCTTGAAGGCTTTGACAAGGCTGTACATCTGATGTGCAAAAAGGACCTTCCCTTGTAGTTTGGAATTCAGTTCATTCATGAGGGCCATGATGTCCACAGTGAAGGCAAAATCAGCCAACCATTCTTTATCTTGCAGTTGACGGAAATCCACATATTTCCTTTCATTTACAAAAACTCAGTAATCTCCGACTTCAGGTCCCACACCCTTTTAAGCACCTTCCCCAAACTCAGCCATCTCACGTTTGTGTGGAAGGGTAGATCTGCAAGACCCGACTGTCTCTTCCAACAGTGAGACAAACTGGCTGTGGTTTAAAGATTTTGCTCTTATGAAGTTTACCACTTTAGTGACTGTATCCACAACATGGCTCATTTTCAGAACACATTTACAGAGCACCTCCTGATGAATAATGCAATGCAGAAAAATTATTTTCTGATCTGGGTTCAGCTCAGCTACTTGATGTTGTATCCTTTTCAGAAGGCCAAAGTTTTATCCTGTCAAGTTTGGGCACCCTGGATACCTTTTCAAAACTCAGTCCCAGCTTTGCCACAAACTTATTAACCTCCTCCAATAAATATTTCCTTGTGGTTGTGCTCTTCATTAAGTGCACTGAAGCAAGCTCCTCTGTAATTTAACAGTCTGGGGTTATGACTCGTAAGAAAATCAACAATTGCACCGTGTCACGTCCATCACTGCTCTCATCCAGGGCCAAGGAGAAATAGGAGAAATCCTTTACCTTGTCTTTCAACTGTTGTTCCATATTCTCTGCGATGTCCTCAACACGCCGTGTCACTGTTCGTCTTGACAGGGAAACATTTTCAAACAACTATTTCTTGTTGGGGCAAAGTATTGCTGCAGAGTCAATTAAACATTATTTAATTAATTCTACCTCAGCAAATGGCTTGCTATGTTTAGAAATTTTTTAGGACAGTACATAGCTTTTTTGTCTGGAAGTGTCGGGACACAGCGATGCTCTCTTGTACACAGCTTTCCCTGATATCGCAATAAAGACATTTTTCGACGTCCACTCTTGCTGGAACCCCCTACATTCATTGTCTACTTTCCTTTTCTTTGAAATCTTTGAAAAACACATTTTTGCACAATTTCTAGCTAGCTACTATTTGTAACTATGACGTGTGTCAGCCTGTCAATCACCGTCGTTCAGTTGTTATTTATACGTGCCTTCAAAATAAATGCCCACAAGCGGTGGGAGTTAAATCATTACACAAAGGCGAGTATTCATTGGGATTTTAATTTGAATAACAAATATGTTTTTCAAAACTTTACTATCGATAATTATTTCTGTGATCTGAGCATAATTCCGCGGGCCGTATTGAATAAGGTCGCGGGCTGGCCTTTGCCCAGGCCTGCATTAGAGGGACTGTACTTTGTTTTAGTTACAGTAGTACTGTCACAGATCTGGAAACCCTTTAAATACTCTGGCAGCACAAAGTTACTATACTTATATAGGCACTCACAGGTATGTCACGGTCAAACACACACTCTCGCTCTTCTCTAAGATCTGTAGTGACTAAGGTATACAACCACTCACAAGTACATTGAAGAACACATAAAACTAAAATTAGATCAAACTTCAAACATGATTTATCCTTTTTATTCTTGTATTTAAGAGAATAATATCAATGTAGAGGATTTCATTGATTGAATTATGTTTATAGCAAAGCTATAGACTGTGTGTGAGAGAGTTGCGTGTGTGGGTGTATGCATGCTTACGTGCGTACATGTGTGTGCGTGCTTATGTGTGTATTGCGTCTGTCTGTGTGTGTGTATAGCGTCCGTCTTTGTGTGTGTATAGCGTCCGTCTGTGTGTGTGTATAGCGTCCGTCTGTGTGTGTGTATAGCGTCCGTCTGTGTGTGTGTTGCCAGGCCCTTACCTACAGGAGACAGATTTTTATTGGCCCACTCCCAGCATTATAATAACAGTCAGCTCTTATTTCTCTCAATAAAGGATAAATGAGTGTGCACGCGTGTGTCAGTAAAGTATAAGTAATGTGGTCAGTGTAATTGGAAGGTCTTGGCGAGAGAGTCTTTCCCCCCAGAAACACCCATTACATAAAGCTGAGTTAAACCGTTAAACTGAAACATCATTACATAAAGCTGAGTTAAACCGTTAAACAGAAACATCATTACATAAAGCTGAGTTAAACCGTTAAACAGAAACATCATTACCTAAAGCTGAGTTAAACCGTTAAACAGAAACATCATTACCTAAAGCTGGGTTAAACCGTTAAACAGAAACATCATTACCTAAAGCTGAGTTAAACCATTAAACAGAAACATCATTACCTAAAGCTGAGTTAAACCGTTAAACAGAAACATCATTACCTAAAGCTGAGTTAAACCGTTAAACAGAAACATCATTACCTAAAGCTGGGTTAAACCGTTAAACAGAAACATCATTACATAAAGCTGGGTTAAACCATTAAACAGAAACATCATTACCTAAAGCTGAGTTAAACCATTAAACAGAAACATCATTACCTAAAGCTGAGTTAAACCATTAAACAGAAACATCATTACATAAAGCTGAGTTAAACCGTTAAACAGAAACATCATTACCTAAAGCTGAGTTAAACCATTAAACAGAAACATCATTACATAAAGCTGAGTTAAACCATTAAACAGAAACATCATTACCTAAAGCTGAGTTAAACCGTTAAACAGAAACATCATTACATAAAGCTGGGTTAAACCGTTAAACAGAAACATCATTACATAAAGCTGGGTTAAACCGTTAAACAGAAACATCATTACATAAAGCTGGGTTAAACCGTTAAACAGAAACATCATTACCTAAAGCTGAGTTAAACCATTAAACAGAAACATCATTACATAAAGCTGGGTTAAACCGTTAAACAGAAACATCATTACCTAAAGCTGAGTTAAAGCGTTAAACAGAAACATCATTACCTAAAGCTGGGTTAAACCGTTAAACAGAAACATCATTACCTAAAGCTGAGTTAAACCGTTAAACAGAAACATCATTACCTAAAGCTGAGTTAAACCGTTAAACAGAAACATCATTACCTAAAGCTGAGTTAAACCGTTAAACAGAAACATCATTACCTAAAGCTGAGTTAAACCGTTAAACAGAAACATCATTACATAAAGCTGGGTTAAACCGTTAAACAGAAACATCATTACCTAAAGCTGAGTTAAACCGTTAAACAGAAACATCATTACCTAAAGCTGAGTTTAACCGTTAAACAGAAACATCATTACCTAAAGCTGAGTTTAACCGTTAAACAGAAACATCATTACCTAAAGCTGAGTTAAACCGTTAAACAGAAACATCATTACCTAAAGCTGAGTTAAACCGTTAAACAGAAACATCATTACCTAAAGCTGAGTTAAACCGTTAAACAGAAACATCATTACCTAAAGCTGAGTTAAACCGTTAAACAGAAACATCATTACCTGAAGCTGAGTTAAACCGTTAAACAGAAACATCATTACATAAAGCTGGGTTAAACCATTAAAAAGAAACATCATTACCTAAAGCTGGGTTAAACCGTTAAACAGAAACATCATTACCTAAAGCTGAGTTAAACCGTTAAACAGAAACATCATTACCTAAAGCTGAGTTAAACCGTTAAACAGAAACATCATTACCTAAAGCTGAGTTAAACCGTTAAACAGAAACATCATTACCTAAAGCTGAGTTAAACCATTAAAAAGAAACATCATTACCTAAAGCTGAGTTAAACCGTTAAACAGAAACATCATTACATAAAGCTGAGTTAAACCGTTAAACAGAAACATCATTACCTAAAGCTGAGTTAAACCATTAAACAGAAACATCATTACCTAAAGCTGAGTTAAACCGTTAAACAGAAACATCATTACATAAAGCTGGGTTAAACCATTAAACAGAAACATCATTACCTAAAGCTGGGTTAAACCGTTAAACAGAAACATCATTACCTAAAGCTGAGTTAAACCGTTAAACAGAAACATCATTACCTAAAGCTGAGTTAAACCGTTAAACAGAAACATCATTACCTAAAGCTGAGTTAAACCGTTAAACAGAAACATCATTACCTAAAGCTGGGTTAAACCATTAAACAGAAACATCATTACCTAAAGCTGAGTTAAACCATTAAACAGAAACATCATTACCTAAAGCTGGGTTAAACCGTTAAACAGAAACATCATTACCTAAAGCTGAGTTAAACCATTAAACAGAAACATCATTACATAAAGCTGGGTTAAACCGTTAAACAGAAACATCATTACCTAAAGCTGAGTTAAACCGTTAAACAGAAACATCATTACATAAAGCTGGGTTAAACCATTAAACAGAAACATCATTACCTAAAGCTGGGTTAAACCGTTAAACAGAAACATCATTACCTAAAGCTGAGTTAAACCGTTAAACAGAAACATCATTACCTAAAGCTGAGTTAAACCGTTAAACAGAAACATCATTACCTAAAGCTGAGTTAAACCGTTAAACAGAAACATCATTACCTAAAGCTGGGTTAAACCATTAAACAGAAACATCATTACCTAAATCTGAGTTAAACCATTAAACAGAAACATCATTACCTAAAGCTGAGTTAAACCATTAAACAGAAACATCATTACCTAAAGCTGAGTTAAACCGTTAAACAGAAACATCATTACCTAAAGCTGAGTTAAACCATTGAACAGAAACATCATTACCTAAAGCTGAGTTAAACCGTTAAACAGAAACATCATTACCTAAAGCTGGGTTAAACCATTAAACAGAAACATCATTACCTAAAGCTGGGTTAAACCGTTAAACAGAAACATCATTACCTAAAGCTGAGTTAAACCGTTAAACAGAAACATCATTACCTAAAGCTGAGTTAAACCGTTAAACAGAAACATCATTACCTAAAGCTGAGTTAAACCGTTAAACAGAAACATCATTACCTAAAGCTGGGTTAAACCATTAAACAGAAACATCATTTCCTAAAGCTGAGTTAAACCATTAAAAAGAAACATCATTACCTAAAGCTGAGTTAAACCGTTAAACAGAAACATCATTACCTAAAGCTGAGTTAAACCGTTAAACAGAAACATCATTACCTAAAGCTGGGTTAAACCATTAAACAGAAACATCATTACCTAAAGCTGAGTTAAACCATTAAACAGAAACATCATTACCTAAAGCTGGGTTAAACCGTTAAACAGAAACATCATTACCTAAAGCTGAGTTAAACCATTAAACAGAAACATCATTACATAAAGCTGGGTTAAACCGTTAAACAGAAACATCATTACCTAAAGCTGAGTTAAAACGTTAAACAGAAACATCATTACATAAAGCTGGGTTAAACCATTAAACAGAAACATCATTACCTAAAGCTGGGTTAAACCGTTAAACAGAAACATCATTACCTAAAGCTGAGTTAAACCGTTAAACAGAAACATCATTACCTAAAGCTGAGTTAAACCGTTAAACAGAAACATCATTACCTAAAGCTGAGTTAAACCGTTAAACAGAAACATCATTACCTAAAGCTGGGTTAAACCATTAAACAGAAACATCATTACCTAAAGCTGAGTTAAACCATTAAACAGAAACATCATTACCTAAAGCTGAGTTAAACCGTTAAACAGAAACATCATTACCTAAAGCTGAGTTAAACCGTTAAACAGAAACATCATTACCTAATGCTGAGTTAAACCATTGAACAGAAACATCATTACCTAAAGCTGAGTTAAACCGTTAAACAGAAACATCATTACCTAAAGCTGGGTTAAACCATTAAACAGAAACATCATTACCTAAAGCTGAGTTAAACCATTAAACAGAAACATCATTACCTAAAGCTGAGTTAAACCGTTAAACAGAAACATCATTACCTAAAGCTGAGTTAAACCGTTAAACAGAAACATCATTACCTAAAGCTGAGTTAAACCATTAAACAGAAACATCATTACCTAAAGCTGAGTTAAACCATTAAACAGAAACATCATTACCTAAAGCTGAGTTAAACCATTAAACAGAAACATCATTACCTAAAGCTGAGTTAAACCATTAAACAGAAACATCATTACCTAAAGCTGAGTTAAACCATTAAACAGAAACATCATTACCTAAAGCTGAGTTAAACCGTTAAACAGAAACATCATTACCTAAAGCTGAGTTAAACCATTAAACAGAAACATCATTACCTAAAGCTGGGTTAAACCGTTAAACAGAAACATCATTACCTAAAGCTGAGTTAAACCGTTAAACAGAAACATCATTACCTAAAGCTGAGTTTAACCATTAAACAGAAACATCATTACCTAAAGCTGAGTTAAACCGTTAAACAGAAACATCATTACCTAAAGCTGGGTTAAACCATTAAACAGAAACATCATTACCTAAAGCTGAGTTAAACCATTAAACAGAAACATCATTACCTAAAGCTGAGTTAAACCATTAAACAGAAACATCATTACCTAAAGCTGAGTTAAACCGTTAAACAGAAACATCATTACCTAAAGCTGAGTTAAACCGTTAAACAGAAACATCATTACCTAAAGCTGAGTTAAACCATTAAACAGAAACATCATTACCTAAAGCTGAGTTAAACCGTTAAACAGAAACATCATTACCTAAAGCTGAGTTAAACCGTTAAACAGAAACATCATTACCTAAAGCTGAGTTAAACCATTAAACAGAAACATCATTACCTAAAGCTGAGTTAAACCATTAAACAGAAACATCATTACCTAAAGCTGAGTTAAACCATTAAACAGAAACATCATTACCTAAAGCTGAGTTAAACCGTTAAACAGAAACATCATTACCTAAAGCTGAGTTAAACCGTTAAACAGAAACATCATTACCTAAAGCTGAGTTAAACCGTTAAACAGAAACATCATTACCTAAAGCTGAGTTAAACCGTTAAACAGAAACATCATTACCTAAAGCTGGGTTAAACCATTAAACAGAAACATCATTACCTAAAGCTGAGTTAAACCATTAAACAGAAACATCATTACCTAAAGCTGGGTTAAACCATTAAACAGAAACATCATTACCTAAAGCTGAGTTAAACCATTAAACAGAAACATCATTACCTAAAGCTGAGTTAAACCGTTAAACAGAAACATCATTACCTAAAGCTGAGTTAAACCGTTAAACAGAAACATCATTACCTAAAGCTGAGTTAAACCGTTAAACAGAAACATCATTACCTAAAGCTGGGTTAAACCATTAAACAGAAACATCATTACCTAAAGCTGAGTTAAACCATTAAAAAGAAACATCATTACCTAAAGCTGAGTTAAACCGTTAAACAGAAACATCATTACCTAAAGTTGAGTTAAACCGTTAAACAGAAACATCATTACATAAAGCTGGGTTAAACCGTTAAACAGAAACATCATTACCTAAAGCTGGGTTAAACCGTTAAACAGAAACATCATTACCTAAAGCTGAGTTAAACCGTTAAACAGAAACATCATTACCTAAAGCTGAGTTAAACCGTTAAACAGAAACATCATTACCTAAAGCTGGGTTAAACCATTAAACAGAAACATCATTACCTAAAGCTGAGTTAAACCATTAAACAGAAACATCATTACCTAAAGCTGGGTTAAACCGTTAAACAGAAACATCATTACCTAAAGCTGAGTTAAACCATTAAACAGAAACATCATTACATAAAGCTGGGTTAAACCGTTAAACAGAAACATCATTACCTAAAGCTGAGTTAAACCGTTAAACAGAAACATCATTACATAAAGCTGGGTTAAACCATTAAACAGAAACATCATTACCTAAAGCTGGGTTAAACCGTTAAACAGAAACATCATTACCTAAAGCTGAGTTAAACCGTTAAACAGAAACATCATTACCTAAAGCTGAGTTAAACCGTTAAACAGAAACATCATTACCTAAAGCTGAGTTAAACCATTAAACAGAAACATCATTACCTAAAGCTGAGTTAAACCGTTAAACAGAAACATCATTACCTAAAGCTGAGTTAAACCGTTAAACAGAAACATCATTACCTAAAGCTGGGTTAAACCATTAAACAGAAACATCATTACCTAAAGCTGAGTTAAACCATTAAACAGAAACATCATTACCTAAAGCTGAGTTAAACCGTTAAACAGAAACATCATTACCTAAAGCTGAGTTAAACCGTTAAACAGAAACATCATTACCTAAAGCTGAGTTAAACCATTAAACAGAAACATCATTACCTAAAGCTGAGTTAAACCATTAAACAGAAACATCATTACCTAAAGCTGAGTTAAACCATTAAACAGAAACATCATTACCTAAAGCTGAGTTAAACCATTAAACAGAAACATCATTACCTAAAGCTGAGTTAAACCGTTAAACAGAAACATCATTACCTAAAGCTGAGTTAAACCATTAAACAGAAACATCATTACCTAAAGCTGGGTTAAACCGTTAAACAGAAACATCATTACCTAAAGCTGAGTTAAACCGTTAAACAGAAACATCATTACCTAAAGCTGAGTTTAACCATTAAACAGAAACATCATTACCTAAAGCTGAGTTAAACCGTTAAACAGAAACATCATTACCTAAAGCTGGGTTAAACCATTAAACAGAAACATCATTACCTAAAGCTGAGTTAAACCATTAAACAGAAACATCATTACCTAAAGCTGAGTTAAACCATTAAACAGAAACATCATTACCTAAAGCTGAGTTAAACCATTAAACAGAAACATCATTACCTAAAGCTGAGTTAAACCGTTAAACAGAAACATCATTACCTAAAGCTGAGTTAAACCATTAAACAGAAACATCATTACCTAAAGCTGAGTTAAACCGTTAAACAGAAACATCATTACCTAAAGCTGGGTTAAACCGTTAAACAGAAACATCATTACCTAAAGCTGAGTTAAACCGTTAAACAGAAACATCATTACCTAAAGCTGAGTTAAACCATTAAACAGAAACATCATTACCTAAAGCTGAGTTAAACCGTTAAACAGAAACATCATTACCTAAAGCTGAGTTAAACCGTTAAACAGAAACATCATTACCTAAAGCTGAGTTAAACCATTAAACAGAAACATCATTACCTAAAGCTGAGTTAAACCATTAAACAGAAACATCATTACCTAAAGCTGGGTTAAACCGTTAAACAGAAACATCATTACATAAAGCTGGGTTAAACCGTTAAACAGAAACATCATTACCTAAAGCTGAGTTAAACCGTTAAACAGAAACATCATTACCTAAAGCTGAGTTAAACCGTTAAACAGAAACATCATTACCTAAAGCTGAGTTAAACCGTTAAACAGAAACATCATTACCTAAAGCTGAGTTAAACCGTTAAACAGAAACATCATTACCTAAAGCTGAGTTTAACCATTAAACAGAAACATCATTACCTAAAGCTGAGTTAAACCATTAAACAGAAACATCATTACCTAAAGCTGAGTTAAACCATTAAACAGAAACATCATTACCTAAAGCTGAGTTAAACCATTAAACAGAAACATCATTACCTAAAGCTGAGTTAAACCATTAAACAGAAACATCATTACCTAAAGCTGAGTTAAACCATTAAACAGAAACATCATTACCTAAAGCTGGGTTAAACCATTAAACAGAAACATCATTACCTAAAGCTGAGTTAAACCGTTAAACAGAAACATCATTACCTAAAGCTGAGTTAAACCATTAAACAGAAACATCATTACCTAAAGCTGAGTTAAACCGTTAAACAGAAACATCATTACCTAAAGCTGAGTTAAACCATTAAACAGAAACATCATTACCTAAAGCTGAGTTAAACCATTAAACAGAAACATCATTACCTAAAGCTGAGTTAAACCATTAAACAGAAACATCATTACCTAAAGCTGAGTTAAACCGTTAAACAGAAACATCATTACCTAAAGCTGAGTTAAACCGTTAAACAGAAACACACAGGGTCTCAGATTAGTTTCAACACTGTCCAGGCTAAGGGGAAACTCTCGGTCATTACAAGCCTTCTTAGATACAGATGAATTCATTTCTCATTCTGTGAGGACACCGAGAGTGTAGGTTTTCTGAAACACCACAGTAATGACCCGCTCCAGTCTTTAATGGGGTCGCATTATTAAACAAACACTGATTTTACTGGAGCCTAATGGCCCCACCATGGCTTGTGTGCTCTCTCTCTCTCCTGCAGAGGGCGTGTGTGTGTGTGCACGTGTGTGTGTGCACGTGTGTTGGCAGTAAATCAAACAGGCAGTAAATCCTGCAGCCCTGCAGTCAGGAGGACTAAGCTGTTGCCTTGTTTGGTTGACTGTTTACCTGCCTGTTTATCTCCCTTTATAAACTACAGCATGCACATGAACATACACAGGAACAGAACTAACGCTCTAACCTCTGGCTGAGCGTATTCACATTTACTATTACACAGCAAACATAATATATCAGGCCTCATTGTGCCAGTGTGTACAGTACTGTATGGTGCGCAATCGTGACACATAACAGATGGATCCAGCAAGCAGCCAAGTCTTTAAATGTGAATCTCAACACTCCACCACACTGTCTCTTTAGTTTGTGGAAATACATTCCCAAAATAATAGAAGCCTTTACACCACATGGAGACAATGTTGCTGATACTGCTCCTGGAAAAACACACAAGTGTCCAAGTGTTTTACCTCCCAAATCTTGAATTAGTCCCATACTGTTTCTATACATCCCTACACTCTTTAAAAAAAGGTGCTATCTAGAACCTACAAGGGTTCTTTGGCTGTCCCCATAACTCTTTTTACAGAGGGTTCTACCTGGAACTTAAAAGGGTTTTACCTGGAACCAAAAAGGGTTCTCCTATGAGGACAGCTGAAGAACCCTTTTGGATCCCTTTTTTCAAAGAGTGTAGTAACATACTAAGGAAGTGTAGCTCACTCTCACACAAACACACAGTACATAAAATAATTTAGACAAACCCAATATTGGACGGGGAAATTCACATGCAAGACATTCTGACTCAGACCCACAGGATGGGCAACATCTAAGCCTGTCTGCCTGTCTTTAGGGGGAATTATATTCACTGCAAATATGTATTTGAATAGTAACTAAGACAAAAACAGTCTCTGAAGCGGAGAGGTTGTGTAAGACACACACACACACACACACACACACACACACACACACACACACACACACACACACACACACACACACACACACACACACACAGTAATTATTGTTATCAAGTAAATTTCTCATGGAGTCTCTCTGACAGATAATTGCACCATATGCAAGAAACAACAGGTTGAGAGAGAGCGAGAGAAAGAGAGAGAAGGAAAAGAGAGAGAGGAAAAGAGAGAATTAGCTGGCTTTTTACTGTGGAGAGATTGAACAAAGCCTTTCTCCAGACATTAAGAGGCTATAGTGTTGCTGTGTACTGTAGTGTTGGTGTATTGTAGTGTTAGTGTACTGTAGTGTTGCTGTGTACTGTAGTGTTGGTGTACTGTAGTGTTGGTGTGTACTGTAGTGTTGGTGTGTACTGTAGTGTTGGTGTACTGTAGTGTTGGTGTGTACTGTAGTGTTGGTGTGTACTGTAGTGTTGGTGTGTACTGTAGTGTTGGTGTACTATAGTGTTGGTGTGTACTGTAGTGTTGGTGTGTACTGTAGTGTTGGTGTGTACTGTAGTGTTGGTGTACTGTAGTGTTGGTGTGTACTGTAGTGTTGGTGTGTACTGTAGTGTTGGTGTGTACTGTAGTGTTGGTGTACTGTAGTGTTGGTGTGTACTGTAGTGTTGGTGTGTACTGTAGTGTTGGTGTGTACTGTAGTGTTGGTGTACTGTAGTGTTAGTGTGTACTGTAGTGTTGGTGTGTACTGTAGTGTTGGTGTGTACTGTAGTGTTGGTGTGTACTGTAGTGTTGGTGTACTGTAGTGTTGGTGTGTACTGTAGTGTTGGTGTGTACTGTAGTGTTGGTGTGTACTGTAGTGTTGGTGTACTGTAGTGTTGGTGTACTGTAGTGTTGCTGTACTGTAGTGTTGGTGTACTGTAGTGTTGGTGTGTACTGTAGTGTTGGTGTACTGTAGTGTTGGTGTGTACTGTAGTGTTGGTGTGTACTGTAGTGTTGGTGTACTGTAGTGTTGGTGTGTACTGTAGTGTTGGTGTACTGTAGTGTTGGTGTGTACTGTAGTGTTGGTGTACTGTAGTGTTGGTGTGTACTGTAGTGTTGGGTGTACTGTAGTGTTGGTGTGTACTGTAGTGTTGGTGTGTACTGTAGTGTTGGTGTACTGTAGTGTTGGTGTGTACTGTAGTGTTGGTGTACTGTAGTGTTGGTGTACTGTAGTGTTAGTGTGTACTGTAGTGTTGGTGTACTGTAGTGTTGGTGTGTACTGTAGTGTTGGTGTACTGTAGTGTTGGTGTACTGTAGTGTTGGTGTGTACTGTAGTGTTGGTGTGTACTGTAGTGTTGGTGTACTGTAGTGTTGGTGTGTACTGTAGTGTTAGTATGTACTGTAGTGTTAGTGTGTACTGTAGTGTTGGTGTACTGTAGTGTTGGTGTGTACTGTAGTGTTGGTGTACTGTAGTGTTGGTGTGTACTGTAGTGTTGGTGTACTGTAGTGTTGGTGTACTGTAGTGTTGGTGTGTACTGTAGTGTTGGTGTGTACTGTAGTGTTGGTGTACTGTAGTGTTGGTGTGTACTGTAGTGTTGGTGTACTGTAGTGTTGGTGTACTGTAGTGTTGGTGTACTGTAGTGTTAGTGTGTACTGTAGTGTTGGTGTACTGTAGTGTTAGTGTGTACTGTAGTGTTGGTGTACTGTAGTGTTGGTGTACTGTAGTGTTAGTGTATACTGTAGTGTTGGTGTACTGTAGTGTTGGTGTACTGTAGTGTTAGTGTGTACTGTAGTGTTAGTGTGTACTGTAGTGTTGGTGTACTGTAGTGTTGGTGTACTGTAGTGTTAGTGTGTACTGTAGTGTTAGTGTGTACTGTAGTGTTGGTGTACTGTAGTGTTGGTGTACTGTAGTGTTGGTGTACTGTAGTGTTAGTGTGTACTGTAGTGTTAGTGTGTACTGTAGTGTTAGTGTACGTAGTGTTGGTGTACTGTAGTGTTAGTGTGTACTGTAGTGTTAGTGTGTACTGTAGTGTTGGTGTACTGTAGTGTTGGTGTACTGTAGTGTTAGTGTGTACTGTAGTGTTAGTGTGTACTGTAGTGTTGGTGTACTGTAGTGTTGGTGTACTGTAGTGTTAGTGTGTACTGTAGTGTTAGTGTGTACTGTAGTGTTAGTGTACGTAGTGTTGGTGTACTGTAGTGTTAGTGTGTACTGTATGCAGCACCATGCAGTGTGTGTAATAGTTATATTCATGGATCTGTTATTGTATCAGATGATCCATAAAGAGAGAACGAGTTTAGCCTGTCTGCTATAGGGGTCCCGCTGTCACCCTAACTCTGCAGGTATCACACACACACACACACACACACACACACACACACACACACACACACACACACACACACACACACACACACACACACACACACACACACACACACACACACACACACACACACACACACACACACACACACACACACAGCAGGAGAAAAGAGCATTGTGTACCCTCTGACACCCCGACTCTTCTCTCTCTCTGTGACAGCTCAACTGAAGAGCTGGAGAGACACTGACGATCACTAACAAAACAACTGATGGGAATCAGAGATAGAGTTACCACTAACTACTACACTAATACACAGTCAGTCAATCAAACACAGATTAGATCGACTACACTACTTGAATTAATCAGAGGGAGATGAAATCCACGCCCTCTTTCTTTCATGGTTTCAGGAGACTGGATGGGGGATTTTGGGCCGGGGGTGGTGGGTAAGTGGTGATGGGAGAGGGTCGGTCCCCAGGACGGTTCCTGTGTTCCAGATCAAGGTGCTACTGTAACTGGAGAGAAACGTTCACATGTTGAACGGAGCTGATCGTCTGAAAGGGTCACGTCCTTTTCCCTTTGATCCTGTTTAATCACAGCCCCCATGCACTGGGTCTCCTAAACACACACACACACACACACACACACACACACACACACACACACACACACACACACACACACACACACACACACACACACACACACACACACACACACACACACACACACACACCACAGACCTGACTTCTGAGCTGAAATTAGTTTAATTGTGCAAATCATTGTGGAGTGTTTGTGTGTGTGCGTGCTTGCGTGCATGCGCTTGTGTGTGTGTGTGTGTGCGTGTGTGTTTAGGAGACCCAGTGGCGCTGTCGGGCTTTCAGGATAAAAGAAGAAAATGTAACTTTTTGTTTTGATAAAAAGCTTGTCTTCTGAACAGGAAGTGAGAGCTGCCAAACGACGCTGCCCCGAGCACCTCATTATCAGACTAAACGAACACACACGCACACACGCACACTCACCCTGATGCTTTCATCAGGCTCCAGCCCCTCAAACCCCCGTGAGTCCCCTGCACCCCGCACACACCCACATCCACACACACACCCACACACACACACACACACACACACACACTCCCTACTCCCCTGGACTGGAATGCATCACTCTATTTCAAGAGCATCTCTCTCCCTTCTCTCGCTCTTTCTCTCACTCTCTTCCTCCATCACTCTTTCCTATCCCTCTAGCTCCCGCCCTTTCTATTCCCTATCCCTATCCCTCTAGCTCCCTCACCCTTTCCTATCCCTCTAGCTCCCTCACCCTTTCCTATCCCTCTAGCTCCCTCACCCTTTCCTATCCCTCTAGCTCCCTCACCCTTTCCTATCCCTCTAGCTCCCTCACCCTTTCCTATCCCTCTAGCTCCCTCACTCTTTCCTATCCCTCTAGCTCCCTCACCCTTTCCTATCCCTCTAGCTCCCTCACCCTTTCCTATCCCTCTAGCTCCCTCACCCTTTCCTATCCCTCTAGCTCCCTCACCCTTTCCTATCCCTCTAGCTCCCTCACCCTTTCCTATCCCTCTAGCTCCCTCACCCTTTCCTATCCCTCTAGCTCCCTCACCCTTTCCTATCCCTCTAGCTCCCTCACCCTTTCCTATCCCTCTAGCTCCCTCACCCTTTCCTATCCATCTAGCTCCCTCACCCTTTCCTATCCCTCTAGCTCCCTCACCCTTTCCTATCCCTCTAGCTCCCTCACCCTTTCCGATCCCTCTAGCTCCCTCACTCTTTCCGATCCCTCTAGCTCCCTCACTCTTTCCGATCCCTCTAGCTCCCTCACTCTTTCCGATCCCTCTAGCTCCCTCACTCTTTCCGATCCCTCTAGCTCCATCTTACTCCCTTTGCTCTCTCCCACTTCCTCTCTCTGCCTCTCACTCATATTCTTCTCCCCATCTGTCCCCCACCTCTCCCTCTATTTGTCCCTCCTCTCTCCTTCTCTCTCCCTCTCTTCCTCCTTCCCTATCCCTCCCTCTCCCTCTCCTTCCTGTCGGGACATGTCTGTGTTAAAAGCCAACCTCAGTCTCCCCAGGCCCCAGGGTATTAATCTTCAAACGAGAGTTAATCTCACATAAACACACTGACAGTCATTATCTGTGTCATTAACGGCATGACAGACCCACACCTCGGGCACAAAGAAATACTTTATACAGACCTGCACTTCGGGCAAAAAGAAATACTTTATACAGACCTGCACCTCGGGCACAAAGAACGACTTTCTGCAGACCTACACCTCTGGCACAAAGAAATACTTTATACAGACCTGCACCTCGGGTACAAATAAATACTTTATACAGACCCACACCTCGGACACAAAGAAATACTTTATACAGACCTGCACCTCGGGTACAAATAAAGACTTTCTACAGACCCACACCTCAGGCACAAAGAAATACTTTATACAGACCCACACCTCAGGCACAAAGAAATACTTTCTACAGACCCACACCTCAGGCACAAAGAAATACTTTCTACAGACCCACACCTCAGGCACAAATAAATACTTTATACAGACCCACACCTCAGGCACAAAGAACTACTTTATACAGACCCACACCTCAGGCACAAATAAATACTTTATACAGACCCACACCTCAGGCACAAAGAAATACTTTATACAGACCCACACCTCAGGCACAAAGAAATACTTTATACAGACCCACACCTCGGGCACAAAGAACTACTTTATACAGACCCACACCTCAGGCACAATAAATACTTTATACAGACCCACACCTCAGGCACAAAGAAATACTTTATACAGACCCACACCTCGGGCACAAAGAAATACTTTATACAGACCCACACCTCGAGCACAAAGAAATACTTTAGACAGACCCACACCTCGAGCACAAAGAACTACTTTATACAGACCCACACCTCGGGCACAAATAAATACTTTATACAGACCCACACCTCAGGCACAAAGAAATACTTTATACAGACCCACACCTCAGGCACAAAGAAATACTTTATACAGACCCACACCTCAGGCACAAAGAAATACTTTATACAGACCCACACCTCAGGCACAAAGAAATACTTTCTACAGACCCACACCTCAGGCACAAAGAAATACTTTATACAGACCCACACCTCAGGCACAAAGAAATACTTTCTACAGACCTGCACCTCGAGCACAAAGAACTACTTTATACAGACCCGCACCTCGAGCACAAATAAATACTTTCTACAGACCCACACCTCAGGCACAAAGAAATACTTTATACAGACCCACACCTCGAGCACGAAGAAATACTTTCTACAGACCCACACCTCGAGCACGAAGAAATACTTTCTACAGACCCACACCTCAGGCACAAAGAAATACTTTCTACAGACCCACACCTCGAGCACAAAGAAATACTTTCTACAGACCCACACCTCAGGCACAAATAAATACTTTATACAGACCCACACCTCGAGTCAAATAAATACTTTATACAGACCCACACCTCGGGCACAAAGAAATACTTTCTACAGACCCACACCTCAGGCACAAAGAAATACTTTATACAGACCCACACCTCGGGCACAAAGAAATACTTTCTACAGACCCACACCTCAGGCACAAAGAAATACTTTATACAGACCCACACCTCAGGCACAAATAAAGACTTTCTGCAGACCTGCACCTCAGGCACAAAGAAATACTTTATACAGACCCACACCTCAGGCACAAAGAAATACTTTATACAGACCCACACCTCAGGCACAAAGAAATACTTTATACAGACCTGCACCTCGGGTACAAATAAAGACTTTCTACAGACCCACAGCTCAGGCACAAAGAACGACTTTCTGCAGACCCACACCTCTGGCACAAAGAAATACTTTATACAGACCCACACCTCAGGCACAAAGAAATACTTTATACAGACCCACACCTCAGGCACAAAGAAATACTTTCTACAGACCCACACCTCAGGCACAAATAAATACTTTCTACAGACCCACACCTCAGGCACAAAGAAATACTTTATACAGACCCACACCTCAGGCACAAATAAATACTTTATACAGACCCACACCTCGAGCACAAAGAAATACTTTATACAGACCCACACCTCGAGCACAAATAAATACTTTATACAGACCCACACCTCAGGCACAAAGAAATACTTTCTATAGACCCACACCTCAGGCACAAATAACTACTTTATACAGACCCACACCTCAGGCACAAAGAACTACTTTATACAGACCCACACCTCAGGCACAAAGAACTACTTTATACAGACCCACACCCCAGGCACAATAAATACTTTCTACAGACCCACACCTCAGGCACAAAGAAATACTTTCTACAGACCCACACCTCAGGCACAAATAAATACTTTCTACAGACCCACACCTCAGGCACAAATAAATACTTTCTACAGACCCACACCTCAGGCACAAAGAACTACTTTATACAGACCCACTCCTCAGGCACAAATAAATACTTTCTACAGACCCACACCTCAGGCATGGCTTATAAGACAGAGACCGTACAGATTGCCTGGCACAGTAAAGCATTAGAAAGGAGAGACTCTCCTTAGGCATTGGCTTACAGAGGAGATCACTTTTACGGACGTGATGATACACTTTAAAAAGTGGGACGACGTTGTTGTTCATCTGAAGTGCTTTTACTGATAGGAATGATGAAAATTACGCTTTGGTTAGTTCAACCTATTGTTTTTTTTTTTATTACATTTTTATCTTTATTTATTTAATTATTTTCTAGTTGGCGGAGGCTACATGCACAATATATACATTCCTATACTTTAATAGTCAGCTTGAATCCACCCGTGGGCTGTCACTCAAAAATTAGATATATCTATTTTTAAAGGTACACAAATACAAAGCATTGATCACCACGATCATAATACAGAACAAACAAGAAACAATATATTTAGTACAAAAATATAAATGCAACATGCAACAATTTCAAAGATTTTACAGTTACAGTTCATATAAGGAAATCAGTCAATTGAAATATATTCAAAAGGACCTAATCTATGGATTTCACATGACTTGGAATATGCATCTGTTGGTCACAGATACCTTAAAACAAAAATTTGAATCAGAAAACCAGTCAGTATCTGGTGTGACCACCATTTTCCTCATGCAGAGCAACACATGTCCTTTGCATGGAGTTGATCAGGCTGTTGATTGTGGCCTGTGGAATGTTGTCCCACTCCTCTTCAATGGCTGTACGAAGTTTCTGGATATTGGCCGGAACTGGAACACGCTGTCGTACACATCGACCCAGAGCATCCCAAACATTGCCATAGATAAAATGCAATAATGTTCGTTGTCTGTAGCTTATGCCTTCCCATACCATTCCTACAGTTAGAGTGAGCATGCCAGTTGCACGCTCCCCCAAAACTTGAGTCATCTGTGGCATTGTGCCACATGACAAAACTGCACATTTTAGAGTGGCCTTTTATTGTCCCCAGCACAAGGCACACCTATGTTATGATCATGCTGTTTAATCAGCTTCTTGATATGCCACATCTGTCAGGTGGATAGATTATCTTGGCAAAGGACCAGTGGCGGATTTAGGTATAGGCGGATTTAGGTATTGGCGACATGGGCAGCTCGGGGTGCCAGCACAAAAAAAAAATATATATATATATATATATATATATATATATATTAGAGGTCAACCAATTATGATTTTTCGACGCCGATACCGATACCGATTATTGGCGGACCAAAAACCCCGATACCGATTAATCGGCCGATTTTATATAAATAAATATATACTGCTCAAAAAAATAAAGGGAACACTTAAACAACACAATGTAACTCCAAGTCAATCACACTTCTGTGAAATCAAACTGTCCACTTAGGAAGCAACACTGATTGACAATACATTTCACATGCTGTTGTGCAAATGGAATAGACAACAGGTGGAAATTATAGGCAATTAGCAAGACACCCCCAATAAAGGAGTGGTTCTGCAGGTGGGGACCACAGACCACTTCTCAGTTCCTATCCTTCCTGGTTGATGTTTTGGTCACTTTTGAATGCTGGCGGTGCTTTCACTCTAGTGGTAGCATGAGACGGAGTCTACAACCCACACAAGTGGCTCAGGTAGTGCAGCTCATCCAGGATGGCACATCAATGCGAGCTGTGGCAAGAAGGTTTGCTGTGTCTGTCAGCGTAGTGTCCAGAGCATGGAGGTGCTACCAGGAGACAGGCCAGTACATCAGGAGACGTGGAGGAGGTCGTAGGAGGGCAACAACCCAGCAGCAGGACCGCTACCTCCGCCTTTGTGCAAGGAGGAGCAGGAGGAGCACTGCCAGAGCCCTGCAAAATGACCTCCAGCAGGCCACAAATGTGCATGTGTCTGCTCAAACGGTCAGAAACAGACAGAGGGTGGTATGAGGGCCCGACGTCCACAGGTGGGGGTTGTGCTTACAGCCCAACACCGTGCAGGACGTTTGGCATTTGCCAGAGAACACCAAGATTGGCAAATTCGCCACTGGCGCTCTTCACAGATGAAAGCAGGTTCACACTGAGCACGTGACAGACGTGACAGAGTCTGGAGACGCCGTGGAGAACATTTTGCTGCCTGCAACATCCTCCAGCATGACCGGTTTGGCGGTGGGTCAGTCATGGTGTGGGGTGGCATTTCTTTGGGGGGCCGCACAGCCCTCCATGTGCTCGCCAGAGGTAGCCTGACTGCCATTAGGTACCGACATGAGATCCTCAGACCCCTTGTGAGACCATATGCTGGTGCGGTTGGCCCTGGGTTCCTCCTAATGCAAGACAATGCTAGACCTCATGTGGCTGGAGTGTGTCAGCAGGTCCTACAAGAGGAAGGCAATGATGCTATGGACTGGCCCGCCCGTGGACTGGCCCAGACCTGAGGCTATGGACTGGCCCAGACCTGAATCCAATTGAGCACATCTGGGACATCATGTCTCGCTCCATCCACCAATGCCACGTTGCACCACAGACTGTCCAGGAGTTGGCGGATGCTTTAGTCCAGGTCTGGGAGGAGATCCCTCAGGAGACCATCCGCCACCTCATCAGGAGCATGCCCAGGCGTTGTAGGGAGGTCATACAGGCACGTGGAGGCCACACACACTACTGAGCCTCATTTTGACTTGTTTTAAGGACATTACATCAAAGTTGGATCAGCCTGTAGTGTGGTTTTCCACTTTAATTTTGAGTCTGACTCCAAATCCAGACCTCCATGGGTTGATAAATTGGATTTCCATTGATTATTTTTGTGTGATTTTGTTGTCAGCACATTCAACTATGTAAAGAAAAAAGTATTTTAATAAGATTATTTCTTTCATTCAGATCTACGATGTGTTGTTTAAGTGTTCCCTTTATTTTTTTGAGCAGTATATTTATAATAATTACAATTACAACAATACTGAATGAACACTTTTATTTTAACTTAATATAATAAATAAATAAAATCAATTTAGTCTCAAATAAATAATGAAACATGTTCAATTTGGTTTAAATAATGCAAAAACACAGTGTTGGAGAAGAAAGTAAAAGTGCAATATGTGCCATGTAAAAAAGCTAACGTTTAAGTTCCTTGCTCAGAACATGAGAACATATGAAAGCTGGTGGTTCAATATTCCCAGTTAAGAAGTTTTAGGTTGTAGTTATTATAGGAATTATAGGACTATTTCTCTCGATACCATTTGTATTTCATATACCTTTGACTATTGAATGTTCTTATAGGCACTATAGTATTGCCAGCCTAATCTCGGGAGTTGATAGTCTTGAAGTCATAAACAGCACAATGCTTGAAGCACAGTGAAGAGCTGCTGGGAAACGCACGAAAGTGCTGTTTGAATGAATGCTTTCGAGCCTGCTGGTGCCTACCACCGCTCAGTCAGATGGCTCTATCAAATATCAAATCATATATTTAATTATAATATAATAACACACAGAAATACGAGCCTTAGGTCATTAATATGGTCAAATCCGGAAACTATCATTTCGAAAACAAAACGTTTATTCTTTCAGTAAAATACAGAACCGGTCCGTATTTTATCTAACGGGTGGCATCCCTAAGACTAAATATTGCTGTTACATTGCACAACCTTCAATGTAATGTCATAATTATTTACAATTCTGGCAAATTAATTACGGTCTTTGTTAGAAATTAATGGTCTTCACACAGTTCGCAACGAGCCAGGCAGCCCAAACTGCTGCATATACCCTGACTCTGCTTGCACAGAACGTAAGAGAAGTGACACAATTTCCCTAGTTAAAGAAATTCATGTTAGCAGGCAATATTAACTAAATATGCATGTTTAAAATATATACTTGTGTATTGATTTTAAAGAAAGGCATTGATGTTTATGGTTAAGTACACATTGGTGCAACGACAGTGCTTTTTTCGCGAATGCCCTTGTTAAATCATCCCCCTTTAATTTCTTGATTTAAAGGGAATTTATTTAATTTCTTGTCACTCAATTGAATAAATGTGGATACGTAATTCCAAATTGAAAAGTGAACTTGGAACAAGATGAAAAAATGGGCTGTTCTTAGACTACACAAAATATTAGTTTGTATTTGTTATTTATAGGGTTTAACCAAAGGTGTAAAAGTAAGTTGAGTGTTGAAAGAAATTGGTTGCAGCTTGAAATATAGGTTTGGTATCAGGGGTTGGAACCTAAGTTTTTTCAATTGTTTGGTTCTGAACAGAACCATTATTTTTTCGTTCCGTTGCACTGATCCGAACAGCAAAATAATATTCTGAACCGATTCTAACCCCCAAAAAGTAACAGTTTATATTGTTCCTTTCTGCTCCTTTTAAACCTCAAAATATATTTTTGGGGTACATTTAGCTCAACATTAAATGAATTCACCAACCAGTGCAAATAGAGCAGCTTGCTATGGAGTGGGCAAGCTATTTACATGCATTGGAAAGACAAGATGCGACTGAAAGAGAGAGAGTGGAGGAGGAGGCATGAAGCGCTGGGCATCTTGTTGTTATGACATGCATTAACTGAATTAGGCCAATAGAATTATACCTACGGAAGATCAGCTTCTATGAAGGAACTTTGAATGTCTTAGAACTTCAGAGAGATGGCTTTATGTTGGACCAAAACTAGCCAGCTAGCTAACATGCTTGTGTTCAGAGTGGCACCAGAATTTAAATAAAAACATGTCTTCCTGTTTTGCAGTTAATTAATCCGATGTGAAATGTAATAACTATAGTATCCTTAACTAGCAATGAAAAAGTTAATCCATTCTTCTCTAATTAAAAATATATCTCTCCCTAATTTCTTAATCAAAGTCTACTAGCCTACTAACATCAGTAGTAGGCTATGCTTTGGAAGGGGAGGGGCAGGTAGCCTACACATGCACAAAATAACAGATCTCTTCCGGAACACTATAGATCACTTTCGTTCCCGGTTCTGATTCTGTTTCTCGAAAAATGTAATTGTTTTCTGGTTTTGGGTTCTGTTCCCTAAACCTGTTCCTCTCTCTCTCTCTCTCTCTCTCTCTCACTCTCTCTCTCTCTCCTCCCTCTAACATCCCTCCCTCTTCCTACCTCGTACCTCTCTCTCTCTCTCTCTCTCTCTCCTCCCTCTAACATCCCTCCCTCTCTCCTACTCTCTCCTCTCTCTCTCTCTCTCTCTCTCTCTCTCCTCTCTCTCTCTCTCTCTCTCTTCTCCTCTCTCTCCTCTCTCTCAATAACCATCACTAATTAGCAGGATGGAGCAGGTTGAGCAACTGTATTTATCAGTACCATGTTGACTGAAGGTGATTTAGCGTTCTAGTAACATCCTGGCACACAGTTTCATTTGGGATGTATCTCACCCGCCAATGAACAATGTAAAACAATTTCAGCATTTTATACTGCATTAGTTATTTGCAACAATAGTTTTCCATTACAGCAGTAAATCAGAGTGAATAGTAGCCAGCGTATACTTAATCTGATCTAACAGTTCCAATTATCTGTAACTATTAACTGTTATTAAGTCATTAGTGATCCTGTCAGGGTTGTCAGTGTTGGTATTCAGACAGACTAATCTATTGGAAAGTCCCCCTAGAGACGCAGCAGGGGCAATCATCTACACACACACACACACACACACACACACACACACACACACACACACACACACACACACACACACACACACACACATTACACAGCTGATTCAGGACCGAGTTTGGGAAACTGCTATAGGGAACACTGGGAAATATTCCACCTATACCACAGGATCAGACATTCCTCCCCTAAAGTGACAAATGTTCAGAATGATCCTAGATATCCAGTCTAGTTTAACTTTCTACGTGATTCCTAATGTTCACTCTTGTAGCAAAATATGTTTTGAAGTTGGTTCTGTAAACCTGGTAAACAGATTTGATTGAATAGGGCCCAAGGTTAGTTTAAAAAAGGTTTGCATCTCTCTGTTCCCCAATCCCCAACCCTCCCCATATCCCTAACCCAGAACCCTTATGATATCCCAAGCTCCCTTCCTCTACATTAACCCTATCTCTCTCTAATCCTCACCCCAGTTCCCTGATCAGGAACTCAAATCAAATCAAAGTTTATTTGTCACGTGCGCCGAATACAACAGGTGTAGACCTTACAGTGAAATGCTTACTTACAGGCTCTAACCAATAGTGCGAAAAAAAGGTGTGTGTGTGTGTGTGTGTGTGTGTGGTGTGTGTGTGTGTGTGTGTGTGTGTGTGTGTGTGTGTGTGTGTGTGTGTGTGTGTGTGTGTGTGTGTATGTGTGTGTAGGTAAGTAAAGAAATAAAAACAACAGTAAAAAGACAGTGAAAAATAACAGTAGCGAGGCTAAATACAGTAGCAAGGCTATAACAGTAGTGAGGCTACATACAGACACCAGTTAGTCAGACTGATTGAGGTAGTATGTACATGTAGATATGGTTAAAGTGACTATGCATATATGATGAACGGAGAGTAACAGTAGTGTAAAAGAGGGGTTGGCAGGTGGTGGGTGACGGGACACAATGCAGATAGCCCGGTTAGCCAATGTGCGGGAGCACTGGTTGGTCGGGCCAATTGAGGTAGTATGTACATGAATGTATAGTTGAAGTGAATGTGCATATATGATAAACAGAGAGTAGCAGCAGTGTAAAAGAGGGGTTGGGAGGGGCACCCAATGCAAATAGTCCAGGTAGCCATTTGATTACCTGTTCAGGAGTCTTATGGCTTGGGGGTAAAAACTCAGTGGTAACAGATGGGATCTGTCACCTAAAGGATGTAACGGAAATGAATGTTTAACCCCGTAATGGATATTTACTGTGAGTCGATAATGACTATGTCAGATTAGGAAATGGCTTCTCACTCTCATCAATCAGGAAGGAGATGCACTCAAGAGCCCAACTAAATCCTTTCTCACATACACGTGCATGTGTGCAAATACACACACACACACACACACACACACACACACACACACACACACACACACACACACACACACACCATCCTGCTGCTTACAGTTTGTTGGCTGGAAAGTTCTATTGAAAACAAACAACACAAGTATCAAATACACATTGAAATGCACTCACACACTCACCAGCAGTTGGGAGAGAGAAAGGGATGGAAGGGATAGAGATAGATTTATCTAGTGAAGGACTACCATCTTTGGGGCTCCCGTGTGGCGCAGAGGTCTAAGGCACTGCATCTCAGTGCTAGAGGCGTGACTACAGACCCTGGTTTGATTCCAGGCTGTATCACAACCGACCGTGATTGGGAGTCCCATAGGGCGGTGCACAATTTGCCCAGCGTCGTCTGGGTTTGGCCGTGGTAGGCCGTCATTGTAAATAAGAATTTGTTCTTAACTGACTTGCCTAGTTAAATAAAGGTTAAATAAATAAATAGCTTCAGATGATTCATGGAGATAAAGCTCAAATCTGATTGTTTCCATGTTTTCTGAAAACTAAACTCCCAGACTTAAACAGGTTCATATTATCACAGGGCTGTACTGATACAACTGTGTGCATGTGTGTCTGGTGTAGTCTCTTCATCTTCTGATTGCTTTAATTACAGACTGATTGTCAGCTCCCCTCTCAGAGGGCCGGAAAAACAAATTCTTAACGCACATGAAAAGGAGACACCACACACACACACACACACACACACACACACACACACACACACACACACACACACACACACACACACACACACACACACACACACACACACAGACACAGACACTACAGCAGTTGCACTCAGTAGCCCCTTTGATTTCTATCTGACGGTGATCTGTCTTTCATCGTCTCCTCTCCCTGATCCCTCTCTTCTTCTTTACCTCCACTGGGGCAGAACGTCTCCCTCCATATCTCCTTCGTCTCTCTCTTTGTCTATTGAGTGTTAATACTGTAGGTGGGCAGGGTCATTTACTGTGTCTCTTTGTCTCTCTAACACATTAGTAGGTGGGCAAAACGGTTTCTGTCTGCTTTTCTCTATTCCTTATTATTTAGCATGACAGCAGAACGACTGACTCTCTGCCTGTCAGCCTATTTGTGTTTAGTGTAGAATGATTACGGCATCTGTAGCCTTGTTAAGAACCAGGCTTCCCTAGTACAGGGATCTGATTGAGGCTGGCCTCTACTGTGTAAGAGGACTCAGAGCAGTGGGTTATGGGACCTTGGGATTTGGTCTGATGGACTGACAAAGTCTCTGTAGCCTTAAACAGCCAGCCATACAGAAGAAGAGAGAGAGAGAGAGAGAGAGAGAGCAGTGACCTCTGTCTCTACTCCCTGTTCTCTCCTCAAACATATTTGTTTATAACATAATTACTACTGTAAGTTAATTGATGCATAGAGCATACAGTCCTTCATTTACACACCATGTTAATCTATGGTCGTTAAGAGTTGCTCAGATTACAGTGTTGTTAGAACAACATCAGCTACAGGTCAGCTCATATCATTATCTATCTACACATCTACTGATAAGGAGTTCAACATCCTGTTTGATCTGAGGTCAGTATATTCAGGAACTCTCTCCTCCTGTGATGATGGTGTACAGTGGGAACTGAGATGTGCGCAGTCACAGAAACTGCTTAAAAGCTTGTTACATTTGAATATATATTAGGCTACATATTGTTTAAATATTATCTGACATAATATTATACATTTCTGCCATGTATCTGGAGAAGGGATATTCACATCAGCTGATTGCATGTGTTTGTTCTACAGAACAACAAAAACGTTTATTATGCTTGCTTTTTATATTAAAAAAAATAATGATCATAGGCCTATGCTTTTAATATGACCAATGCTGTGTGTTTTTTGTTATTAGGCTACTGCATCAGTAGGCTATATCCTTTCATCCATTTAATCCCGCGGCGCCACACTCGCTTTTGAAGAATATTTACATTTTCTTTCTCCCGTTTCTTCTTGTCTTTTTCCTTTCTAACTCAAACATGAAAGTCTGCGGCGGTGTGCTGGGGGGAGAGAGGGACAGAGGAGCAGAGACACAGAGAGAAAAGGGGATTGATTTCCACCGTGAGCGCTGCAGCAGTTGTTCAAAGCTCCAGACGTCAGAAAGCGGCAGGACTCAGCATGTCGAGGCCGGCCTAGGCTGCCTGTCTGCGCCCTGGACTTCCCCCAGGGCCCGGGGAGGGCGACAGCCAGGCGGCACCGTCAAAACAATTATGAGGAGAGGGACTGAGAGGAGAGCAAACCACACAAACCACACACTGGGACCAGGACCCGCAAAGCGAGATGAACTATGACCCATGCTCCCTTAATGTACCAATGACTTCGAAGATGGTAGGCTACAGGTCTAATGGACTCAGTAATAGACCTGGTGTCCTAAATGTTATTACTTTATAACCCACCACTTAACGACCATACACCCACTCACACACTGCGCTCTATTACTTCATGGCCCAGGCTACTATGAAGTGCCATATGAAAAAACAACCAACCTCCGGTTTAAACCTCCGGTTTATCACATCTTTAAAGCAGAAAAACATGCCTATTTAAAACTGGAGAACATTTCGATGTTGTCCATTTGCCAAACTTATCTGACAATTTTTTGCTACGTTTTTGACAAACAACGTAATGCATGCAGTTCTTTTCGAAAGATAAAATTACTGTTAAGTAGGCTACATGTGTCTGTAGCATAAATGCTCCAGGAATTTCCCCAAATCTTGCAGCAATCCCGTTTTACATTCCAGAGCGCCTTACCTGCGTGTAGAGTGGGGTTTTCGACGGGACAGGTCTTGCGGAGTGTAGCCTATCTCAACGATAGAGTGATGGTCGGAGCAATGCTGTGGTCTGTCTGCACGGACTGCTGTAGCCTAATGATTAGACTGTATTGGGGAGTCTGACAGGCATCACCGATATCTAAATCTCTGTAACAGATCCTCCGTTAATCTCTGTGTCTTCAGTCCGCCGTATGCATGCCCGGTGATCCAGAGTAGCTCCTCCTCACAGAGAAAAATATCAGTTTTCCCCGCCCCAGAAGATGAGGATAAACCTGATGCAGGTAAACGAACTGGAGCCTATGTGGCTCCATTACTCCACAACGACATCTAGCGGTGAACCCCAAACAATAAGGCTCCTCTTAGGGTAGCCTATTGAATTCATGTAGGATAGCAGAAACTACAGTACAGTTAGGCTACTGATTTGGTGAGACAGAACAATTTAATTCATCTAACCATATTTATCTGAATCTATCCTTTCATCAGTGTGCCAGTAATCCAACTGAGAGAGAGAGATAAAGAAATAGCGAGAGAGGGAGAGGAGGGAGAGGGAGAGGAGGGAGAAGGGGGGGAGGGAGAGGAGGCGGAGGAGGGAGAAGGGGGGGAGGGAGAGGAGGCGGAGGAGGGAGAGGAGGTAGGGGAGGGAGAGGAGGGAGAGGAGGGAGAAGGGGGGAGGGAGAGGAGGGAGAGGAGGCGGAGGAGGGAGAGGAGGGGGAGGGAGAGGGAGAGGAGGGAGGGAGAGGAGTGAGGGAGGGAGGGAGAGGAGGGAGGGGGAGGGAGAGGGGGGAGAGGAGGGGGAGGGAGGGAGAGGAGGGATGGAGGGAGAGGAGGGAGGGGGAGGGAGAGGAGGGGGTTGTGTTTTTATCCGGTATCAGTGTTGTAGGTCCATCAATAAAAAGGAAGCATTGCGTGTCATACTTTGTGCTATAAAAGACATGAAGGATTCAGATTGTGGTTCATTTATCTAAGAATCAGATTTCAAATGTTCCTTAATGTGATGTTTACTTTTTTGTTTGTTTACCCATCAGCACCAGTTTGGGACGGACCGGACCGAACCGAACCCTGAACTTTACCTGAGGCACGAGAACTGACCAAAGAGACTCCACCACTGTCCATCCGTCTGTTTCTCTCCTATCAACTCTTTGTCCGGTCTCTCTCTTCCCCTTCCTCTCTGCTCCTCTGCAGGAAAGAGCAGATAAAAGAGGTGCTTAGCGCTTCTGAGGAGAGAATGGTGTGTTTGAAGAGCGAAATTCTCCCCCTCCCTCTCTCTCTCTCTCTCTCTCTCTCTCTCTCTCTCGTTCTCTCTGGCAGCCTTGAGCCCGGTGGCCTTCTCATCCTCTAAAATCTCTGATCCTTCCTTCCTTCCTTCCTTCCTTCCTTCCTTCCTTCCTTCCTTCCTTCCTTCCTTCCTTCCTTCCTTCCTTCCTTCCTTCCTGACAGACAGACAGACAGACAGACAGACAGACAGACAGACAGACAGACAGACAGACAGACAGACAGACAGACAGAAAGACCAGCGGAGAGCAACAGAGCATCACTGGGATGAAAACACCTATCATATTACTTTACCCCAGATCACTATTACCACAGGACCACAGCCAGAGAAAACAGAAACCCAGTCAGCTGTCTTCTAAAGCCAACAGCGATAAGGCCAATATTAGCTCATTTAATAATGGCAGCAGAAATAGGAAGAGGTTATCTAGCTACTGAAGCCAAACAAATATCACAGACTTCATCTCTCTATTTAAAGTTGAAACTGTATATTAAGACATGTAAATGACAGGGATTGGGATGGGCTGAGGGAAGCTGAGGGTTGGTATGTGGAATTGGAGACAAGTGGGAGTGGAGCTGCTGTGTGGGAGATAGAATGATGGCCAAAGATAAAAGTCAAAATAAAACAGAATAAAAAGTACATTTGAATGACACTAAGTGTCAGTGTTTTTACAACTAATGCCGGTTTGCCTGAGGCTGATGCCTTGCAGGTGTTTGTACACATGCATATACACACACACACACACACACACACACACACACACACACACACACACACACACACACACACACTCTCATTCAAATAAACATATACAAGAACACACACATAGATGTAATAGTGCCAGACATGCACACAAACATATACAGTTAGCATTGCTGTTATGATTTTAGATGTCGTTGTTGTCCTTTGTTTTAAATGTATTCTTTTTTGTAATTTTTTTTTTGCGTTGTTGTTTGCTGTTTTCTTCTGTCTTTTCCTTTTTTCTCTTTAGTTGATTCTCTTGGTTGTTGGTGCATTGGGGGGTTCTTGGGGGTGGGGAATGGAATCTTCCTGGGGGGGACTGTGGGATGGGTCTCGAATGGTTGAGGGACAGCTATTGGGGAACTGTGGGGGGATCTTGGAGGGTTCGGGTTCATGTTTTCTGGCCTGGTGGTAGATCGGTCAACGTGCCCTTAAGCAGGGCATTGACCCTGGATGCTCTTGTGTGTCGCTCTGAATGGGAATCTGTTGGATGACTGGTATGATGTAGTTGTTGAGCGGGTTCACTGCAAGTATATTGTATGTTTCGAATATTCAATACATTTTAACATTTAAAAAATCAAAATTCACAGGGATTTCAGGCTCCTGACGCTATGCATGATGGGTAGGTCTACTCTGTAAAGGTGGGCATATTTTATCCTCTCCTCTAACTACTCATCCACAAACACTCACACACATGTGTATGCTGTCCTCTAATCACTGTGCCCCTCAACAGGAGAGCAGATTCCATTACCATGTTGACTGCATTGTCAGCTAACCTAGTTTCCACAATGAAAGGACATTGGGTGAGGAGAGGAGGCTAGCCTATACCTATAGGTAACATACAATTAAACTCTATACATCAAGATACAATGATAATGTAACATTATTGATGTACAGTAAGCTTTAAATATAGCATTTGTATTGGATAAATGTATACTTTGTCAATGGGGATTGTCAACGTGAATTTTTTTTACTGTTTTCTGTACACAATTCCACACACACACACACACACACACACACACACACACACACACACACACACACTGCCTGTGCATCAGGAGGTTTAGGCCCTGTGCTCGTCTCTGTGTGTGGTAGAGAACAGTGCCACCTCTCAGCCAGGCAGGATGTCAGATCTGGGGAACACAGCCTTCCCCCGGGGCAGGAGTTAAACGTGAGAAAAGGGCAGGTAGAGACAGGCAGAGACAGGTAGAGAGAGACGGCACTGTGCAGCTGACAGACCTTCTGCTCCCTCAGCCATGAGGCTCGAACAGCAACAGGAACTACGGCTGCATCTGAAATCGTACTCTATTCCGTATAAGGCTCTGGGCAACAGGAGAGCACCATGGTGTCGTTTCAGATCAGATTTGCTCATAGTCAGAAACATGGTTTAGATGGCAACTAGGAATGTGTGTGTGTTCAGTCCAAAAGCAACCTCTTAGATCTTACAAGATAGGCTCAAGCAGTTAAAATATGTTTTGAGGTCAAAATGAACTGAAACCTCACAGATAAAATGAGATTCTATTGTAGCTTCATCCAAACGTCTGGGTTATCGATTAGTTCAACATTTCACCAGCAGGCGGCAGAAGAAACCCTCTGTTACCAACAACACTAGGCTACCTACCAACTGTCCACAAGATAAGACAAACAAACAATTATTTCTCTAGTTGTCCGCAGGGTGGCAGTGTCTTCACACATCTGTCTGCTCTGATTGATGTCTTTTTTATTGAGTATCTATCATCTTCCATTGGTTATTCTGTGGTAGAGTAACCTACCATCCTACTCTCCTAACGGAGTCCACCAAATATCTGATTCAGTTTGGTTATTGACTTTACACCATATTTATAACACTTAAAGATAAACCTGTGTTCCAACACTACTGTTTCTGGAGCGCATCCCAGAAGATGGTGACAGGATTCGGTGATAATCTGTGTTGCATTATTTCTGATTGTATCCATTCTCCACTCTGCAACCCACACAACTGTTACATTATCACACACACATAACCACACGTACACTCACACACAGAGCTCTGCTCTCCCACACTGCCTTATAATCACTGGTTATCACCTCTCTCTGGCAGGCCTCACTGAGCACCTATAGCCTATACCCATCTGACACGTAGGTAGCCTAGCTGTATGAATGAATAACTGGTAGGGGGCTAATTGTAAAGAATGAACGGTCAGTTTGATTCCCAATTCTCTCATCTCCTTCTGATGGTGTATGTGTGTGTGTGTGAGAGAGAGAGAGAGAGAGAGAGAGAGAGACCTCAGTGCAATCTGCACAGCTGCGCGAGGGAGAGCAAGCAGAGAGAGCGAGAAGAGAGAGAGGGGTTGCCTGGTAGCCTTAACCGGCTCAGTTCGGGGAAATAGCACAACAGATTGCGCTTTTAAACAGCCTACGCCGATATGTATTCTTCAGTTTCTGGTGCATTAAACGCGAAATCAGAAACCAACACCCACTCGGTTAACGTCAATAATAATCGGTAAGGAATATTCGCAGTGTGAGATGGACGAGTCGTCTCTGTTGGATTTGCTGGAGTGTTCAGTGTGTTTGGAAAGGCTGGACACTACAGCTAAAGTCCTGCCTTGCCAACACACCTTCTGTCGCCGCTGCTTGGAGAACATAGTCAGCTCCAGAAACGAACTGAGATGTCCCGAATGTCGCATCCTAGTCGGCTGTGAGGTGGACGACCTCCCCGCGAATATTTTGCTGGTCCGCCTGCTGGACGGGATCAAACAGCGGCCACGGAATGCAGGCAGTACCAGGCAGTCCCAGGTGGGGGGCGGAGAGTCATTGGGTTGTGCAGCCGGGATCAGCGCCTCTCCCCCAGGCAGTGGGATCAGGGACCTGCCGGTGGCCACAAGGAGCTCCCCCGTTAAGGTACTTAGCTCTGCTACTTGGTATTTGGACTGGTTGGCTGCCAACTTGCTGTACAGAATGTTCCTTGGCTAGAATTCTGAAGAACCGAGTTGCTGTATACATGTGTGGGGGGTGGTGGTGTTGCTGCATAGCTGGACAACTGAGAATCTGTTTGGGAAATCTAATTTGACACACTCATGTGTTGAAAGACTTCCTATGTGTGCTCTACCCCCAACTCCTGCAGCTAAAGACACACAGAGAGAGAGAGAGAGAGAGAGAGAGAGAGAGAGAGGGGAGGGGGTATAGAGAGAGAGAAAGTAAGAGATACAGTCAGTCTCCTGTGCTATTCATGTTATTGCTAGACAGTCAAGCGAGGTATAGCTGCAAGATATGGTTTAGTTACCTCAGTGGCATGGCTGTGCTGTGTACAGGTAGTCTAGAGATGCAGCAGACGGCTGCATAGGTTTCATAACAGAGGCTGAACAATAACAGCCAGCACAATGGGCCTTTAAATATAACATACTCTAGGTTTATTAATCTAGGTTTATTCATCTAGGTTTATTAAGAGTATCCTAAGGTTGTTGGATGTTAGGGCCTATACTGTATGGATATTTTATAGGCAGATAACATATTTGTTCATGCTTTCAGCTCCATGTCATAGCATGTCAAGTCTTTGGCCAATAGGTGCTTTTTATTCTCACACTTGTCAATTCTCTGAAGGGGAGCAGGGTGACTATTGAACATAAGCCCAGGACTGAGAGAATGTGTGGTGGGCTGCAGCCAGCAGACCTGCCAGATAGAACAACTAGCAGAAGCAGTAGAATCTAAACACTCATCATGAATTGAGTACTGGAACGCTTACTCTCCCTCACTCTTTGTCTCTCAATGTATTTCTCTTTCTCTCTCTCCGACCAGTCATTGTTTGTTTTAGCTTCTTTGTGAGAGCAGGAGACTCGGAGTAGAAAACACTCACAATCTCCCCATCTCTCCCACCGTATTGATGAGAAGTTCGGCTCTTTTTACTGAATTGGATCTTTCAACTAATTTCGTTCATTTGAGTCAGTAATGCCAAGAGCACGCAGGACCTACTGTCGGCGAACAATGAACTGAAAACTCGAAATAGTAATAATTATACAAGCCTCTCGTTCACATGTCGTTCCCCATAAAGGGTTTATTGGAGCTGTCATTTAGACTGAGACTTGTAAAAGCGTGCTTTAAACGATGTGAATTTGTTTATTGCTAGGCATACAAATAAGATTATTTCTTGGTACAATTGAAAACGAGGTCTAGTTGTGGCCGCAACCGGACTAGATTGTGAACGACTCTTGGAGGAATGCATTGATTGGGGTGATTAGCACAATATCTTTCGCGAAGTGGTGCACCCCAGACGATTCGCTCTCGAGTTCGAGTGTTGAGAAGAGTATGTTTTGGCTCTACAAGGCTGTGTCCATCAAAACATTCAATAATCAATTCATTGCATTCATTCTTGCACCATGCAATCAATTATCAGTTCTACACATGTTTTTTTATTCTATATACTGCCTGCATCGTGATCTACTTTGTCTGTGCGCATAATTATATGACAGAGGGTTGTTGACCGGAGCACGTCTCTGGAGTCACCAGAGGAGCGCGTTTTAATCCTGCTGTAGAATTCATTGCGGCCAGCAGGTCAATCAAAAATAACGAATCGTTTGCGAACATCACATCTATTCACTACCCAAACTCCACAGGACGTAGATATGGTGTGTACGTGCGTATGTACAATGAGTATACAACACATAAAGGACACCTGCTCTTTCCATGATATAAACCGTATTCGGACGGGATACGTTTTATTGGGGGAGCTCAGGTAATATGATTTTGTGCACAAGCATAAATCACCACATCCGTAATTTTAGTCCTGTCCATATCTGCCATGTCAGTAATTTTTACTTGGCAGGAAGGATTTATTCCAGCCCTAAAAACCTACTGTTTTTTGTCAATCTCCCCACTCCTCTAACAATACTTATCCTGTGCGAGTCGTCATCCCAGTATTTTAAGGGATATTACAGAGTTTAACAGGTGCTGCACCCAGTTTGGGTAAGAATATGGGAACAAATTGATTGTTAAAACAAAGTGTTGCACGTAGCCAACATATGAATCTGTTTTGTCACATATTAACTTTCCTAGTACCATGTTTGTCTTTGAAAATATGAAGTGGACGATATTGTCCCAGTGAACTGATCAATGACCAAATACGTCAGTTAATTAAAGGTCTGCATAGGTTACAGTTCATGCTTCTTATTTGTTATTATTTGGACTTTCTCTGAACTGAAGACCATTAGGCCAGTATTAGACTATCCCTATACATTTGAAATATCTTCACGCCTAGAGGAGCCTCCAGGCTGCCGTCATACCGGTCAAACTACAGGGGCAGCTTGGTAAAACTAATCCCTTCCGAATCATCGACTGTAAAACGGACATGCTGGGGTAATAATTACATAATGGACATTCTATAGTAATACCAGTCCAGTGGAATAGAGCTATAGACTGACCAGGTGAATTCAGGTGAAAGCTATGATCCTTTATTGATGTCACTTTTTGAATCCACTTCAGTCAGTGTAGAGGAGGAGACTGGTTAAATAATGATTTTTAAGCCTTGGGACAATTGAGACATGGTATGACATGTATGTGTGCCATTCAGAGGGTGAATGGGCAAGACAAAATATGTAAGTACCTTTGAACGGGGTATGGTAGTAAGTGCAGGTGCACCGGTTTGTGTCAAGAACTGCAAAGCTGCTGGGTTTTTCACGCTCAACAGTTTCTCGAGTGTATCAAGAATGGTCCACCACCCAAATGACATCCAGCCAACTTGACACAACTGTGGGAAGCATTGGAGTCAACATGGACCAGCATCCTTGTGGAATGCTTTTGACACCTTGTAGAGTCCATGCCCGATGAATTGAAGCTGTTCTGAGGGCAAAAATGGGGGTGGGGGGGTGTTCCTAATTTTTGGTATACTCAGTGCATGTTTGTACGTATGTTTTTGAGGTCAGCCTTTTCCCCGCTGAGTTTCAGAGGTGCTTAATGGTGACATCACCACCCACAGACCAAGGCTTTGAAGTGTGTTCACCTGTATTTACAGGTAGTCCTGAGCCTTGATCTCTGCTACCATTAGTAACACACCCTGGTGATGACAGGGCAGCGCAGACCACCACCTTACATTACTACTAGACTAATAGCAGCAAAGGGGGTTGCAGTGTGTGTTTTGTATCTGAGTTCAGGCAGACAGACTGACATTAAAGTTTCATAGAAGCTTTTGCTTCTGACAAGAGAGGAGAACACAGCTGCTGCTACTGACACCATCACACACACCCAAACACACACACACACACACACACACACACACACACACACACACACACACACACACACACACACCACACACACACACACACACACACACACACACACACACACACACACACACACACACACACACACACACACACACACACACACACACACACAGCTATGTATTACTATACTTGTGAGGAGTTTTTTGGGGATCAACAATTGATTCACATTCAACATCCTATTTTCCTTAACCCCTAACCCTAACCTTAACCCCTAACCCTAATTCTAACCCGTAACCTAATCCCTATGCCTAAAATAGCCTTTTTATAAGTGTGGACCGGCAAAATATCCTCACTTTTTTACATTTTAGTTGGTTTACTATTCTTGTTAGGACTTGGTACTCACAAGTATAGTAAAACATGTCCACACACACACACACACACACACACACACATGCGTACGCACACATGCACACATGCACACACACACACACACATTCTCTTTTTCTCTCTTTCTTTCTTTACAGATATCCCCATGTGTTGGTAATGTGCTGCAATCCTTTAGCTCTGTGAGGAATGCTTTCGAGAGTCATTTTCATGAGTGTGTGTGTGACAGAGAGGGAGGGAGAAAGATAGCAAGAGAGATGGGTTAGTTTAAGATGTCCCCTACAGACTAGACAGCCAGTCATAGCTGTGATGTATTCCTCTGAACACTTACACCCTCATCATTTATTAATTAAGGAGCAAGAATATCATTTAATGTGTGTGTGTGTGTGTGTGTGTGTGTGTGTGTGTGTGTGTGTGTGTGTGTGTGTGTGTGTGTGTGTGTGTGTGTGTGTGGTGTGTGTGTGTGTGTGTGTGTGTGTGTGGGGGGGGGGGGGGGGCTCCTGCTGCTCCAGTTCGAAGCAGGGGATAAAGGGCAGAGAGGATTCAGAGGGGACCTTTCGTCTTTGCTGACACACACAAACACACACACTTATATATACAGTACACACACAGCCCAGCCCACAGGGAGAGTCTCTGATATGGAGAGCACATTGAAGGCAGCCAGACACATGCAGTATTAATGCAGTATTAATGCAGTATTAATGTGGTATTAATGAAGTTTTAGTAAAGGTGATGTGTAATGTGTATGTAATGAGTGCCAGGTTGTTGATTTTGGTGATGACTGATCTGCATGGTAATGAACTGCCTTACTGGACTGTTACTGCCTCTCAACCTTTTTTTATTCACCATGACAGGAAAATTAACATATTACAAGGTAACTATTTACAAATGATTTACAAGTATGGCGAGCTGCTGACTTACTTTTGTGATTGTGAAAAAATGAAAGCAGTGCTGTCACAAGGTTGCTGTCACTCGGGTTACCATGACAACGATCACAACAACAGGGTCAAAGTTGAATGTCTCTTGCTCTTTCCCGCCAAAAGCAATGGCGATATAAAAGGTGAATCCTGACAAGAATGTGGTAAACAATCATTTTTTCAGGCAACATACCGCATATCCTATGTATTTGGTATTTTCGTTTTTTATTAGTATCCCCATTAACAGTGGCAAAAGCAGCAGCTACTCTTCCTGGGGTCCACATGAAACATGACATAATACAGAACATTAATAGACAAGACCAGCTCAAGGACAGAACTACATACATTTAAAACATCACACATAGCCTAAATATCAGTGCATACACACAAAATATCTAGGTCAAATAGGAGAAAGGTGTTGTTGTGCCGTGAAGTGTTGCTTTATTATAATTTTTTTAAACCAGGTTTGCTGTTCTCTTGAGCAATCTGAGATGGAAAGTAGTTCCATGCAATCAAAGGCTGTATATAATACTGTACGTTTTCTTAAATTTGTTCTGGATTTGGGGACTGTGAAAAGACCCCTGGTAGCATGTCTGGTGGGGTAAGTGTGTGTGTGTCAGAGCTATGTGTAAGTTGACAACGCAAACAATTTGCCATTTTTAACACATTCATGTTTCTTATAAAAACAGGAAGTGATGCAGTCTGTCTCTCCTCTACTTTTAACCAAGAGAGACAGTCATGAATAGTATTGATATTAGCCTTCTGATTACAGTGAAGAGCAAGATGTGCCGCTCTGTTCTGGGCCAGCTGCAGTTTTTCTAGGTCCTTCTTTGCAGCACCTGACCATATGACTGTGCAATAATCAAGATAAGATAAGACTAGAGCCTGCAGGACTTGCTTTGTGGAGTGTGGTGTCAAAAAAAGCAGAGCATCTCTTTATCACGGACAGACCTCTCCCAATCTTAACAACCATTAAATCAATATGTTTTGACCATGACAGTTTACAATCCAAGGTAACACCAAGTAATTTAGTCTCCTCAACTTGCTTATTCATTATCAGATTCAGCTGAGGTCTAGAGCGTAGGGAATGATTTGTACCAAATACAATGCTCTTAGTTTTAGAGATGTTCAGGACTAGCCTGAGATTTCTGGCCACCCATTCTAAAACTGACTGCAACTCTTTGTTTAGGGTTGCACTAATTTCACTAGCTGTGGTTTCTGACTTGTATAGGGTGTAATCATCAGCATACATAGACACACATGCTTTGTTTAATGCCAGTGGCAGGTTATTAAAAAGTCAAGAGAGCTTCCCTGCAGTACACCACACTTGTTTTATATTAGAGAAGCTTCCATTAAAGAAAACCCTCTGTGTTCTATTAGATAGATAGCTCCAAAGGTTTAAAAGCCATAACACATTCGTTTTTTCGTCAGCAGATCATGGTTAGGGCTGTTGTGGTGACCGTATTACCGCCACACCGGCGGTCACGAGTCATGAAGGCAGTCAAATTCCACGTGACCGTTTAGTCACGGTAATTAGGCTTCTCCAAGCTCTGATGCTGCTGATGGTCATTAGTAGCCTACCAAACTTGACAACTGCCTGGTACTCAGCACTCTATTGTCCCTCTAATCACTCTGACATCAATGCAAATGTTTTCAAAAATCTAATCAAACACTTCATGACAGCCCATGAGCTCATGTTGCTCAACATTTCAATAGGCTATGCAATTGCATGAGATTACAGAGTTTTGATGGCCTCTATTAAAAAGAGGAGGATCCCATCAGCTTTCTATAGGCTAGGACTACTATATTTATTTCTCAACTTTCCTAATATTAAGCACATTGTTTATATTTACAACAGGAGTATAGCCAACCTGGCTGCTATGAAAATAAACCACGGGGGAAAGCGTCCTCCATTCACTATTTAAGTACATAGATATCATGTATTTTATCCCGCTGCCCCTGTTTCAATATGTAAAGACAAGATTAAATCAAGAATATTCTGATGTGTGACAATATTAGCCTACCACTTGTGAATTATATATTATCACTTGTGAATGATGCCCAGCATAAGAAACAATGCCTTTTTATTGCTACTTTTTTCGAATCATAGTCACACAGCTCATGTACCCTAGCCTATAGGCCTATATGTTATAATAAGGTTTGTATCACAACTAAAGTGGCCAAATAACTTCAAAAAATTAAGCGGTGTAGCGCCTAACTGGCATACATAAGCAGCGTGTGAGTTTCAAGTTTGGGGAAGATAATTTTCTCCATAAAAATGCACCTTTTTAATAAAAGCATTACATGCATAACTGCATTTGCGGTGACTTTTGAGAATGGTGTTTTCCGGTAATGGAACATTCGCGCTTATAGGCTACTACCATGTGCGCATTGCTGCACTTATAATGTGAAGAAATAGACTAATAGTTTATCAACATTTTAAACTAAACGGTCTGATCTGTTGCGTCAGCCACATTGCGTAAGAAAATGTTTTTTGATGCTTGTGGTTATATTAATTTGGGATCTATCGCATCCCACAACTGTCCCAGACCATGTTTAGAATATTTATTTCTCACACAGAATAGAATAGGTAAACCTTTGTACTATGGGGATAGTAGATTGACATAGGCTAGTGTTTTGCTGTTTGTTAGGCCTACTCATCTTGTTGGCTGACAAAAAGTAAATGTGGACAATTCTTCCAATATCTTCAATATGCACCTCGGAATTGGATAAGGACACGTGCAGTAGCGTCCCCGATGTGTCTGTCTTCACTTGTAGCCCGTGAGAAAGACCCAATCACATGATGGAGCGCGCAGCACTCAGGGAGAAGGGCACAACGGCCACTGGCCACAAAAGGCATGGATTTTTTTAGGGTGCATTATGGCCACACAAAGGGGATACTGCCATGAAATTCTAGGCATTATCAAGTGCTTGTCAAATTGTGAATGAGTGACTGATGTAGTGTGTACAAGCCTGCACAATAAACAAAGCAGAGCTCCTGCCTTTCAAGCAACTTTTTTCAAATCATCTTTAGTCTCATCATGCAACCTTACAATGTATGAAAAATCTAAACATATAGCCCAACGTTTGTAGAACAACTAAAGTTACATTAAAAACTCTAAGCATATAGGAATATTTCTGAGTTAACCGCTCAAAACAGAATAGCCGCATGTGCGCACTCCCTCAAATCGTTTGGAGATATCCGTTCTATTTTATTCAGCTTTGTTCAATTGTATTCTTCATACTATGAAATAATGCCATGGAATTCTAAGCAAATCTTGTCTGCTAAATGTAGCCGACAACAATTTGTCAAAGCCAGATCAGGACCTAACATAAGGACAACTCAGAGTATGCTATTCTGTTCTCCTGAAATAGACTACACTTTCTTCATATCATGCTTCTTTAGACCTGTCTAAAATAAATAATAGATTTATTGTGAAGGTGTAAGGTATATTACATGGATTTATTATACTTTTTAAAATGTAGATGCTCCAAAGGTCTGCATCAGTGGCTTGTAGGCTATGTGTGGAAGCCAGAGATGCTAAATGTGTTTATGTTAATTACGGTCAATTACCATGTGACCAACAGTTATTTGCTTGACAATCACTGGCTGATTACATTTCGTGACTGCCCCTGCCGTAATTATGGTTAATAATATCAAAGGCTACACTGAAATCTAACATAACAGCTCCCACAATCTTCTTATTATCCATTTATTACTACCAATCATCAGTCATTTGTGTCAGTGCAGTATATATTGAGTGCCCTTCTCTATAAGCATGCTGAAAGTCTGTTGTTAATTTGTTTACAGAGAAATAGCACTGTATCTGGTCAAACACAGTTCTTTCCAAAATGTTGCTAGGAGTCGGCAGCAAGTTGATTGGCCGGCTGTTAGAACCTGGAAAGGGTACGTTACCATTCTTGGGTTGCAGAATGACTTTGGCTTCTCTCCAGGTCAGAGACAAACATTATTTTCCAAACACAGATAAAAAAAGACGTCAAATAGGAGTGTTAATATAGTCCGCTACCATCCTCAGTAGCTTTCCATCTACGTTGTCAATACCAGGCGGTTTCTCATTATTGATGGACAACAATCATTTTCCCACCTCAACCACACTAACTTTACAGAATTCAAAATTACAATGCTTTTCTTTCATTATTAGGTATTTTATGCATGAATATGATGTCTCACAGTTTGTTGTTGGCGTTTCATGCCTAAGTTTGCCTACTTTGCCATTGAAATAGTCATTAAAGTAACTGGCAACATCAAAAGGTTTTGTGATAAATGAGCCATCTGATTCAATGAAAGAGGGAGTTGAATTAGTCTTTCTGCCTATAATTTAATTGAAAGTATTCCAAAGCTTTTCCGTCATACTTATGTCATTTATCTTGTTTTCATAATACAGTTTCTTCTTTTTGTTCAGTTAAGTCACATCATTTCTCACCTTACAGTAAGTTTGCTAGTCAGATGTGCAGCCAGACGTATTCACCACTCCGTTTGCCTCGTCCCTCTCAACCATACAGCTTTTCAATTCCTCATCGATCCCCGGGGCCTTAACAGTTCTAACAGTCAGTTTCTTAACATGCGCATGCTTATCAATAACTGGAAGAAACAATTTCATAAATGGACCAAGTGCAGTGTCTGGATGCTCCTCATCATAGGAATCAGTACAAAAATGTTGTATGATCTCTTATACACTATTTTAAGCCCAGGCTTTGGAACTTTGTATTTTGTAGATATGGCCACTATATTATGGTCAATACATCCAGTGGGTACGGATACAGCTTCATTGCAACGTTCTGCAGCATTGGTAAAAATGATACACGTGGATGATTTAGTACCTGTGCTGTTTGTAAATACCCTGGTAGGTTGATTAATAACCTGAACCAGATTACAGGCACTGGTTACAGTGAGTAGCTTCCTCTTGAGCAGACAGCTATCTGTTAACATCACACACACATTGTCAAGAATTGCACACATATTATCCAGATAATGAATGTTAGCACTTGAGGCAGGTGAACATGCAACCACAACACTTCAACAGCATTACATAGGAGATCCCCTCCCAGCTATACAGGAATATGGCTCTGAACATATACAACAACGCCTCCTCCATAGGCATTACTGTCTCTTCTGTGGATCTTATATCCCTGTATTGTTACTGCTGTATCATCAAAGGAATTATCTTAGTGAGTCTCAGAGATGGCCAATATATGAATGTTATCTGATTTTAGCAGCTTTATTTCTAAGGATACATATATTAATAGGGGCAATTTTAAGCCCTTTTTAAGCCCTTTCCTGGGTAGCTGATCAGAGATGGACATAATATGAAGGAAAGAAACACACAAAGCATGACAAGAACATTGTTCGGCTAATAGAGTCAGTCAATCAGGCACTTGTGAGTGTCAGTTGGTGTGTGTGTGTGTGTGTGTGTGTGTGTGTGTGTGTGTGTGTGTGTGTGTGTGTGTGTGTGTGTGTGTGTGTGTGTGTGTGTGTGATGTGGGGCTGAAGCTACCGACCCGGAAGCTAGGCTCTCACTCTTCCCAGTCTTTTGGGAGGGAGAGTGGACAATGAGCCTGTCGTAGCGGATGTACCCAATGTCCCCACGCTCTCTGACAGATTTCATGGCTGGGATCAGTTCTTTCCTCCTCGGGCACACAGCTTGCATGTGTAGGCCTCTCTAAGGAAGATGTTGGTTCCTCGCAAGTTCTTGGCTCTCTCCAGAACAGCCATTCTGTCCTTAAACCTCAGGAACTTGACCACTATAGGCCTGGGTCTGTCTCCTGGGCTGGTTACAGGTTTTTCAGACTCGTGGGCGCGCTCCACCTCAATCTTCAAATGATCCATCTGCAGCTTTTCACTGATACTTTTTCTTACTTTCTTCTCAGAATCAGCCCAGTTCTCATGTGAAGACTCTTGTATGCAGTCCTCAACGATGTTATTCCTCCTTGATTGTCCCTCTAAATAGTCTGTTTTCCCATTGTTAATAATGAGAGGACTTACAGTTTGTAGTCATATTGCTGCAGGTCTCTTTCAGGACATCCACCTCTCTGTGGGAGTACTGCAGACTATTCTTAAGGTCCTGGACCTCTCTGGTCAGATCATCCATTCTTTTGTTAGTCGAGTCCATCAGTATTTGGACAAAGCTCTTTAAGCTACAGTATTTTCCTGTTGTTATAACAACTGCTTGTAGAACCCTTTTTGTCTGTTTAAAAGATCCTTTACCTGTGATAGAGAAACACTGTCCTCTCCATGACTCCCACCTTTGGCTTTGGGTGCCATGGTAGCAACGTAGGCTAACGCTGGTAGTCCCACGCAGTCCCAGACAGGGCAGGTCTCAGGACAGATTTAAACAGAAACAAACAGCAGGGATTTAGACAGCCACAAGCAGGACACAATCCGCAGTCCCAGCCACAAGGGCTAACCGTGTCGTGGGCTGTGTTCAAGCTGTCAAGGAAATCTTGCTAGCTTGATAGCTAGTTAGCAGCTAGGCTAGCTGTTACGCCAAGCAGCTCTTCAAACTTTTGGTTGTCAGGATCCTTTGACAGATATAGCGGTCCCAGCAACTGATACTAACCACGTCGCAGAATCCAAATTCAAAAGGTAGCTAGTAACCAACCTTTTTCAACAGAGCACTTTTTCAGACTTTGAAAACTTTGAAAACAACAAACCGAACTCTCCCTCGTTCCGCGTTCAGCACACGTCACCTCTGGATGCACACCTCAAAGTAATCACTTTGTATGTGGATTAGGTAATAGTATACACAGTGTTCCCAATTTTATTGCTGCCTGGTCTGATATAATACACACTGTGCTGTCAGTGAGCTGATCAATATGGGATTGTTGTACTTGTAGTTGTGTGAAGAAAGAGTGTTGTAGTGTGAGAGAGCTGGAGAGAGAAAGAGAGAGAAGGAGATAAAGAGAGAAAGAAATGGGACAGAGAGGGAGATTGAAAGAGAGAAGTAGCGTGTAGCTGGAGGTGGAGATCCAGATGTGCGTATAGGCCTAGATGAGGGTGTTGTGGGCTAAACACATTTTGAGCTTGGCTGTATTTCCCATGGGGTTAAAGGTTAACTCCTACCCCCCCCATGACACGCACACACACAAGGTTAAAAGGTTAACCCCCCCGCCATTGTTAGTATGGAGATGAGGGTGAGAAGTCAGTCAGGTCTGGCAGCTGGCCTAGTGTAATTCATACACGGAGGAAAGGATAATAAGAAATGATCAGTCACCAATCTGACTGACTAGATCATCTCTCTGTGCAACTCAACAATGTATCAGCCCACTGAGCCAAAGCCTGATGTCTTATCACAGGATCTAACGTCAAACCCCAGACATGGTCACTCATCCTCCAGGTCGAAACTACTATAAACATTAGGTATTAATGTTCTCCTGTGCAACACTTCTCTGAAGAATTATATAATGGAAATGTGTTGCCTTTCTGTCTGTCTGTCTGTCTGTCTGTCTGTCTGTCTGTCTGTCTGTCTGTCTGTCTGTCTGTCTGTCTGTCTGTCTGTCTGTCTGTCTGTCTGTCTGTCTGTCTGTCTGTCTGTCTGTCTGTCTGTCTGTCTGTCTGTCTGTCTGTCTGTCTGTCTGTCTGTCTGTCTGTCTGTCTGTCTGTGTTCGCATGTGTGAAAGCAGTGTGTCACGTCCTGTTGCGACCAGGGTCTGCTTTCTCTTTGTTTAGTCTACAGGAGGAGAGTGAAAGAGACAGAGAGACATAGTCAACAGGAGATAGCGGGATGGAGAGAAGGAGAGAGAGGAAGAGAGAGAGAGAGGTGTGAGCTGTAGGTCTTGTCAAACAAAGAGACATTGCTGGACGAAATGTGGACATGATGTCATTGATCAGTCTGATTAGCTCAATTTAGCCGCTACACACACACACACACACACACACACACACACACACACACACACACACACACACACACACACACACACACACACACACACACACACACACACACACACACACACACACACACACACACACACACCTCAGCTCCGATCTCTGTATTGACCAGGTTGCAGCAGAGCAGTTCCACAGTCCTGACAGATCATTTAAAACCCATTCTCTGTATGCTGTCTGCCAGTGCCTGGAATTGGCTATCTCCTCTGTGATGCAGTGTGTGTGTAATTGGCTATATCTCTGTGGGTGTAAAGGGAAATGGAGAGTCCATCATCTTTAGAGCCTCTCTCTCCCTCCATCCATCCCTCTCTCTCTTTCCCTCCATCCCTCTCTCTGCCTGGCTGAGTGATGCTGATGATTATTCTGCTGCAAATTAAACCTCTGTTTCATCAGGAGGCCTGGTGATCTCTGGCTCTCTCTCACCCTCTCTCCCTCTCTCCATCTCTCCATCACTCTCCCTCTCATTGTGGGGTGAAGTGATGTTTATCCTCACGGCAGATGCGTTAACACTTCATTCTGAGGTTAATTTATTCTGATCAGTTTGACAGAGAGACTATTGGCAACATACCAAATCCATTCCTCCTACCCTATCCTCACATCCTTACTGACTGGTCACATACCAAACCCATCTCTCCTACCCTATCCTCACATCCTTACTGACTGGTCACATACCAAACCCATCTCTCCTACCCTATCCTCACATCCTTACTGACTGGTCACATACCAAACCCATCTCTCCTACCTTATCCTCACATCCTTACTGACTGGTCACATACCAAACCCATCTCTCCTACCCTATCCTCACATCCTTACTGACTGGTCACATACCAAACCCATCTCTCCTACCCTATCCTCACATCCTTACTGACTGGTCACATACCAAACCCATCTCTCCTACCCTATCCTCACATCCTTACTGACTGGTCACATACCAAACCCATCTCTCCTACCCTATCCTCACATCCTTACTGACTGGTCACATACCAAACCCATCTCTCCTACCCTATCCTCACATCCTTACTGACTGGTCACATACCAAACCCATCTCTCCTACCCTATCCTCACATCCTTACTGACTGGTCACATACCAAACCCATCTCTCCTACCCTATCCTCACATCCTTACTGACTGGTCACATACCAAACCCATCTCTTCTACCCTATCCTCACATCCTTACTGACTGGTCACATACCAAACCCATCTCTCCTACCCTATCCTCACATCCCTACTGACTGGTCACATACCAAACCCATCTCTCCTACCCTATCCTCACATCCTTACTGACTGGTCACATACCAAACCCATCTCTCCTACCCTATCCTCACATCCTTACTGACTGGTCACATACCAAACCCATCCCTCCTACCCTATCCTCACATCCTTACTGACTGGTCACATACCAAACCAGCCTCTCCTACCCTATCCTCACATCCTTACTGACTGGTCACATACCAAACCAGCCTTTCCTACCCTATCCTCAACCCCTTACTGACTGGTCACATACCAAACCAGCCTCTCCTACCCTATCCTCAACCCCTTACTGACTGGTCAGATACCAAACCAGCCTTTCCTACCCTATCCTCAACCCCTTACTGACTGGTCACATACCAAAACCATCTCTCCTACCCTATCCCCAACCCCTTACTGACTGGTCACATACCAAACCCATCTCTCTTACCCTATCCTCACATCCTTACTGACTGGTCACATACCAAACCCATCTCTCCTACCCTATCCTCACATCCTTACTGACTGGTCACATACCAAACCAGCCTCTCCTACCCTATCCTCAACCCCTTACTGACTGGTCACGTACCAAACCAGCCTCTCCTGCCCTATCCTCAACCCCTTACTGACTGGTCACATACCAAACCAGCCTCTCCTACCCTATCCTCAACCCCTTACTGACTGGTCACATACCAAACCAGCCTCTCCTACCCCGATTTACGTGCACAATACTATGTTAGCCCACTAGGCATTTAATCAGGAAGCTTACACAAGTCTTCAGGTCTCAAACAAGGTTACCCATTACATGAGAGTGGTTTACTGAACCATCTGTGCTACACAGAGCTGCTATAATAGAGAGCTACTGTAGAAGGCAGAGGGAAACTGGGACAAGCGAACCCCCGCAGCGACACTTGTCTCCAAAATACACTTTTCTCTTCTACCTCATTTACACCAATTCTCAAATTCACCGCTCTCCGACCATTTCTCTCTCAACCTCTCTCCTGCTCTCTCTTTCTCCCTGTCTCCCGTTCTCCCTTTCTCCCTCTCTTCCTCTTTCTCTATCTCTCTCTGCTTCTCTCTTTGTCTCTTTCTCAGCCTCATGCTGGTATGAGTGGCATGATAATGCCTATCTGCTGAATACAGCTGACGGCGCTCTCTCTCTCTCTCTCTCTCTGTCTCTCCCTCTCTCTCTGTCTCTCCCTCTCTCTCTGTCTCTCCCTCTCTCTCTCTCTCTCTTTAAAAATAAAACAAAGCATCATCAGAGAAGGATCTCTCCTTTCTGTTCACACCTTGACTAAAGGAAATCATTATATCCCACCTCTTCACTACTAGTCAGTCACAGAGTTATAATAGTACTGTACCTGTCTACTAGGTATAATAGTACTGTATCTGTCTACTAGGTATAATAGTACTGTACCTGTCTACTAGGTATAATAGTACTGTACCTGTCTACTAGGTATAATAGTACTGTACCTGTCTACAAGGTATAATAGTACTGTACCTGTCTACTAGGTATAATAGTACTGCACCTGTCTACTAGGTATAATAGTACTGTACCTGTCTACAAGGTATAATAGTACTGCACCTGTCTACTAGGTATAATAGTACTGTACCTGTCTACTAGGTATAATAGTACTGTACCTGTCCTACTAGGTATAATAGTACTGCACCTGTCTACTAGGTATAATAGTACTGCACCTGTCTACTAGGTATAATAGTACTGCACCTGTCTACTAGGTATAATAGTACTGTACCTGTCTACTAGGTATAATAGTACTGTACCTGTCTACTAGGTATAATAGTACTGTACCTGTCTACTAGGTATAATAGTACTGTACCTGTCTACTAGGTATAATAGTACTGTACCTGTCTACAAGGTATAATAGTACTGTACCTGTCTACTAGGTATAATAGTACTGCACCTGTCTACTAGGTATAATAGTACTGTACCTGTCTACTAGGTATAATAGTACTGTACCTGTCTACTAGGAAAATAGTGAAATGGAATTGTTCATGTGATGTTTCGTTCCAAATAAGTCACTCATGTTCATTGAGACAGAAGTACAGTCAGCCACACTGTGTGTGTGTGTGTGTGTGTGTGTGTGTGTGTGTGTGTGTGTGTGTGTGTGTGTGTGTGTGTGCGCGCACGCATGTGTGCCTCTGTGTGTGCTTGCGATCAACTACAGCTTCAGGGATTGTACTACTTTTCTCTCTCTCTCTCTCTCTCTCTCTCTCTCTCGCTCTCCTGCTGATCTCTCTCTCTCTCTCTCCTGCTGATCTCTCTCTCTCTCTCTCCTGCTGATCTCTCTCTCTCTCCTGCTGATCTCTCTCTCTCTCTCCTACTGATCTCTCTCTCTCTCCTGCTGATCTCTCTCTCTCTCCTGCTGATCTCTCTCTCTCTCTCTCCTGTTGATCTCTCTCTCTCTCCTGCTGATCTCTCTCTCTCCTGCTGATCTCTCTCTCTCTCTCTCCTGCTGATCTCTCTCTCTCTCTCCTACTGATCTCTCTCTCCTGCTGATCTCTCTCTCTCTCTCTCCTGTTGATCTCTCTCTCTCTCCTGCTGATCTCTCTCTCTCCTGCTGATCTCTCTCTCGCTCTCTCTCTCGCTCTCTCTCTCTCTCTCTCTCCTGCCGATCTCTCTCTCTCTCTCCTGCCGATCTCTCTCTCTCTCTCTCCTGCTGATCTTTCTCTCTCTCCTGCTGTTCTCTCTCTCTCTCGCTCTCTCTCTCTCTCTCTCTCCTGCCGATCTCTCTCTCTCTCTCCTGCCGATCTCTCTCTCTCTCTCCTGCTGATCTTTCTCTCTCTCCTGCTGATCTCTCTCTCTCTCCTGCTGATCTCTCTCTCTCTCTCTCTCTCTCTCCCTCTCCTGCTGATCTCTCTCTCTCTCTCTCTCTCTCTCTCTCTCCTGCCGATCTCTCTCTCTCTCTCTCTCCTGCTGATCTCTCTCTCTCTCTCTCCTGCTGATCTCTCTCTCTCTCTCTCCTGCTGATCTCTCTCTCTCCTGCTGATCTCTCTCTCTCTCTCTCTCTCTCTCTCTCTCTCTCTCTCTCTCTCTCCTGCTGATCTCTCTCTCTCTCTCTCCTGCTGATCTCTCTCTCTCTCCTGCTGATCTCTCTCTTTCTCACTCTCTCTCTCTCCTGCTGATATCTCTCTCTCCTGCTGATCTCTCTCTCTCTCTCCTGCTGATCTCTCTCTCTCTCCTGCTGATCTCTCTCTCTCTCTCTCTCTCTCTCTCTCTCTCTCTCTCTCTCTCTCTCTCTCCTGCTGATCTCTCTCTCTCCTGCTGATCTCTCTCTCTCTCTCTCTCTCCTGCTGATCTCTCTCTCTCTCTCTCTCTCTCTCTCTCTCTCTCTCTCTCCTCCTCCGCGATCTCTCTCTCTCCTGCTGATCTCTCTCTCTCTCTCTCTCTCCTGCTGATCTCTCTCTCTCTCTCTCTCTCTCTCCTGCTGATCTCTCTCCCTCTCTCTCTCTCTCTCTCTCCTGCTGATCGCGCTCTTGTCACATACTGTCTTTGATGTCCTCTTTAGTTTTCTGTATCTCATTACCATTATAAAGCAGAGTGTTTTTATAGTTCTGTCTAGTCTATTCTGAGAGCCAGGTTAGAGAGAAAGGTGTGTGAGCTATGATCCTCGCAGGCTATATTTAAGCAATAAGGCCTGAGGAGGTGTGGTATATGGCCAATATACCACGGCTAAGGGCTGTTCTTTGGCACGATGCAAAGCGCAGTCCCTGGACACAGCCCTTAGTCATGGTATATTAGCCATATATCACAAACCCCTGAGGTGCCTTATTGCTATTATAAACTGGTTACCAACGTAATTACAGCAGTAAAAATAAATGTTTTGTCAAACCCGTGGTATACGGTCTAATATACCACGGCTGTCAGCCAATCAGCCTTCAGGGCCCGAACCACCCAGTTTATAACTAGATACATTCCATCTATCAGATCTACAGAACTGCCTAGAAGATGTAGGGGTTGATTTGAGATGCACACACACAGACGCAGTAGCCATTGCTGGTCTATGGACAGACAGGTGGGACAGACTGGTGTCTGCTGGTGGTCTGTGGACAGACAGGTGGGACAGACTGGTGTCTGCTGGTGGTCTGTGGACAGACAGGTGGGACAGACTGGTGACTGCTGGTGGTCTGTGGACAGGTGGGTCAGCTAGCTCTATTAGTGTTTATTTCTCTATTTGTTTTAAATCAATGATGTGGACTATTAGAAAATACATCAACAAGGAGGGTATACAACTGGACCCCATTTTAAGACATATCTCTCTCTCTTTCTCCCACTTATTCGCACACTTTCTCTCTCTCTCTTTTTCTCTCCCATGGGCAGGTTAGGGTTAACCCACAGGACAGAGAGAGAGAAGGAAGGAGGGAGGGAGGGAGGGAGGGAGGGTGGGAGGGTGGGAGGGAGGGAGGGAGGGAGGGAGGGAGGGTGGGTGGGTGTGTAGGTGGGAGGGTATCTGTCTGTCTGAGTTGTGGCTGTGTTTCAGATGTCAGTGTGGTTTCCCCAGACTACACAGTGGTATGGACTCCTGCCCAGACTGGATACGGGCGCTCACACACACACACACACACACACACACACACACACACACACACACACACACACACACACACACACACACACACACACACACACACACACACACACACACACACACACACACACACACACACACACACACACACACACACACACAGGACCACAGTCTGCTTTATTCTACCACTGAAAATATTATATTTAGCACCAGAGCTAGATCAGTGTGTGTGTGGTGTTTGTGAAGAGGACTTAAGGAAGTGGTTTTCCTGAGTCAGTCTCTAGTTACTCTCAGGCCCAGCCAGGTCACCCATGATACAAGTCAGTATTCGACGTCCGTCCATGTCTGAGGACATCACGAGATGACAGGGAAAACGTCCACAAGGGGCATCAATGAGCGCTGTTACCTTCAAGTGACTCTCTGTTTTGTTAGGCCGTTGTGGACGGCGGACGGGCCCAAGCAGCGACCTCTGGTGTGAAAGTTTGCATTTTCGAATCCAGCAATAAAACGTTTTTATTTATTTTTGTTTTAAGCCTATCCCAAACCTTAACCCTTACCTTAACCATTCGGAGTTAATGCCTAACTTTAAGATTTCAGAGTTAATGCCTAAACTTAACCTTAAACACTTTGAAATTTGACGTTTGGAACAACTTTGAAATTTGAAGTTTGAGAAATATGGATGAACGTTTAATTGTGTGCGTGTGGTGTGGTGGGCAGGGGGTTTGGGGGGGCTGGAGAAAGACAGATATTTTCATTCACTCCCACTCCTTGTCGCTCATCCTTTTTTCTGTCATTCATAAATCCTAGCTTCTTGTTATGGGAGAGTTGCTCCAGTCTCATTTAAAGATGGAATAAGCAGTAGGGGAAACAACGCCGTTGTTATTGTTTTTGTTTTGTTGACAAAGAGGAGGTTAGGAGCATCGTGGAACATGGTACAACACAATCATTTTGTTCTGTTCTGTCGCAGGTCCATTGATATTCGAGGTAAGGTGTTCGTTGTTTTCACTAACTTCTTTGTTGTTGTAATATCTCATGACTGGAATGACAGATTTCCTCTTTTTGGCCACATGATAACTTTGTGTGTCTCGAATTTAGTAGTGTGCATGCGTACGTGCATTCGTGTGTGTGTGTGTGTGTGTGTGTGTGTGTGTGTGTGTGTGTGTGTGTGTGTGTGTGTGTGTGTGTGTGTGTGTGTGTGTGTGTGTGTGTGTGTGTGTGTGTGTCTGTGTGTGTGTGTGTGTGTGTGTGTGTGTGTGTGTGTGTGTGTGTGTGTGTGTGTGTGTGTGTGAGATATGATGACCTGATCTCCCCTCTTCTCAGCTGCTCTCAGCTGTCCCCTGCTAGTGATGTCACCAGACAGCTGCAGCACAGTAATGACATCACTACATCAGCACTCAATATCAGCCAAGCCACAGAAAGACGTCAGCTGTGACAGCTGTCTCCATGGTGACTGAAAGGGGTGAGGCTCCTTTTGAAGCCCAGGACATGCGCTGGGGAGATCTGGGTCCTCTGGATGATGCATCAGGAGGGAGCTTTATGGGCCTAAATGGATTTGTAAGGGTTTGCGTGTGTGCGTGCGCGTGTGCACTTGCGTGTTTGCTTGTGTGTCCATGCTGTGGAGGACTCACCCTACCACTGTGGTGACTGGAGATGTACCCAGAATGCTTTGTGTCTAGGGTCCATCTGCTCTCCATCTGGGATGACACTGACAGACAGACTTCTCCCTCTCTCCCTCTCTCCATCTCATCTCTTTCCTTTCCCTCTCTCCATCTCTCTCTATCATCTCTTTCCTTTCCCTCTCTCCCTCACTCCATCTCTCTCTATCATCTCTTTCCTTTCCCTCTCTCCTTCTCTCTCTATCATCTCTTTCCTTTCCCTCTCTCCCTCTCTCCATCTCTCTCTATCATCTCTTTCCTTTCCCTCTCTCCATCTCTCTCTATCATCTCTTTCCTTTCCCTCTCTCCATCTCTCTCTATCATCTCTTTCCTTTCCCTCTATCTATCCTCTCTCTCATCTCTCCCTTCTCCCCCCAATCTCCCCCCCCCCCCCCCCCCCCCCGCTGGTTACACACATGTCATACACTACATGACCAAAAGTATGTGGACACCTGCACGTCGAACATCTCATTCCAAAATCATGGGAATTAATGGACTCTCTTCTGGGAAGGCTTTCCACTAGATGTTGGAACATTGCTTCCATTCATCTACAAGAGCATTAGTGAGGTCGGGCACTGATGTTGGGTGATTAGACCTGGCTCACAGTCGGCATTCCAATTCATCCCGAAGGTGTTCAATGGAGTTGAGGTCAGGGCTCTGTGCAGGCCAGTCAAGTTCTTCACACCGATCTCCACAAACCATTTCTGTATGGACCTCGCCTTGTGCACAAGGGCAAACTGTTGCAACAAAGTTGGAAGCAAAGAATTATATGGAATGTCATTGTATGCTGTAGCATTAAGATTTCCCTTCACTGGAACTAAGGGGCCTAGCCCGAACCATGAAAAACAGCCCCAGACCATTATTCCTACTCCACCAAACTTTACAGTTCGCACTATGCATTGAGGTTGTCCTGGCATCCGTCAAACCCAGATTTGTCCATTGGACCGTCAGATGGTTAAGTGTGATTCATCACTCCAGAGAACGTGTTTCTACTGCTCCAGAGTTCAATGGCAGCGGACTTTACACCAATCCAGCCAATGCTTGGCGTTGTGCATAGTGATCTTAGGCTTGTGTGCAGCTGCTCCGCCATGGAAACCCATTTTCATGAAGCTCCCGACGAACAGTTCTTCTGCTGATGTTGCTTCCAGAGGCAGTTTGGAACTCTGTAGTGAGTGTTGCAACAAAGGACAGATGATTTTTACACGCTACGCGCTTCAGCACTCGGCGGTCCATTTCTGTGAGCTTGTGTGGCCTACCACTTCACGGCTCAGCCCTTTCCGCTTCACAATAACAGCACATACAGTTGAACGGGGCAGCTCTAGCAGGGAAGACATTTGACGAACTGACTTGTTGGAAAAGTGGCATCCTATGAAGTCACTGAGCTCATCAGTAAGGCCCTTCTACTGCCAATGTTTGTCTATGGAGATTGCATGGCTGTGTCAAACAAGTTTGAACCAGAAGGAGGTAAGGTGTTGTGATGAGGTTAGATTTAGGTATTTGTTTTATGGCAGTAAGGTGTGGAACTAGATTGCTATAGGCTTGTGTTCCACTGACCAGTAATGTACTATAGTAATAAAATGCATTCCATGTTTGTATTACAGTTGTAGTGACTCGTTGTGACTCGACAGTTGCAAAACTCGTTGGCTCCACTACAAATTGTTTGTTGGACACAGTGGCTCCTTAATGCAGTTTGTGTGTGTGTTTAACTCTGTAGTCTGCGTGGTAGAGGTCTGGCAATGCTGTGAGGACAATGTTTTGGAGTTTCTTCCTCTCTATCTCACCCTCTCTCTGCTCATGTGTTCTCTCTCTCCCCTGTCTCTGCTGTGTTCTCTCTCTCTCCCCTGTCTCTGCTGTGTTCTCTCTCTCTCCCCTGTCTCTGCTGTGTTCTCTCTCTCTCCCCTGTCTCTGCTGTGTTCTCTCTCTCTCCCCTGTCTCTGCTGTGTTCTCTCTCTCTCCCCCTGTCTCTGCTGTGTTCTCTCTCTCCCCTGTCTCTGCTGTGTTCTCTCTCTCTCCCCTGTCTCTGCTGTGTTCTCTCTCTCTCCCCTGTCTCTGCTGTGTTCTCTCTCTCTCCCCTGTCTCTGCTGTGTTCTCTCTCTCCCCTGTCTCTGCTGTGTTCTCTCTCTCTCCCCTGTCTCTGCTGTGTTCTCTCTCTCCCCTGTCTCTGCTGTGTTCTCTCTCTCTCCCCTGTCTCTGCTGTGTTCTCTCTCTCCCCTGTCTCTGCTGTGTTCTCTCTCTCCCCTGTCTCTGCTGTGTTCTCTCTCTCTCCCCTGTCTCTGCTGTGTTCTCTCTCTCCCCTGTCTCTGCTGTGTTCTCTCTCTCTCCCCTGTCTCTGCTGTGTTCTCTCTCTCTCCCCTGTCTCTGCTGTGTTCTCTCTCTCTCCCCTGTCTCTGCTGTGTTCTCTCTCTCTCCCCTGTCTCTGCTGTGTTCTCTCTCTCTCCCCTGTCTCTGCTGTGTTCTCTCTCTCCCCTGTCTCTGCTGTGTTCTCTCTCTCTCCCCTGTCTCTGCTGTGTTCTCTCTCTCTCCCCTGTCTCTGCTGTGTTCTCTCTCTCTCCCCTGTCTCTGCTGTGTTCTCTCTCTCTCCCCTGTCTCTGCTGTGTTCTCTCTCTCCCCTGTCTCTGCTGTGTTCTCTCTCTCTCCCCTGTCTCTGCTGTGTTCTCTCTCTCTCCCCTGTCTCTGCTGTGTTCTCTCTCTCCCCTGTCTCTGCTGTGTTCTCTCTCTCTCCCCTGTCTCTGCTGTGTTCTCTCTCTCCCCTGTCTCTGCTGTGTTCTCTCTCTCTCCCCTGTCTCTGCTGTGTTCTCTCTCTCTCCCCTGTCTCTGCTGTGTTCTCTCTCTCCCCTGTCTCTGCTGTGTTCTCTCTCTCCCCCTGTCTCTGCTGTGTTCTCTCTCTCTCCCCTGTCTCTGCTGTGTTCTCTCTCTCCCCCTGTCTCTGCTGTGTTCTCTCTCTCTCCCCTGTCTCTGCTGTGTTCTCTCTCTCCCCTGTCTCTGCTGTGTTCTCTCTCTCTCCCCTGTCTCTGCCTGTGTTCTCTCTCTCTCCTGTCTCTGCTGTGTTCTCTCTCTCTCCCCTGTCTCTGCTGTGTTCTCTCTCTCCCCTGTCTCTGCTGTGTTCTCTCTCTCCCCTGTCTCTGCTGTGTTCTCTCTCTCTCCCCTGTCTCTGCTGTGTTCTCTCTCTCCCCTGTCTCTGCTGTGTTCTCTCTCTCTCCCCTGTCTCTGCTGTGTTCTCTCTCTCTCCCCTGTCTCTGCTGTGTTCTCTCTCTCTCCCCTGTCTCTGCTGTGTTCTCTCTCTCTCCCCTGTCTCTGCTGTGTTCTCTCTCTCCCCTGTCTCTGCTGTGTTCTCTCTCTCTCCCCTGTCTCTGCTGTGTTCTCTCTCTCCCCCTGTCTCTGCTGTGTTCTCTCTCTCCCCTGTCTCTGCTGTGTTCTCTCTCTCTCCCCTGTCTCTGCTGTGTTCTCTCTCTCCCCTGTCTCTGCTGTGTTCTCTCTCTCCCCCTGTCTCTGCTGTGTTCTCTCTCTCCCCTGTCTCTGCTCGTGTTCTCTCTCTCCCCTGTCTCTGCTGTGTTCTCTCTCTCCCCTGTCTCTGCTGTGTTCTCTCTCTCCCCTGTCTCTGCTGTGTTCTCTCTCTCTCCCCTGTCTCTGCTGTGTTCTCTCTCTCCCCTGTCTCTGCTGTGTTCTCTCTCTCTCCCTGTCTCTGCTGTGTTCTCTCTCTCTCCCCTGTCTCTGCTGTGTTCTCTCTCTCTCCCCTGTCTCTGCTGTGTTCTCTCTCTCTCCCCTGTCTCTGCTGTGTTCTCTCTCTCTCCCCTGTCTCTGCTGTGTTCTCTCTCTCCCCCTGTCTCTGCTGTGTTCTCTCTCTCTCCCCTGTCTCTGCTGTGTTCTCTCTCTCTCCCCTGTCTCTGCTGTGTTCTCTCTCTCCCCCTGTCTCTGCTGTGTTCTCTCTCTCTCCCCTGTCTCTGCTGTGTTCTCTCTCTCTCCCCTGTCTCTGCTGTGTTCTCTCTCTCCCCTGTCTCTGCTGTGTTCTCTCTCTCTCCCCCTGTCTCTGCTGTGTTCTCTCTCTCCCCCTGTCTCTGCTGTGTTCTCTCTCTCCCCTGTCTCTGCTGTGTTCTCTCTCTCTCCCCTGTCTCTGCTGTGTTCTCTCTCTCTCCCCTGTCTCTGCTGTGTTCTCTCTCTCTCCCCTGTCTCTGCTGTGTTCTCTCTCTCCCCTGTCTCTGCTGTGTTCTCTCTCTCTCCCCTGTCTCTGCTGTGTTCTCTCTCTCCCCTGTCTCTGCTGTGTTCTCTCTCTCCCCTGTCTCTGCTGTGTTCTCTCTCTCTCCCCTGTCTCTGCTGTGTTCTCTCTCTCTCCCCTGTCTCTGCTGTGTTCTCTCTCTCCCCCTGTCTCTGCTGTGTTCTCTCTCTCTCCCCTGTCTCTGCTGTGTTCTCTCTCTCTCCCCTGTCTCTGCTGTGTTCTCTCTCTCCCCTGTCTCTGCTGTGTTCTCTCTCTCTCCCCTGTCTCTGCTGTGTTCTCTCTCTCTCCCCTGTCTCTGCTGTGTTCTCTCTCTCTCCCCTGTCTCTGCTGTGTTCTCTCTCTCCCCCTGTCTCTGCTGTGTTCTCTCTCTCTCCCCTGTCTCTGCTGTGTTCTCTCTCTCTCCCCTGTCTCTGCTGTGTTCTCTCTCTCTCCCCTGTCTCTGCTGTGTTCTCTCTCTCTCCCCTGTCTCTGCTGTGTTCTCTCTCTCCCCCTGTCTCTGCTGTGTTCTCTCTCTCTCCCCTGTCTCTGCTGTGTTCTCTCTCTCTCCCCTGTCTCTGCTGTGTTCTCTCTCTCTCCCCTGTCTCTGCTGTGTTCTCTCTCTCTCCCCTGTCTCTGCTGTGTTCTCTCTCTCTCCCCTGTCTCTGCTGTGTTCTCTCTCTCTCCCCTGTCTCTGCTGTGTTCTCTCTCTCTCCCCTGTCTCTGCTGTGTTCTCTCTCTCTCCCCTGTCTCTGCTGTGTTCTCTCTCTCTCCCCTGTCTCTGCTGTGTTCTCTCTCTCTCCCCTGTCTCTGCTGTGTTCTCTCTCTCTCCCCTGTCTCTGCTGTGTTCTCTCTCTCTCCCCTGTCTCTGCTGTGTTCTCTCTCTCCCCTGTCTCTGCTGTGTTCTCTCTCTCTCCCCTGTCTCTGCTGTGTTCTCTCTCTCTCCCCTGTCTCTGCTGTGTTCTCTCTCTCTCCCCTGTCTCTGCTGTGTTCTCTCTCTCTCCCCTGTCTCTGCTGTGTTCTCTCTCTCTCCCTGTCTCTGCTGTGTTCTCTCTCTCTCCCCTGTCTCTGCTGTGTTCTCTCTCTCTCCCCTGTCTCTGCTGTGTTCTCTCTCTCTCCCCTGTCTCTGCTGTGTTCTCTCTCTCCCCTGTCTCTGCTGTGTTCTCTCTCTCTCCCCTGTCTCTGCTGTGTTCTCTCTCTCCCCTGTCTCTGCTGTGTTCTCTCTCTCCCCTGTCTCTGCTGTGTTCTCTCTCTCTCCCCTGTCTCTGCTGTGTTCTCTCTCTCTCCCCTGTCTCTGCTGTGTTCTCTCTCTCTCCCCTGTCTCTGCTGTGTTCTCTCTCTCCCCCTGTCTCTGCTGTGTTCTCTCTCTCTCCCCTGTCTCTGCTGTGTTCTCTCTCTCCCCTGTCTCTGCTGTGTTCTCTCTCTCCCCCTGTCTCTGCTGTGTTCTCTCTCTCCCCCTGTCTCTGCTGTGTTCTCTCTCTCCCCTGTCTCTGCTGTGTTCTCTCTCTCTCCCCTGTCTCTGCTGTGTTCTCTCTCTCCCCTGTCTCTGCTGTGTTCTCTCTCTCTCCCCTGTCTCTGCTGTGTTCTCTCTCTCTCCCCTGTCTCTGCTGTGTTCTCTCTCTCTCCCCTGTCTCTGCTGTGTTCTCTCTCTCTCCCCTGTCTCTGCTGTGTTCTCTCTCTCTCCCCTGTCTCTGCTGTGTTCTCTCTCTCCCCTGTCTCTGCTGTGTTCTCTCTCTCTCCCCTGTCTCTGCTGTGTTCTCTCTCTCTCCCCTGTCTCTGCTGTGTTCTCTCTCTCTCCCCTGTCTCTGCTGTGTTCTCTCTCTCTCCCCTGTCTCTGCTGTGTTCTCTCTCTCCCCTGTCTCTGCTGTGTTCTCTCTCTCTCCCCTGTCTCTGCTGTGTTCTCTCTCTCTCCCCTGTCTCTGCTGTGTTCTCTCTCTCTCCCCTGTCTCTGCTGTGTTCTCTCTCTCTCCCCTGTCTCTGCTGTGTTCTCTCTCTCTCCCCTGTCTCTGCTGTGTTCTCTCTCTCTCCCCTGTCTCTGCTGTGTTCTCTCTCTCTCCCCTGTCTCTGCTGTGTTCTCTCTCTCTCCCCTGTCTCTGCTGTGTTCTCTCTCTCTCCCCTGTCTCTGCTGTGTTCTCTCTCTCCCCCTGTCTCTGCTGTGTTCTCTCTCTCTCCCCTGTCTCTGCTGTGTTCTCTCTCTCTCCCCTGTCTCTGCTGTGTTCTCTCTCTCTCCCCTGTCTCTGCTGTGTTCTCTCTCTCCCCTGTCTCTGCTGTGTTCTCTCTCTCTCCCCTGTCTCTGCTGTGTTCTCTCTCTCTCCCCTGTCTCTGCTGTGTTCTCTCTCTCCCCCTGTCTCTGCTGTGTTCTCTCTCTCCCCCTGTCTCTGCTGTGTTCTCTCTCTCTCCCCTGTCTCTGCTGTGTTCTCTCTCTCTCCCCTGTCTCTGCTGTGTTCTCTCTCTCCCCTGTCTCTGCTGTGTTCTCTCTCTCTCCCCTGTCTCTGCTGTGTTCTCTCTCTCCCCTGTCTCTGCTGTGTTCTCTCTCTCTCCCCTGTCTCTGCTGTGTTCTCTCTCTCTCCCCTGTCTCTGCTGTGTTCTCTCTCTCCCCCTGTCTCTGCTGTGTTCTCTCTCTCTCCCCTGTCTCTGCTGTGTTCTCTCTCTCCCCTGTCTCTGCTGTGTTCTCTCTCTCTCCCCTGTCTCTGCTGTGTTCTCTCTCTCTCCCCTGTCTCTGCTGTGTTCTCTCTCTCTCCCCTGTCTCTGCTGTGTTCTCTCTCTCTCCCCTGTCTCTGCTGTGTTCTCTCTCTCCCCTGTCTCTGCTGTGTTCTCTCTCTCTCCCCTGTCTCTGCTGTGTTCTCTCTCTCTCCCCTGTCTCTGCTGTGTTCTCTCTCTCCCCTGTCTCTGCTGTGTTCTCTCTCTCTCCCCTGTCTCTGCTGTGTTCTCTCTCCTCCCCTGTCTCTGCTGTGTTCTCTCTCTCTCCCCTGTCTCTGCTGTGTTCTCTCTCTCTCCCCTGTCTCTGCTGTGTTCTCTCTCTCTCCCCTGTCTCTGCTGTGTTCTCTCTCTCCCCCTGTCTCTGCTGTGTTCTCTCTCTCTCCCCTGTCTCTGCTGTGTTCTCTCTCTCTCCCCTGTCTCTGCTGTGTTCTCTCTCTCTCCCCTGTCTCTGCTGTGTTCTCTCTCTCTCCCCTGTCTCTGCTGTGTTCTCTCTCTCTCCCCTGTCTCTGCTGTGTTCTCTCTCTCTCCCCTGTCTCTGCTGTGTTCTCTCTCTCTCCCCTGTCTCTGCTGTGTTCTCTCTCTCTCCCCTGTCTCTGCTGTGTTCTCTCTCTCCCCCTGTCTCTGCTGTGTTCTCTCTCTCCCCTGTCTCTGCTGTGTTCTCTCTCTCCCCTGTCTCTGCTGTGTTCTCTCTCTCTCCCCTGTCTCTGCTGTGTTCTCTCTCTCTCCCCTGTCTCTGCTGTGTTCTCTCTCTCCCCTGTCTCTGCTGTGTTCTCTCTCTCTCCCCTGTCTCTGCTGTGTTCTCTCTCTCTCCCCTGTCTCTGCTGTGTTCTCTCTCTCTCCCCTGTCTCTGCTGTGTTCTCTCTCTCTCCCCTGTCTCTGCTGTGTTCTCTCTCTCTCCCCTGTCTCTGCTGTGTTCTCTCTCTCCCCTGTCTCTGCTGTGTTCTCTCTCTCTCCCCTGTCTCTGCTGTGTTCTCTCTCTCTCCCCTGTCTCTGCTGTGTTCTCTCTCTCTCCCCTGTCTCTGCTGTGTTCTCTCTCTCTCCCCTGTCTCTGCTGTGTTCTCTCTCTCTCCCCTGTCTCTGCTGTGTTCTCTCTCTCCCCTGTCTCTGCTGTGTTCTCTCTCTCTCCCCTGTCTCTGCTGTGTTCTCTCTCTCTCCCCTGTCTCTGCTGTGTTCTCTCTCTCCCCCTGTCTCTGCTGTGTTCTCTCTCTCTCCCCTGTCTCTGCTGTGTTCTCTCTCTCTCCCCTGTCTCTGCTGTGTTCTCTCTCTCTCCCCTGTCTCTGCTGTGTTCTCTCTCTCTCCCCTGTCTCTGCTGTGTTCTCTCTCTCTCCCCTGTCTCTGCTGTGTTCTCTCTCTCTCCCCTGTCTCTGCTGTGTTCTCTCTCTCTCCCCTGTCTCTGCTGTGTTCTCTCTCTCTCCCCTGTCTCTGCTGTGTTCTCTCTCTCTCCCCTGTCTCTGCTGTGTTCTCTCTCTCCCCTGTCTCTGCTGTGTTCTCTCTCTCTCCCCTGTCTCTGCTGTGTTCTCTCTCTCTCCCCTGTCTCTGCTGTGTTCTCTCTCTCTCCCCTGTCTCTGCTGTGTTCTCTCTCTCTCCCCTGTCTCTGCTGTGTTCTCTCTCTCCCCTGTCTCTGCTGTGTTCTCTCTCTCTCCCCTGTCTCTGCTGTGTTCTCTCTCTCCCCCTGTCTCTGCTGTGTTCTCTCTCTCCCCTGTCTCTGCTGTGTTCTCTCTCTCTCCCCTGTCTCTGCTGTGTTCTCTCTCTCCCCTGTCTCTGCTGTGTTCTCTCTCTCCCCCTGTCTCTGCTGTGTTCTCTCTCTCCCCTGTCTCTGCTGTGTTCTCTCTCTCTCCCCTGTCTCTGCTGTGTTCTCTCTCTCTCCCCTGTCTCTGCTGTGTTCTCTCTCTCTCCCCTGTCTCTGCTGTGTTCTCTCTCTCTCCCCTGTCTCTGCTGTGTTCTCTCTCTCTCCCCTGTCTCTGCTGTGTTCTCTCTCTCTCCCCTGTCTCTGCTGTGTTCTCTCTCTCTCCCCTGTCTCTGCTGTGTTCTCTCTCTCTCCCCTGTCTCTGCTGTGTTCTCTCTCTCTCCCCTGTCTCTGCTGTGTTCTCTCTCTCTCCCCTGTCTCTGCTGTGTTCTCTCTCTCTCCCCTGTCTCTGCTGTGTTCTCTCTCTCCCCTGTCTCTGCTGTGTTCTCTCTCTCTCCCCTGTCTCTGCTGTGTTCTCTCTCTCTCCCCTGTCTCTGCTGTGTTCTCTCTCTCTCCCCTGTCTCTGCTGTGTTCTCTCTCTCTCCCCTGTCTCTGCTGTGTTCTCTCTCTCTCCCCTGTCTCTGCTGTGTTCTCTCTCTCCCCTGTCTCTGCTGTGTTCTCTCTCTCTCCCCTGTCTCTGCTGTGTTCTCTCTCTCTCCCCTGTCTCTGCTGTGTTCTCTCTCTCTCCCCTGTCTCTGCTGTGTTCTCTCTCTCTCCCCTGTCTCTGCTGTGTTCTCTCTCTCTCCCCTGTCTCTGCTGTGTTCTCTCTCTCCCCCTGTCTCTGCTGTGTTCTCTCTCTCTCCCCTGTCTCTGCTGTGTTCTCTCTCTCTCCCCTGTCTCTGCTGTGTTCTCTCTCTCTCCCCTGTCTCTGCTGTGTTCTCTCTCTCTCCCCTGTCTCTGCTGTGTTCTCTCTCTCCCCTGTCTCTGCTGTGTTCTCTCTCTCCCCCTGTCTCTGCTGTGTTCTCTCTCTCTCCCCTGTCTCTGCTGTGTTCTCTCTCTCTCCCCTGTCTCTGCTGTGTTCTCTCTCTCTCCCCTGTCTCTGCTGTGTTCTCTCTCTCTCCCCTGTCTCTGCTGTGTTCTCTCTCTCTCCCCTGTCTCTGCTGTGTTCTCTCTCTCTCCCCTGTCTCTGCTGTGTTCTCTCTCTCTCCCCTGTCTCTGCTGTGTTCTCTCTCTCTCCCCTGTCTCTGCTGTGTTCTCTCTCTCTCCCCTGTCTCTGCTGTGTTCTCTCTCTCTCCCCTGTCTCTGCTGTGTTCTCTCTCTCTCCCCTGTCTCTGCTGTGTTCTCTCTCTCTCCCCTGTCTCTGCTGTGTTCTCTCTCTCTCCCCTGTCTCTGCTGTGTTCTCTCTCTCTCCCCTGTCTCTGCTGTGTTCTCTCTCTCTCCCCTGTCTCTGCTGTGTTCTCTCTCTCTCCCCTGTCTCTGCTGTGTTCTCTCTCTCTCCCCTGTCTCTGCTGTGTTCTCTCTCTCCCCTGTCTCTGCTGTGTTCTCTCTCTCTCCCCTGTCTCTGCTGTGTTCTCTCTCTCTCCCCTGTCTCTGCTGTGTTCTCTCTCTCTCCCCTGTCTCTGCTGTGTTCTCTCTCTCTCCCCTGTCTCTGCTGTGTTCTCTCTCTCTCCCCTGTCTCTGCTGTGTTCTCTCTCTCTCCCCTGTCTCTGCTGTGTTCTCTCTCTCCCCTGTCTCTGCTGTGTTCTCTCTCTCTCCCCTGTCTCTGCTGTGTTCTCTCTCTCTCCCCTGTCTCTGCTGTGTTCTCTCTCTCTCCCCTGTCTCTGCTGTGTTCTCTCTCTCTCCCCTGTCTCTGCTGTGTTCTCTCTCTCCCCCTGTCTCTGCTGTGTTCTCTCTCTCTCCCCTGTCTCTGCTGTGTTCTCTCTCTCTCCCCTGTCTCTGCTGTGTTCCTCTCTCTCCCCTGTCTCTGCTGTGTTCTCTCTCTCTCCCCTGTCTCTGCTGTGTTCTCTCTCTCTCCCCTGTCTCTGCTGTGTTCTCTCTCTCCCCCTGTCTCTGCTGTGTTCTCTCTCTCTCCCCTGTCTCTGCTGTGTTCTCTCTCTCTCCCCTGTCTCTGCTGTGTTCTCTCTCTCCCCTGTCTCTGCTGTGTTCTCTCTCTCTCCCCTGTCTCTGCTGTGTTCTCTCTCTCTCCCCTGTCTCTGCTGTGTTCTCTCTCTCCCCTGTCTCTGCTGTGTTCTCTCTCTCTCCCCTGTCTCTGCTGTGTTCTCTCTCTCTCCCCTGTCTCTGCTGTGTTCTCTCTCTCTCCCCTGTCTCTGCTGTGTTCTCTCTCTCTCCCCTGTCTCTGCTGTGTTCTCTCTCTCTCCCCTGTCTCTGCTGTGTTCTCTCTCTCTCCCCTGTCTCTGCTGTGTTCTCTCTCTCTCCCCTGTCTCTGCTGTGTTCTCTCTCTCTCCCCTGTCTCTGCTGTGTTCTCTCTCTCTCCCCTGTCTCTGCTGTGTTCTCTCTCTCCCCTGTCTCTGCTGTGTTCTCTCTCTCTCCCCTGTCTCTGCTGTGTTCTCTCTCTCTCCCCTGTCTCTGCTGTGTTCTCTCTCTCTCCCCTGTCTCTGCTGTGTTCTCTCTCTCTCCCCTGTCTCTGCTGTGTTCTCTCTCTCTCCCCTGTCTCTGCTGTGTTCTCTCTCTCTCCCCTGTCTCTGCTGTGTTCTCTCTCTCCCCTGTCTCTGCTGTGTTCTCTCTCTCTCCCCTGTCTCTGCTGTGTTCTCTCTCTCTCCCCTGTCTCTGCTGTGTTCTCTCTCTCCCCCTGTCTCTGCTGTGTTCTCTCTCTCTCCCCTGTCTCTGCTGTGTTCTCTCTCTCTCCCCTGTCTCTGCTGTGTTCTCTCTCTCTCCCCTGTCTCTGCTGTGTTCTCTCTCTCCCCTGTCTCTGCTGTGTTCTCTCTCTCTCCCCTGTCTCTGCTGTGTTCTCTCTCTCCCCCTGTCTCTGCTGTGTTCTCTCTCTCTCCCCTGTCTCTGCTGTGTTCTCTCTCTCTCCCCTGTCTCTGCTGTGTTCTCTCTCTCTCCCCTGTCTCTGCTGTGTTCTCTCTCTCTCCCCTGTCTCTGCTGTGTTCTCTCTCTCTCCCCTGTCTCTGCTGTGTTCTCTCTCTCTCCCCTGTCTCTGCTGTGTTCTCTCTCTCTCCCCTGTCTCTGCTGTGTTCTCTCTCTCCCCTGTCTCTGCTGTGTTCTCTCTCTCTCCCCTGTCTCTGCTGTGTTCTCTCTCTCTCCCCTGTCTCTGCTGTGTTCTCTCTCTCTCCCCTGTCTCTGCTGTGTTCTCTCTCTCTCCCCTGTCTCTGCTGTGTTCTCTCTCTCTCCCCTGTCTCTGCTGTGTTCTCTCTCTCTCCCCTGTCTCTGCTGTGTTCTCTCTCTCTCCCCTGTCTCTGCTGTGTTCTCTCTCTCTCCCCTGTCTCTGCTGTGTTCTCTCTCTCTCCCCTGTCTCTGCTGTGTTCTCTCTCTCTCCCCTGTCTCTGCTGTGTTCTCTCTCTCCCCCTGTCTCTGCTGTGTTCTCTCTCTCTCCCCTGTCTCTGCTGTGTTCTCTCTCTCTCCCCTGTCTCTGCTGTGTTCTCTCTCTCTCCCCTGTCTCTGCTGTGTTCTCTCTCTCTCCCCTGTCTCTGCTGTGTTCTCTCTCTCTCCCCTGTCTCTGCTGTGTTCTCTCTCTCCCCTGTCTCTGCTGTGTTCTCTCTCTCTCCCCTGTCTCTGCTGTGTTCTCTCTCTCTCCCCTGTCTCTGCTGTGTTCTCTCTCTCTCCCCTGTCTCTGCTGTGTTCTCTCTCTCTCCCCTGTCTCTGCTGTGTTCTCTCTCTCTCCCCTGTCTCTGCTGTGTTCTCTCTCTCCCCTGTCTCTGCTGTGTTCTCTCTCTCTCCCCTGTCTCTGCTGTGTTCTCTCTCTCTCCCCTGTCTCTGCTGTGTTCTCTCTCTCTCCCCTGTCTCTGCTGTGTTCTCTCTCTCTCCCCTGTCTCTGCTGTGTTCCTCTCTCTCCCCTGTCTCTGCTGTGTTCTCTCTCTCTCCCCTGTCTCTGCTGTGTTCTCTCTCTCCCCTGTCTCTGCTGTGTTCTCTCTCTCTCCCCTGTCTCTGCTGTGTTCTCTCTCTCTCCCCTGTCTCTGCTGTGTTCTCTCTCTCTCCCCTGTCTCTGCTGTGTTCTCTCTCTCTCCCCTGTCTCTGCTGTGTTCTCTCTCTCTCCCCTGTCTCTGCTGTGTTCTCTCTCTCTCCCCTGTCTCTGCTGTGTTCTCTCTCTCTCCCCTGTCTCTGCTGTGTTCTCTCTCTCTCCCCTGTCTCTGCTGTGTTCTCTCTCTCCCCTGTCTCTGCTGTGTTCTCTCTCTCTCCCCTGTCTCTGCTGTGTTCTCTCTCTCTCCCCTGTCTCTGCTGTGTTCTCTCTCTCTCCCCTGTCTCTGCTGTGTTCTCTCTCTCTCCCCTGTCTCTGCTGTGTTCTCTCTCTCTCCCCTGTCTCTTCTCATCAGAAAGGGAGAGAGATAGAAACAGTGAAAGATAGATCAAGTTTCTTTCTCTCTCCCTCAGAGATATGTTATCTGACCCACTGGCCCTGTTACAGGCAGGCTTACATTCTGCTCTCCTTCTCGCACTCACTCACTCTCCCTCCCTCTCCTCCCCCCTCTCCTTTTCCATCTCTCTTTTTTCTCCTTACGTTTCTCTCTCTCCCCCCTCTCTCCCCTTCTTTCTTTCGCTTTCTCCTTCACATTCTCTCCCTCTTACTCTCCATCTTTCTTTCTTTCTCTCTTTCTCTCTCTCTCTCTCTCTTTAGCTCTCTCTCTCTCTCGTCCTGTATTAGCTATGTCATCCCATTACTTCTGTGGTGTAGGGGATTGGGTACTGTGTCAGCACAAAGACATGCTTCCTTTGTAAAATAGATAAATGAAAAGCTATTATTTTTCTGGACTCCCTATAGAAAATCTATTATATTTACACAGTCACTCACGTACACACATTCATGCATACATGCAAACACATACACACACATCTCACACTTTCTTATGAGAAAATCCCACGACCAGAACTGCAATGTGCTGAGCCAGGATCTGAAGGAGTTGTGTAATCAATCAGTGTGTGTCTGTGCGTTTGAGAGAGATGTAAGGCCTAGCACTTAACGGGGATCATTCCAGCTGAGGATGTCAGACAGTAAAGGCTTAATCTCTTCAAAGCAAATTAGGAGCGAGTTTGGGAAACGCTACTATAGGGAACACACACACACAGAGAATCCTCTCACTGTATATGACTCAACACACACTCTTCCAGGTACACTGTGTGTTAATCCATCTCTCAACATACACTCTGGGTATTTTGGGGAAAATGATGATTTATTCATTGTGGACCGGTTTTAACAGCCAGATAAGTATGTGTCTCTCAGTCTCTCTGTGTGTATCTCTATCAGAGCAGATGCAATCAAATGTTCTTGTTCCAGCAAGTACACACACACACACACTCACACACAAACATATGCAGACACACACACTCACACACAAGCGTGACTCCCAAACACAAGTCCTACTTAGGGAATTCGGAGCTGAAAGTGTTTTGAATGATTGTTTACACAGTTATGTGTTCTCTCTCTCTAACCAAACTAAATACAACATAAACAGCTTGTAGAAAACCCAGGGCACAGCTTGTCTTTCCCAGCTCTGACATGGGCTACAGTCCACTGACAAGATGCTACATGCCTGCTCAGTGTGTGTGTTTAGTGAGTTGTTCAGTAATATGGAGAGAGAGGAGAGAGAGCGAGAGAGAGACTGATATGTAGAGAGAAAGAGAGAGAGTGATATGTAGAGAGAGGAGAGAGAGAGAGAGAGAGAGAGAGAGAGAGAGAGAGAGAGAGAGAGAGAGAGAGAGAGACTGATATGTAGAGAGAAGAGAGAGAGAGTGATATGTATAGAGAGGAGAGAGCGATAAGGAGAGAGAGTGATTTGTACAGAGAAGAGGAGAGAGAGTCATATGTAGAGAGGAGAGAGCGAGTGATATGTAGGGAGAGAAGGATAAAAAGTGATATGCAGAGAGAGAAGGAGAGCGAGATGATATGTAAACAGAGGAGAGATAGAGTCTGATATGTAGAGAGCGAAGGAGAGTGATAGTGATATGTATAGAGAGGAGAGACTGATATGTAGAGAGAAGGAGAGAGAGTGATATGTAGACAGAGGAGAGAGCGAGACTGATATGTAGAGAGAGAGTGATGTGTTGAGAGAGGAGGAGAGAGAGACTGATGTAGAGAGAAGGATATAGAGTAATATGTAGAGAGAGGAGAGAGAGAGGCTGATATGTGGAGAGAGAGTGATATGTAGAGAGAGGAGAGAGAGGCTGATATGTGGAGAGAGAGTGATATGTAGAGAGAGGAGAGAGAGAGGCTGATATGTGGAGAGAGAGTGATATGTAGAGAGAGGAGAGAGAGAGAGGCTGATATGTGGCAAGAGAGTGATATGTAGAGAGAGGAGAGAGAGAGGCTGATATGTGGAGAGAGAGTGATATGTAGAGAGAGGAGAGCGAGAGGCTGATATGTGGAGAGAGAGTGATATGTAGAGAGAGGAGAGAGAGAGGCTGATATGTGGAGAGAGAGTGATATGTAGAGAGAGGAG